>NC_084488.1:6481250-6812500 GCF_030035675.1 Rhineura floridana
AATACATCAAACACCTTCACAAATTTTTCCTGCAGAAAAATCCATGAATTCAGGTATTATGAAACTTTGGTTCTAACTGAAAATGAGTCAAAGTTACTGTTTTGCATGTTAGGTTTCATCTATACAGATCCTAATCAGACATTATACCAACCAATGATTAAGGCAACATTAATTATTGTTTAGTACAGCAATGTGGAGAAGTAAATTTTCTGCTTTTATTTTTTGTATGGAAAAAATCAATTTCCAAAACTGCATTGTTTTCATAAAATTAATTAATAACATAATAAATGACTACAGTGCCAGTCAAAATTGGGCAGTTACAAATTTGCAAATAATTGTTTGCATGTAACTATTAATGGGAAACATGCATGCATATATAATGTGAGTGCATAGCTCTTTGGGTGTGCCAAAGTGAACCTGCAATCCTGCACACACTTAATTGGGAGTAAGTCCCATTGAACTCAGTAGGGCTTACTTCTGGATAGATAGCAATAAGTTTTTCTCAAAATGCAAACAGTAAGAAAGTTTATAATATTGAGTTATTTCTTAAAATATTTACAAGTATTCCAATACAAATAATTTCCAGATAAAGCTTTTAATTTGCCCTGACTGGGAATTGGTGAATACTAGCTTTTTTCTCCAGTCCTTTATCAACTATATTGGTTTCCAATCCATTTATGGGCACAATTCAAAGTATTGCCTTTGACCATTAAATCCTATATGATTTGGGTACTTGAAGAATTGTCTGTCTCCACATGTGCCTGCCCAAATTCTTCATTTAAAGCTCTCCTCCAGGTGCCAGTGGCAAGTGGCTACTAGATAAGGGGATTGGTTCAGAGGTGGCACCTGATTATGAAATGGTCTCTCCAGAGAGACTTCCCTAGTACTTACTTGGAATGTTGGCATTTTTGACACCTGGTGAAGACCTTTTTATTTTTGGACCTTTTATCTGTTTTAGTTTTTAGGCTGTATATCTGAATAATTTTATGATGCTTTCGTATGTCTTATAGTTGATACTGTTTTTTATGTGAATGTATTTTAAATTGTGTTTATCCTTGCCTGTAAGCCTTCCTGAGAACTTTGAGATATAAATACTAAGATATACCAAAAATAAATACAACATTTAAACCAAATTAGTTGTGCTTTTTTATTCCCCCCCCCCAATCATATCTTCAGTTTGAATACTTTCAACTATTGGAAACATTTTTGAGGTATTTATACAGCATATAAAATTAACATTGTATAATTTCTTAGTTTTGTCTGCTATGTACAAGTTAAACATGATAAAATAGATTTCATTTGTGGAGGGATCCACACTTCACTGGTTTAACGTGATGTCTGAATAGGCGAATCATGATTTGGAATTGGCCAGCATCTAGAACTAGAAACCATGGTGTTCAGTTGGCATACTTTCTTCTTTCAACAAGGCTTTTAAGTTTATTTATTTATTTATTTATTTATTTATTTATTTATTTATTTATTTATTTATTTATTTATTTATTGCACTTGTATACCGCCCCATAGCCGAAGCTCTCTGGGCGGTTTACAGCAATCAAAACCATTAAAACAAATATACAATTTAAAACACATATTTTAAAAACAATTTAAAACACAATTTTAAAATTTAAAACAATATAAAAACAATTTAAAATACATGCTAAAATGCCTGGGAGAAGAGGAAAGTCTTGACCTGGTGCCGACAAGATAACAGTGTTGGCGCCAGGCACACCTCATCAAAGAGATCATTCCATAATTTGGGGGCCACCACTGAGAAGGCCCTCTCCCTTGTTGCCACCCTCCGAGCTTCCCTTGGAGGAGGCACCCGGAGGAGGGCCTTTGATCTTGAACGTAGTGTATGGGTGGGTTCGTATCGAGAGAGGCGTTCCATCAGGTATTGAGTTGAGATCTATCCCAGTCTGCATCTGTGTTAGAATTGCTTGTTAATATGTTTTTATAATGTTTTTAACTCTTTTTAAAGATGTTTTTAAAGCTTTTTTAAAAATTGTTTTTAATGTTGTTTTGTTTTAATGTATTTTAAGACCTGTTTTTATGATGTTTTAAAGTGTTTTAGTGCTTCTGTGTGCAGCCTTGGGCTCCTGCTGGGAGGAAGGGCAGGATATAAATCAATCAAACAAACAAACAAACAAAAATAAATATAATAAAAGCACCATGCCAAGAGGAAATGAAAGCAGACAAGCAGCACTAAACCATGGTTTACCTGTTGGACATTTGGAAGTTCATACTGTGGCCTGGGTCCTAAAGTATAATTAACTCAAACTACTGGTTGACACGCTGCCTGAACTGAGCTACGTGAGTGACTCCCATACAGTCAATCCCTTGCACCATGAACGCTGCTCCAGTATTTTATTCTCTGATGTTTTAAATTTTGTATATTATATGTTTTTATTCTTTGTAAGATTCTTTGAGATCCAGATGAGATGAAAAGCAATGTATATATTTTAAGAATAAATAAGTACCTACACAACATGTCAGTTTTTTGTGCTAGAGTAGCTGGCAGAAGGAAACCCTGAGTTAGAAAAGACTTGGTACATAAGAAGCTGTCTTGTGTACCTATATGTGATGGGGATTTTTGTAGTTCATTGGACTGGGAGTCCTTGAGGGAATTGAAGACACAGGCTTGCAGCAAAAAGGTAGGCCTTTATTGGATGACAAGCGTACGCTTGGTCAGTCTCCTTCAGAGTGAGTGGAGAACTGCAACATGGCACTGGTTGCCTGGGGTTTTTATACATTTCAGGACAAAAACTTTAGCATCTACCAATCAGGAGGTTACACATCAGTATGACATAGGCATTACATAAACATTACATAGATATTACATAGGCATTGCACTGTCTATTTTATGTTCTAGTCAATTTGGCAATGTTCAGTACTTCACATACCAGTACATGAGGTAAGCATTTCAGTTAATGCAATCCTTCGTATGTTTTTGAGAGTACAGAAATGTTCAGTGTCTGGTCAGTGTTATGTTATCTTGTAGAGTTCTAGCTGTTCCATACAAACCAGCACCGTCTGGGAAGATAGCTCCAAGAAGAAAAGGTTCTGGCTGGCTACTAAACTTTTTAAAATATTATAAACCTTTATAGCTTTATAAAAAATATATTTTGCTTATTTGAAAATAAAAATTCTCCATCATATGTACTTATGTCAAATACATATGTATTTATGTCAAGTCAGGTAATTGATCATTCTAACTCTGTATTGTTGACACAAACTGGCAATGGCTCTCCAAGGTTTCATAACTACACTTCCAGAACCTTAAATGTCTGAGAGAACAGTGTGTGAAACACAATATTGTTATGTGGCTATTTCTGGCCAAAGAAGAGGGTCCAGGCAGACTTCTATTGCAACTGAATGTGCAACACTCCCAGCCGTTAAACTGTAAAAAAATGAGACCCATTTGGACACACCAGAGTGGTGATTGCCAGGCACAGGGATTTTTAAAACTTATCTGCAAAACTAATTTATGATCAAAAGGAGTCTTTTGTTTAGGACAAAAGCCTTTGAGTTAATTTTCTTCCAGCTGTTTTCATAGCAAATAAAGGTCATAGCTTATAGTATTGTATTACCACTGCAAAAGACAATACAAAATGTCCCAAGAGCCCGGACATTTCTCAGATTCATTTGCATATTTCTACACTGAAAATAATGAATGTGCTCTCTGTTAAGAGTAAACTTCTATCATCTTGTTTATATTCCATCATGAAAGCTGAAAATGGGAAACAGACACTTTAAAAATGTTTACACACAAGTCTGTATAGCTTATACAGACTTGATGAGGCATTAAAATGATAGTTTAAATAAAATTGTCCAAAACAATGTCCATATTTAAAAGTGTCTCCAGTGCTCAATATATTTTTATCGAATATAAGTAAAATTGCACATCATTAACAATCATTGTGAACTGAGTTTGGTGTAGCCCTTATGTGATAATTGTATTTCCAAGAGGGCATATATATCATTATTTGATGTTTTACAATTGTCTTTTGTTTACATGCAGCAAGGAGTTATGGGCGAAGACGAGGTAATTCTCTTCTGTTTCCTATAATAAATCTAATGCTGATTGGGGTTAGAGTGGGGTCTATTCTGGTAATTGACTATTACTCCAAATCAGCGATTCTGAAGGTGCCAATTACTTCTCATTGAAGTTGGTGGTAAACTACCAATTGATTTTTAATAACAGTTTGTTCCATTCATTTTGCATGACCTCACTTCAGCAAAATCTTTATCTACTTTAGATACTGATTTTTGTGTTATCTAAACGTTGGTTCTTGATTTTTTTGTATTTATAAACTCCATTCATGTTTACAGTGAATACCTTATGAACAGGCTTTTTAAAAACTAGAGGAGAGAAAAAGTTGGCATGATGTTAGCGCCATGACATCTTCATATTTTCACTGTCCCAAAATGGATTATAGGAGGAGGTGTGCAGTCTTAATTATATTAGTCTGTGCTAGGTGCTGAACAGATTTTCAGGTGTATATCATTTATTTATTTAATAGGCTTAGATTGCTTTTTAGGTGCAACTGTCTCCCAAAGTGTTTTACAACAATGTATAAATGGAAATGGAAATGGACTGCCTTAAAGTCACTCCCAACTTATGGCGACGAATAGGGTTTTCAAGGTAAGCGGTATTCAGAGGCGATTTACCATTGCCTCCTTCTGAGGCTGAGAGGCAGCGACTGGCCCAAGGTCACCCAGTGAGCTTCAGGGCTGTGTGGGGATTTGAAGCCTGGTCTCCCAGGTTGTAGTCCAACAATCTAACCACTACACCACACTTACATCCATGAAATGGAACAATCAATTCATTTAAATATTTAAAAATACACAGTTCTGTCTAAAAATATACAAACCATCCAATAAAAGAAAAACCAGCTAGCGCAGCAAAATCAGATCCTAGTCAGTGTGGTGCAGTGGTTAAGGTGTTGGCTTACAACCTGGGAGACCAGGGTTTGAATCCCCACACAGCCCTGAAGCTGCCTGGGTGACCTTGGGCCAGTCACTGCCTCTCAGCCTCAGAGGAAGGCAATGGTAAACCCCCTCTGAATACCGCTTACCATGAAAACCCTGTTCATAGGGTTGCCATAAGTCGGAATCAACTTGAAGGCAGTCCATTTCCATTTTTTCAGAGTAGCCCTCACAGGCCATAGTGAAATGAGTAGTCTTTAAGGTTCATTTAAAATTAGCAAGGCATGAGGCTTGATTTGGAATTGAGTTCCATAATTATCTGCTCAAAAGGCTCTGTTCCCTATATCCATCACCCTACCCATTGACCCAGGTAGGCATCTCTGAAGTTTAATGTACAGGTGGCACTGATACAAGTGCAGGGAGTCCTTAAGGTACCCTAATCCCAAAGCAATTATGGTTTTAAAGGTAATTGCTAACACTTTGAATTGCACCTGAAAACACACTGGCATCCAGCGCAAGTGGCACAAGATTGGTGTAATGTATTGCAACCACCTGGTCCCAAAGAGTAGTCAAGCAGCTGTGTTTTGTACCAGTTGACGTTTCTGAACAGTCTTCAAAGGCAGCCCCACATGGAGCACATTATAGTAGTCTAGCTACTGCAAGTCACTAGTGCATGGATAATGTTGGCAAGGTACGTTCTCCCTCTGTAGGTTCATAACTTGTGAACCAGCTGGTAAAAGGGCTTCTGGCCACTACCACCACTTGAGCACACTCAAGCTGTGCATTTGGTTCTTCAGGGGGAGTGCATCTCCCATCTAAAACTGATTGAGCACATCCATCCAGAGCAGACAGTTTCACTACCCACATAACCCACATCTTATCTGGATTAAGTTTCAGTTTATTCACCCTCAGCCAAACCAGTATACCATCTCCAGACATCAGAAGTTCAGCAGATAGGACAAGCAGATGGAATAGTGACACTTTTGTTTGTAGTTATTTGGATCTGTCTGCTCCCCTAATTGGAACACTTGAGTCCATTCTGAGGCAGAGTCAGAAGTAAAGAAAAGCATAATAATCATTGTCAAGCCCAACTGGATAGCATTACCTACTTGTTGGAGGTAATGCTCCCAAAAGTCAAGTCTCATATTCAGGTAGCTGAAAATCACCATCACCACCCAGGTTCAGGATCACTTGCCTGCACAGCTAAGTTTGGTATTCTCCAAGATACACAAAATGTATATGTATCCATGTTGGATTAACGTGGCTACATACGTTTTTGTCATCTTGATGCTTCATTGTATCGGATAGAACCAACACAACCTCACTAACTCCACGTAACCTTATTGAAAGGACCAAGCAATGCAAATGCATGTAATCCAGATGAAGCTCATGCCTTAAATCTGACAGTGACAGCTAGGCAGCCTTTAGGCCCATCGTTTGCAAAGCACAGCTAAAGATGAAATGCACAAAGGTACTAAGAGTCCTTTTAGGTTATTCATTTCCTTACCACAGTGGTCTATTACGTTATAATGTTGTCTGTTTACTTTGAAGAAATTAGACAATCAACCATTCAAGATCTCTCTGGCTGTGCACTGTTTCCTGTTTCTTAAATACATCTCTTCGTCACAGACATTTGAACAAACCTGCTCAGCATATACTACTTTTAAATCTCCTTGCTGAATTAGAAGGCTTGGATTCCTACCAGACTGTGTTCAAACCTTAGCTTGTTCGCTTTCTGGAGCTCTTCTGATGAAGCAATTCTTGAAGCAAGTTTCAGGAGTCCGTGTGAAAAATTGCTCGTACACCATATGTGCTATCACATATTCTCAGCACATCATATTTGATGCCCTACTCATTTGATTTCCTACTAGAAATACCTGGCCGATCACCGTACGAATAGGATACTGGACAAGGCAGATCCTTGTTCTGGTCCCACCAAGCTTCTCTTTATATTAACACATGTGACTGTTTTACCTTATTAACATGTCATTAGTGTACATTGTGATTTTTACCATAGCCTAAAGACAGACACACAGCTGTACAGCTGGAAGCCACATTGGCAACAGACTTTCTGGGTCTGTATGCTGTATGCATGGCAAAATGTATGTGTGCATTATTTTATATATATATATATATATGTCAGCTTTTGAGCAAGTTTGCTCGCACATGCATGTGCACACACACACGTGTATGTATAATATTTGTTAAGGGGAATACTATATACTGCATTGTAACCAGCCATTGTGCACATTCACCAGGTCTTATGGAGAATGTGCACTTAATACTTCCATGAAGGACATTTACTGGTCTATATATAATCTCCAACAGGCCTTGGAAAATGTACATATATCAACTGAATTTTGTATATTTTCCTGACATTATACATCATCTCTAACAGGCCTTGGGGAATGTGCATATATCAACTGAATTCTGTAGATTCTCCAACCATTATGCATAATCCCCAACAGGCTTTGGGGGATGCGTATATCTTGGCTAAACTTTGTTCTAGGACCAGAAATAGCAATAGGTAGGATCAGAGGTACTTCATACTCTTTCTCTTCCAGTCTTTTCCCTGCTAGGTAACCTTTCTTCAGCTGGTTAAATCCTCCCTCCTCCCTCCATGATGATTGACCCCATACAGCTATTAAGCTTTTTCCTTAATAGAAGTGGGGTTGGGGGAAATGGAGCAATTTCCATTGGAATCATGGGAGGAGGAGGGAATGCTTAAAACTTTATTCTCCCTTCTCCCCCCCCCCTCTTTGTGGTGCTCAGCTGACTGGGAAACAGGTGAAAAGGGGGCTGGATTGCAGAAAAATGTTAATATTTATCTGGAACCCTCCACCCTTCCTGCTGCTGTGCGGATCAGTGGGAGGGTATGTTGTGGGCCATATAAGATTAGACAGCAAGCCAGAAGCAGCCTAGGGCATGCAGATTGTACATTTTTGAACAAGATACAGAAAAAAGCATGTTTGTCAGAGATTAAACATACTGACCAGAGAAGAAGTATATTGCGAGAAAATGTACAAAATGCAGTTGAGATATGTACATTCCCCAAGGCCTGTTGGAGATTGTGCATAATGGCCAGATAATGTACAGTTTAGTCAAGATATGCACATCCCCTAAAGACTGTTGTGGGGCCTGCATGATGGCCGGAGAATGTACAGAATTCAGTCCATATATGTACATTCCCCAAGGCCTGTTGGATATTATGTATATTGATTGGGAATTGTCCACAGTTCCCTTTACATGGAAGGATTATGTGCACATTCTCCATAAACTCTGATGAATGTGCACAGTTGCTGGTTATTACTGCATTAACTGCTCAACTTAAATTTTCCTTTAACATATATACACATACTCACTGGGTAATATCCAACGTCAGCTTTCACTTCATTTTCTCTCCCCACCCTTCTGTCTTCTAAAATCTGCTCAAAAGGTTCCTCAATCCTCTAGAACAGATTTTGGGAGTGTGGGGAGGGGGGCTGAAGGAAGAGGGGGGGAAGAGGAATCCCTGTTGCACAAATGGAAGTCTGTTCTGCTTGTGCACAGACAGCATTGGATATCATGTGCTGTATCCAAGGGAGGATGTATCCTTGTTACTATGTATTGATGAAAGGTGTTATGTATACAAACAAGAGAACTTTTGACTCCTATTCTGTCCTTTGTTCTTCACTCTGTGGTGTTTTCTCAATGATGCGAGTGCTGTTGCTATGACAACATGGGCTTTTTGGGTTAGGAGGCCAGTACCATAGTACACATTATTTTCTTCTGTTCTCTAGAGTTAATATTCATATCAGTTCACCTTACTTTCGTTGATATTCTTTAGTTTGGATAATTCTTGAATTCCTTTTCCAAATCCTTGGTTCTTTCTTTGAGGGCAAAAGTGAATCTTTTCTACCACCTCTGTTAGGGTGGAAGCTTGCATAGCTTTGGAAGGAGCCTCCTGAAAATTTGGCTCCATAATGGTGAAATTACATCCCAAGTCTGTTTTTCGTTGGTTTGTTTAAAAGGGTTTTACTCTGCCTCTCAGCCTTCCAGGTGGCTCACATTCTCATATTAAATCATACTCATAAATAATAGTAAAATAATAATAGAACCTCACCAGTGGCAGACTAAATGCTGCAGTAAAAAACAATTATGGCAATAAAACAAATCATTAAATCACTAAAAGCCTAGGAGAAAACAGCTATTTTTTTTTCTTGGTGCCTAGTAACCACCAACTTCGGTGTTTTAAAAAACCAAGGTCCCACTACAAAAAGTTCCCCAATTCACTCCTATGGTGGAGAAATGAAGAATGAAGCCTTCAGCAAAGATTTTAACAGCCAGGCAAGTTCATATGGAAACAGGTGGGCCTTCAGATACCATGGTTCTCAGCCACAGGAGACTTTATAGGTCAAAACCAACACTTCAGATTGTGCCTGGAAATGAACTGGTAGCTGGTAATGGTCTTTAATTACAGGTGACATATACTCATTTCTAGGTATCCCAGCTAACATCCTAGTGTGCATTCTGAATCGGTTGTAGCCTCCAAATAATAGGTGTAGTCCCATGTAAAGCCCATTACAATAATCCAAACCTAGATGTTGCCAAGCATTAATGGCTTTAGTCAGGCCACATGTTTCCAAGAAAGATGGTAACTGATATATGCTGCCAGCCAAAGCTCGTTAAAAGCATTTCATCCCATGGAAGACATCTGCACATAAAGCTGCAAGGCCAGATCTCATAACATCCCACAAGTTGTAGACCCAATTATTTAGAGGAAGTAGAACTCCATCCAAAACAGGCTACCCCCCATTTTCTGATCTACTCTCACCAGCCAAGAGTACTTTGGTTGTTTCTTAGTTTTATCTAGTTTAAAATGTCAGTTTATTAGACTGGTACTAACTCCTGATACCTGTTCAGAATGTCCACAGCCCCACCTGGATTAGATTTAAAGGAGAACTGCAATGTCATCTGCATACTTATGATGCTTTATTCCAGATTCCTAAATGACTTCATTCAGTGGTTTTATGTAGATGTTAATAGCCTGGGAAACACAGTGCATCTTTGCACAATGAAGTATCATAGGACAGAGCAGCTGTCTCCCAGCACCTTTTCCATTACTCAAGGAACAGAACTACTAGGTAGTGTCCCTGCTACCATGTCAGAAGAATACCATAGTTGGTGGTATTGAAAACTTTTGAATGATCCAAGAAAATCAGCAGGGAAGGCTCCCTCTCTCTTTTCCAGTGTAGATCATTCATAAGGGTGGCCAAAGTGTTCCATACCCAGAGTGAAATTGATCTAGATAATCAGCTTCATCCAGGAGTGTCTGGAGTGAAATTGTCACTACCTGCTGAAACACCTCCCTGAAAAAAGGGCTGTTAGTGAACAGCCAAGTGTCACCAAATCATCAGGATCCAAAGACAGCTTTTACAGGAACAGCCTCATAACTATCCCCATCAAGGCAACCAAAACTAGTCCATCCCCATTGTCTCTTGGACTCGGCCAGTCACCCTCTCTACCCTGATCAAGTGAAGATGTGCAAGGGTTGAATCCCCTCCAAGCACCCTGTCAGCATCCTCAGCCTGCAATAATGGAAACCTATCCAAGCAGAAGTGACTAGGCAATCTTGGAAGCATTCTGTATTTGCATTGACAACCATGTGAAATCCATATAAAGAGTGCATCTGATTGTTTTTATCTGTGAAATGTTTTGGGAAGCCATGACTGTCTCATGTGAAATCAAAGTCTGGTGTGGGTGTGGTCCCCTGATTAGCTAAGCTCAGCAGCTGTGAGGCTTTTAGAACTCTGACAGTTGGTTCTTACTGAGCATGCTCCGTGCTATCATTGGGTTCCAGCCAAAATGTCTTAAATTAATTAAAAATCAGCCAGGCATTTTTTTAAACTTTTCAACTGCAGATGAAGGTCAGAGTATGGGGCAAGGGCAGTAACAGGATTATAGGTACTCTGTGAACATGGCTGATTTTTAATGAATTTCTACAGATTATAAGAACTCTCAGAGAAAAAGTCCAAAAGGTGTCCAGGGGTTTTTTCTCTCTTTTTATACTTTGAACTCTCTATTCCATCTGACTGTTTTGTGTATCGCCATGAAAATTGAGAGGGTTGTTAAGGAAGCGTTTCTGAGTTCAGGACTATAAGTTTTGTAAGGTTTTGTTTTGAAATGAGCTTATGGGAAGCATCAGAATGGCATGGGGGTATTATCAATTTAACATTGCGGAATGTGAAAAATCCACGCTGACTATAAGTATACAGCCACTCTTGTAGCTGTATAATTTTTTTCAGCACCTAGTGAGCTTGGCCTTTTGTTTGTTTGTTTGCTATTTTGTTTTTGTTCACATCCAGTTGCTGACCAGGCATAGTCTCTTGAGTTTCAGAATACCTATCAGGTGCTTTTACACCACAGCTGAATTACAATTTGTTTTAGTCCCAGAAACCTTTCCCAAGAAAGTGAGATATATCCTGAAATATATCTATTCTTCGTTTACTCTGAAGCAGTAATATAGGCAGCTAGGCATGGTGTCGTGTCTTGGATGCCCTTCAGCCTTGGAACACGGGAGATTTAGTTAAACCTCTGGTTTTATGTGCAGTTTAAGGATTATCAGCATATGGAATGTATTGGACTGCTTACTTACTTGGTTTTTAGTATGTTTTCATACAAAGTTCATTTTCTTCAGTCTAAAACACCAATAAATCATTCAGATTGCATTAATCATTCAAAATACATAATGCATTTTATGTATTTTAATAATATTTTATGCATTTTAATTTACTGTAATGTTTTGTGTTTTTATTGTGTATTTTATTATATATGTGTGCGATTTTATTGTAGCCATCCTGAGTGCCCTACTGTAGGGTAGAAGGGTGGGATAGAAATACTATAAATAAATAAATAAAATTTATTTTCTATGAAACAATGTACATATTATTAATTAATGCAATGTGTTAATATTTTGCCTTTTGGAATTTGCTCTTAAATTATTTTAAAATTAGCAAGTTGGTTTTTTGCCATTTGAAAACATGTAATTTCTTTAAAATTGCTTTTTCTTTTTGTATGTTGCAGTATTAGTATTTGTATTGTCCTTTTAAGTATTTAGAACATTTCACTTGTATGATCTTAGTAATCCTTGCAGCAACTTTATATGGGAGGTGTGCCTTTTTAATGGGAAGTCTGTGTTACTGTGTTCGTGTTGCAGGTGCGGAGGCTGAGTTTGAGAGATAGTAGCCTGCCCAAGACAATTAAGGGCCAAACTGCATGATGCATAAACTATGTGAACACGTTTTTCACATATCTGTTTTTAATCATTTAAATAATGGATGGGCAATCATGGAACCATCCCATGTAGGGAGTGTATTTTTAACCTTTTCTTCCTGCATCATGGTCCCAATGATATTCCCCAAAGCTGCTTTTCTTCTCCAAAGGAAAGCTTCCACTGACACCTCATTTTGCCATTAGTGAATTCATGGCGCAGTTAAGATTTGAATGACTCCATAACTCACAGTGTATTCCGTTCTCTTTCTCTTTTTTCCTAGGTCGTTCTTCTCTCTTCCCAATAGATGACGGCTTACTGGATGATGGTCATAGTGATCAAGTGGGTGTGCTGAATTCACCTACATGCTATTCTGCTCATCAGAATGGAGAACGGATAGAACGTTTCTCTCGGAAGGTGTTTGTTGGCGGTCTTCCACCAGATATTGATGAAGGTGAGTTGCTTGACATAAACACTGTGTATACAATAAATTTAAAGCATTCCCAAAGAATCCTGGGGATTGTAGTTTATCCCTCGCAGAGCTACAATTCCCAGCACCCTTAACAAGCTGCAGTTTCTAGTATTCTTTTTGGGCAAAGTGTGCTTCAAATGTATGGTGTGTATGCAGCCCTAGTGCGAGAGAGGGAACGGTCTTGGTTCTTGATGGAATTAAATTGGAAAAACCAAATAGATGTGAAATTCAGACTGCAATCCTATACCCACTTACACAGAAGTGAGCCCTATTGAAATCAGTGAGACTTACTTCAATGTAGAGATTATAGTACTGATGGGAAACGTCCAACCCCATTCAGCATATCAGTCTCTCCTCCCACTCTCTTTCTCCTTCTCAGCCCCTCCCCCTTTGCAGTCCTGGTTCTCATACTTCAGTTCTTTCCTGCCAATGAGCAGTGACAAGGGGAAATCACGGGAGGATCCCTTCAGCCTCTGTCTCCCCCCATGTCCCATCTGTTCAGAAGGAAGCAGCTGAGAAGTGGGGGAGAGAGCTCTGCAGTGAGACTCTGCAACCATGCTCTTTTCAGTCAAGGGAGAGACCATTCTCTTTCTCCATAGGCAAGTCTGTGCTGAGAAAGAATTTCTCAGTGCACAGCATGGAAATGCAGCAAGCTGCCTATGGAGGAAGAACATAAGAAGAGCCTGCTGGATCAGGCCAGTGGCCCATCTAGTCCAGCATCCTGTTCTCACAGTGGCCAACCAGGTGCCTGGGGGAAGCCTGCAAGCAGGACCCGAGTGCAAGAACACTCTCCCCTCCTGAGGCTTCCGGCAACTGGTCTTCAGAAGCATGCTGCCTCTGACTAGGGTGGCAGAGCACAGCCATCACAGCTAGTAGCCATTGATAGCCCTGTCCTCCATGAATTTGTCTAATCTTCTTTTAAAGCCATCCAAGCTGGTGGCCATTACTGCATCTTGTGGGAGCAAATTCCATAGTTTAACTATGCGCTGAGTCAAGAAGTACTTCCTTTTGTCTGTCCTGAATCTTCCAACATTCAGCTTCTTTGAATGTCCACGAGTTCTAGTATTGTGAGAGAGGGAGAAGAACTTTTCTCTATCCACTTTCTCAATGCCATGCATAATTTTATACACTTCTATCATGTCTCCTCTGACCCGCCTTTTCTCTAAACTAAAAAGCCCCAAATGCTGCAACCTTTCCTCATAAGGGAGTCGCTCCATCCCCTTGATCATTCTGGTTGCCCTCTTCTGAACCTTTTCCAACTCTATAATATCCTTTTTGAGATGAGGCGACTAGAACTATACACAGTATTCCAAATGCGGCCACACCATAGATTTATACAACGGCATTATGATATCGGCTGTTTTATTTTCAGTACCTTTCCTAATTATCACTAGCATGGAATTTGCCTTTTTCACAGCTGCCGCACACTGGGTCGACATTTTCATCGTGCTGTCCACTACAACCCCCGAGGTCTCTCTCCTGGTCGGTCACTGCCAGTTCAGATCCCATGAGCGTATATGTGAAATTAAGATTTTTTGCTCCAATATGCATAATTTTACACTTGTTTATATTGAATTGCATTTGCCATTTTTCCGCCCATTCACTCAGTTTGGAGAGGTCTTTTTGGAGCTCTTCGCAATCCCTTTTTGTTTTAACAACCCTGAACAATTTAGTGTCGTCAGCAAACTTGGCCACTTCACTGCTCACTCCTAATTCTAGGTCATTAATGAACAAGTTGAAAAGTACAGGTCCCAATACCGATCCTTGAGGGACTCCACTTTCTACAGCCCTCCATTGGGAGAACTGTCCGTTGATTCCTACTCTCTGCTTTCTGCTTCTTAACCAATTCCTTATCCACAAGAGGACCTCTCCTCTTATTCCATGACTGCTAAGCTTCCTCAGAAGTCTTTGGTGAGGTACCTTGTCAAACACTTTTTGAAAATCTAAGTACACTATGTCCACTGGATCACCTCTATCTATATGCTTGTTGACACTCTCAAAGAATTCTAATAGGTTACTGAGACAGGACTTTCCCTTGCAGAAGCCATGCTGGCTCTGCTTCAGCAAGGCTTGTTCTTCTATGTGCTTAGTTAATCTAGCTTTAATAATCCTTTCTACCAGTTTTCCAGGGACAGAAGTTAAGCTAACTGGCCTGTAATTTCCGGGATCCCCTCTGGATCCCTTTTTGAAGATTGGCGTTACATTTGCCACTTTCCAGTCCTCAGGCACGGAGGAGGACCTGAGGGACAAGTTACATATTTTAGTTAGCAGATCAGCAATTTCACATTTGAGTTCTTTGAGAACTCTCGGGTGGATGCCATCCGGGCCTGGTGATTTGTCCGTTTTTATATTGTCCATTAAGCCTAGAACTTCCTCTCTCATTACCACTATTTGTCTCAGTTCCTCAGAATCCCTTCCTGCAAATGTTAGTTCAGGTTCAGGGATCTGCCCTATATCTTCCACTGTGAAGACAGATGCAAAGAATTCATTTAGCTTCTCTGCAATCTCCTTATCGTTCTTTAGTACACCTTTGACTCCCTTATCATCCAAGGGTCCAATCGCCTCCCTAGATGGTCTCCTGCTTTGAATGTATTTATAGAATTTGTTGTTGCTGGTTTTTATGTTCTTAGCAATGTGCTCCTCAAATTCTTTTTTAGCATCCCTTGTTGTCTTCTTGCATTTCTTTTGCCAGAGTTTTGTGTTCTTTTTTATTTTCTTCATTTGGACAAGACTACCATTTTCTGAAGGAAGACTTTTTGCCTCTAAGAGCTTCCTTGACTTTGCTCATTAACCATGCTGGCATCTTCTTGGCCCTGGCGGTACCTTTTCTGATCTGCGGTATGCACTCCAGTTGAGCTTCTTATATAGTGTTTTTAAACAACTTCCAAGCATTTTCGAGTGATGTGACCCTCTGGATTTTGTTTTTCAGCTTTCTTTTTACCAATCTCCTCAGAGGGCAATCTGTTACTCCATAGGCAGCTTGCTGCATTTTCATGCTGTGTGCTTAGAAGGGGAAGCCTCCTTCTCAGTGCATAACGAGGAACCAGAGAGAGGAAGCAATCATTCTGAGTCTGAACAGCAGAAAGGGGGGGGATGGCTATGGGGGCCATCACAGTTTTGGCTTTCACTCCCACCCTCTTACTTCTGGCACGTTCCCCATAAAGAATGCTGCCCTTGGGCTGAAAAAGTTTCCCCACCCCTGACGTATATGACTGTTCTGGGAATGGGGGAGGGAGATATCAAATCGTTGTGTGTGATTTAATGAGGTCTAGTAGATCCTAAGCTTGGTATCAGTTCTTAAAAACAAAACAGAAAATGTCTCTGATATGATAGTGTAAGGTGTCCTTTTAATTAAAAAAAGATACACATTTTCCAGTGATAAAAGCAATAATATTGATTTTATCTCCATTGGCAGGCAGTGCATTTTTTCAGGGTGGGTACAGTCTGATGCAGTTACAAAACTCTCCTGGGTAGCCTTGGACAAGTTGCTCTGTTGTAACTACTACTCCTGAAAGCTGTTGTTGGCAGTACATGAGAGAAGAATTGCAATGTGGAAGAAAGTAACTGAGAACAATCAAAACTTTTTTTAATAAGCAAGTTTATAGAAGTTGCGTATTTTATTGCTGTATCAAAGCACATCTAATCAATTTAGTATTCATAAATGCATGAAACTGATTCCATGGCTGGTAGGCTCTTCTCTCCCTACTTAGCCTGCAACCAAGGAGAAAATGCTCCCTTGGTACAGTTTTAAAATAAAAGGTCATTTGTTAATATTGCTACCTGTGCATCGTCTGGCCATATCTTTTTGAAAACCATATCAGTTAAGAGGCAAATAAATGTATATCCATAGAGATTTGTTCTTAAGGTTCTAAGAATTTAGATGTTAATTATAGTTAATCTTGTAAATTAGTTATGCCAATAAAGTTTGAACAGCACAGGAAATGTGAAAATGGCATCTCATTTCAAGTCGGTCCCGGACTCATTTGAGTCAGGGGCTGACTTAAAATGGGGTCTGTTCTCTCTGCCAATTCCTTCTCCCCTTAAGCCCTCTCCCTTTGCAAAGGTAACTGCCAACTTACAACCAGACTACCAGACTAAGTCCCAAGCTTGAAGCAGTACTCCTGAGCACAGGAGCATTGTCCCAAGCTCAAGTCAGCATGGTCTGCTGTGAGCCTTCTCTGCCTCTTGTTACCCCATCTCGCTTTTACAAAGATGAGTGTGGGTTTTTTACTTGTGAAAGAGAGGGAAGGAACTAGTAGAGGAGGGGTCATGGAAACAATCCGAGGGTTTTGCAACCATTCATTACAAATGTGCAGTGTTCAAATGAATGTTCAACAGGAATGTTCACAAAACCCAAATGGTTTCACAGCAAGCTGGAAGAAGTTCATACATTTCTAATGTGTGCCTTTTAATATTATTTTATGTAAAACAGCAGTGAAGTAGATGGTCCACAAGTAGCTGTGGAAAACATTAAGAAAGGAAATACAAGCTAATATATTAACTACAATTATTTATATCAAAATTTTAGATGAAATTACTGCTAGCTTCAGACGATTTGGACCTCTGGTGGTTGACTGGCCTCACAAAGCAGAAAGTAAATCCTACTTTCCACCTAAAGGTATTGCTTTTCTGAGTTCTTCACTAAATATATAGTATTTTTGACCCTGGCTAGTTCATATATGTGAGCCAGTCACTTATTCTTCCCTCTATTCTTCATCTGTGCAGGATTGTGTGATGAAGTCTCATTGTAATTTGGGTTGTATTGCTATATTCATAGTAGCTAGAGAAAAGTGTCAGCGCAAGGGCCTTGATCTGAGGTCTGAACATGCACAGGAAGCAGATCTACTCCAGGAGAATTAGCACAAAGAAGCACTTATGGTCTGGACTGTAGAAGGGGAGGCATTCACACATTCATATATGTCCATTCCCAGGCCCCGCTAATCTATAGCTAGGTACTCCAGGCCTGGTACTCTGGTGTCCCACAGAAAGTCTTCATTGTGGTGCCATTAGTGATGTGGTCCTTATACAACCCAAAGTCCATTATTTTTATGTGTCCATCTTTATCCAACGTAAGGTTCTCCAGCTTGATGTAGAAGTAAATGACACCCAGGAGTGGAGGTACTCCAAAGCCGCAACAATCTCAGCACCATAGAAATGGGCATACTCTGTTTCAAGGAGCTTTAGATAGTCATTCATGGTTGCCTTGGTCATTGCCACCTCTATCTCCTCAACCCCCATGTTACTGGTAGTCTATCCTGTCCTCTTCCTGCTCCTGATTCTTTAAGTTGTTGGTAACCATCTGAATGCCCCATATCCACTCCTCTCACTCATCAGAGTAGTCCATGTGGAATATCATTTCAATGACTGTTGTCCACTGCAAACAGTGGATGATGAAAGTGTTGGACCTGGATAGCTCAACTTTCATCAACTGGCATTCTGCCACAGAGGGTGAGGTTGTGTTCAGATGTTTCTGGCTTCTCTTTGTACCCTGTAAAAGCCCCACCACTTTCAGGAGGAAGTAACTAAATATGCTGGTTTTGATGTATTCATCTCTCTTGTGTAACCAACCTTCCTTGACAGCCAGCACCTCATTCATGCTTACATTGCAGTGTTGAGCTGACACTAGACTGTGCCAACAGAGCTGTGGATGAGCTGGTGGCCTGCTGCTGCCACTGCCACTGGGGTCGCCTCAGGGCCACCCTTGCCACCGTGTCAGGCCCGATGGCACCTGTGTTCCCAGAAAGCATACGCCCACCAGGCCCACACATGTAGGAAGGGGGGCGCCAAAATAAGGTACCAAACAAAAGTGAGACATAATTTTAGGGTTTTTTTTTTTACAAAATGCTTGCCTAGCTTTTGTCTATGCAAATGCACTAATTTGCAACTCTGAGCTGAGAGTGTGCCACATTTTGGTCTGATGTGCCCAAAAGCAAGGTATAAAGCTTAACAAATGCCAAATGAGCTCCTACTGGGAGGAAGGGCAGGATTATAAATCAAATAAATAATAAAATTAATAAAAATTAATAAGTGTCTAAATTTGCCACCTTTGCGCTTGAGGCCCAGGCCAAATGGCCCTCCTGCCCCTACCCCCTCTGATTGCCCCTGGCCACCACCACCTATTTCAATTCCTCACTAATCGTAGAATAGTAGAGTTGGAAGGAGTCTGTAAGGCCATCAAGTCCAACCCCCTATTCAATGCAGGAATCCAACTTAAAGCATACCCAACAGGTGGCTGTCCTGCCGCTTCTTGAATGCCTCCAGCACTGGAGAGCCCACCACCTGCCTAGGTAATTGGTTCCATTGTTGTACCCATCTAACAGGAAGTTTTTCCTGATGTTCAGTCAAAATCTGATTTCCTGTAACTTAAGCCCATTATTCCATGTCCTGCACTCTGGGATGATAGAGAAGAGATCTTAGCCCTCCTCTGCATGACCACCTTTCAAGTACTTGAAAAGTGCTATCATATCTCCCCTTACTCTTCCCTTCTCAAAGCTAAATAAATCTTTCACTCTCTTCTCATACGGCTTTGTTTCCAGTCCCTTAATCGTCCTTGTTGCCCTCCTCTGAACCCGTTTCAGTTTGTCTGCATCCTTTTTAAAGTATAGTGTCCAGCAGTACTCAAGATGAGGCCTAACCAGTGCCAAATAGAGGAGAACTAGTACTTCATGCGATTTGGAAACTATACTTCTGTTAATGTAGCCTAAAATAGCACTTACCTTTTTTGTAGCCACATCGCACTGTTGGCTCATATTCAGCTTGTGATCAACAATTCCCAGATCCTTCTCACATGTAGTATTGCTAAGCCCAAGTATCCCCCATCGTATAACTGTGCACTTGGTTTCTTTTTCCTAGGTGTGGAACTTTGCACTTATGCCTGTTAAGTTTCATTCTGTTGTTTTCAGCCCAATGCTCCAGCCTATCAAGATACTTTGAATTTTGCTTCTGTTCTCCAGGGTATTAGCTACCCCTGCCAATTTTGTATCATCTGCAAATTTGATAAGCATTCCCTGCACCTCTTCATCCAAGTCATTAAAGAAAATGTTGAAGATCACTGGGCCCAGGACTGAGCCCTGCAGTACCCCACTCGTTACCTCCCCCCAGTTTGAGAAGGTACCATTGATAAGCATTCTTTGAGTATGATTCTGGAGCCAACTGTGGATCCACCTGATAGTTGTTCCATCCAGCCCACATTGAGCTAGCTTGCTAATCAGAATATCATGGGGCACTGTGTTAAAAGTTGTGCTGAAGTTGAGATATATTATCACAGCATTTTCACAGTCTATCAGGGAGGTTACCCAATCAAAAAATGAGATAAGATTAGTCTGGCAGGATTTGTTCTTGGTTGGCTTCTAGTAATCACTGCATTGTTTTCAAGTTACTTACAGATTGACCGTTTTATAATCTGTTCCAGAATTTTTCAAGGGATTATATCAGGCTGACTGGCCTATAGTTCCAAGGTTCCTTCTTTTTGAAGATGACAACATTAGCCCTTCTCCAATCATCCAACAATTCACCCATCTTTCATGATTTTGCAAAGATAATAGACAGTGGTTCTGAGAGTTCATCAACCAGTTCCTTCAATACTCTAGGATGCAGTTCATTGGGCCCTAGAGATTTGTCGTAGAGACTTGTTCAAAGTCTTTAAGTATTCCTTGACTATTTGTCTATCAAGCTCAAGTTGCAATTCTGCCCCTTCATCTTCACATTTGTCAGGAGGGTCGTATACCATCTTTTGAGAAAAAACTGAGCTAAAGTAGGAATTGAGCACTTCTGCTTTTTCTTTGTCATCTGTTATCGTTTTGCCATCCTTACTGAGTAACTGTACCACCATTTCTTTTCTCTGTCTTTACTATACATGATCGTGAAGAAAGCTTTTTTGTTGCTTTTAGCATCCCTCACTAACCTCAGCTTTAACCTTCCTGACACCATCTCTGCAACGCTGTGCTACCTGTCTGTATTCTTCCAGTGGCCTGGCCTTCCTTCCAGTTCCTATATGTGTCCCTTTTGGTTTTCAGAACATCTCAGAGCTTTCTGTGAAGCCACATTGGCTTCTTCTGCTGTCTTCCACCTTTTTTCTTTGTTGGAATAGTTTGCTATTGTCCCTTTAGAATTTCCTGTTGTAGAAACTCCCACCCATCTTGGACTCCTTTTTAGGGTCACTTGCCATGGAACCTTGTTTATATTGCTTTGAGTTTATTAAAATTGGCTTTCCTGAAGTCCAGGGTATGTTTATGGCTACTCTCAGCTTTTGCTTTCTTTAAAATCAAGAACTCAAGTATAACATGATCACTTTTCCCTCATAGTTTCTGTAACTGCCACTTCATCCATTAGGTCACCTCTGTTGGTTAGAATCAAGAGTGGCAACGAGTGCTGAGTACTGCCTCATCTCTATAAATGCAGATGGAGTTGAGTGGGGCCTGCAACAAAATGTTGCATTCAGGTGGAGCATCTGTCCTCTTGAATTTCCCTTTGTAGGCCCCTCTCGGGCTGGTAAGTTGGGGAGATGGTGGCTGGTTAATGTGGGAGTGAGCATAGCTTGTATCCCAAGCTCTTGCTGAGATTCAGCTAATGCCCTTCCTGGGCTGCGCATGTGTTCACTCTCTTCCCTTTCTTCCACACATCTGTAGACATACTGTTTTATGTTTTGTTGTGGGGATTATGTGCCACCAGTTTTAACAAAACAACAACTTCTGCAAACCTCAGAGTTCTTCTGAGTGTGCTGATACCTCTCTCTTGTGCACATGGTGTCTTTTTGGTTATGTAAAGATTGGCACTCACACCCCAGACACCACCAATAGGGTTAGTTTATCCATGGAATATATAAAATATATGAAAAGGGTGCCTTGGGAGCTATATGGTGGGATTCTCTGGGGGTCAATTTTGATCTCTGTGCTTTTTAACATCTATATGAAGCCACTGGGAGATATCAAGACGATTTCGATGTTGTCATCATTATGCAGATGACACGCAGGTTTATCTCTTCTTTCTGTCTGAATCAGGAGAGGCATTTCAGGGGCTTGACCGTTGCCTGAAGGCAGTAGTGTGCGGATGTGGATTAATAAATTGAGGCTAAATTCTGACAGAAGTACTGTGTGTTCAAGGTTTTTGAGTCCATAAAGTAAGAAGATAGACAATTCTGGATGGGGTTGCACTCCTCTGGAAGGAACAGGTGCATAGCTTTGGAGTACTCTTTGATCCATCTCTGTCATTGAGGCCCAGGTGGCCTCATTGGTTCAGAGTACCTATTTCCAGCTACCACTGATTCACCAGCTACATCCCTTTCTGTATAAGAAAAGCTTGGCCACCATGATCCACACTCCGATAACTTCCAGATTGGACTATTGCAATGCGTTCTGTGTGGGACTGTCCTTGAAGATGGTTCAAAATCTGCAACTAGTGCAGAATACACCAGCAAGGCTGCTGGTAGGTATCTCTGGCCAGACATATATTATGCCAGTCTTGAAATATCTGGACTGGTTACCAATTTGCCACTGAGTCCAATTTAAGGTGTTTACTGGCATATAAAACTAAGTGGCTTAGACCCCAAATATCTGAAGGAGCGCTCTTCTCACATCGCCCTGCCCAGGTGTTAAGATCAGCAGAAGAAGCCCTCTTGGGTTTGAGGAGTGGCAACACATGAGGGAGCCTTCTCTGTGGTGGCTCCCAGGTTGTGAAATGACCTTTCCTCTGAGGAACACCTTATCTCATCACTGTATGCCTTTTGACAAGACCTTTTTACACCTCTTTACTAAGGCTTTTGTTTGAGTAGATACTGGGGCTCCTCTTACATTATGCTGCTATTGGATGCCTTTGGGGGCAAGTGGGTATTTTATTATTTCAATTGTTCATTGTACTTACTTCAATTGCTGTATTTTTGTAACCTGTCCTGGGGCCATTAGACAAAGGTCAGGCTATAAATACAATAAATAAATAAAATTATCTTTTAATCTCAAGCAAGCAGACAGTGTTGGGGCTAGACCAATATGAAGAACATAAGAACATAAGAACATAAGAAGAGCCTGCTGGATCAGGCCAGTGGCCCATCTAGTCCAGCATCCTCTACTCACAGTGGCCAACCAGGTGCCTGGGGGAAGCCCGCAAGCAGGACCCGAGTGCAAGAACACTCTCCCCTCCTGAGGCTTCCGGCAACTGGTTTTCAGAAGCATGCTGCCTCTGACTAGGGTGGCAGAGCACAGCCATCATGGCTAGTAGCCATTGATAGCCCTGTCCTCCATGAATTGGTCTAATCTTCTTTTAAAGCCATCCAAGCTGGTGGCCATTACTGCATCTTGTGGGAGCAAATTCCATAGTTTAACTATGCGCTGAGTAAAGAAGTACTTCCTTTTGTCTGTCCTGAATCTTCCAACATTCAGCTTCTTTGAATGTCCACGAGTTCTAGTATTATGAGAGAGGGAGAAGAACTTTTCTCTATCCACTTTCTCAATGCCATGCATAATTTTATACACTTCTATCATGTCTCCTCTGACCCGCCTTTTCTCTAAACTAAAAAGCCCCAAATGCTGCAACTTTTCCTCGTAAGGGAGTCGCTCCATCCCCTTGATCATTCTGGTTGCCCTCTTCTGAACCTTTTCCAACTCTATAATATCCTTTTTGAGATGAGGCGACCAGAACTGTACACAGTATTCCAAATGCGGCCGCACCATAGATTTATACAACGGCATTATGATATCGGCTGTTTTATTTTCAATACCTTTCCTAATTATCGCTAGCATGGAATTTGCCTTTTTCACAGCTGCCGCACACTGGGTCGACATTTTCATCGTACTGTCCACTACAACCCCGAGGTCTCTCTCCTGGTCGGTCACCGCCAGTTCATACCCTATGAGCGTATATGTGAAATTAAGATTTTTTGCTCCAATATGCATAATTTTACACTTGTTTATATTGAATTGCATTTACCATTTTTCCGCCCATTCACTCAGTTTGGAGAGGTCTTTTTGGAGCTCTTCGCAATCCCTTTTTGTTTTAACAACCCTGAACAATTTAGTGTCGTCAGCAAACTTGGCCACTTCACTGCTCACTCCTAATTCTAGGTCATTAATGAACAAGTTGAAAAGTACAGGTCCCAATACCGATCCTTGAGGGACTCCACTTTCTACAGCCCTCCATTGGGAGAACTGTCCGTTGATTCCTACTCTCTGCTTTCTGCTTCTTAACCAATTCCTTATCCACAAGAGGACCTCTCCTCTTATTCCATGACTGCTAAGCTTCCTCAGAAGCCTTTGGTGAGGTACCTTGTCAAACGCTTTTTGAAAGTCTAAGTACACTATGTCCACTGGATCACCTCTATCTATATGCTTGTTGACACTCTCAAAGAATTCTAATAGGTTACTGAGACAGGACTTTCCCTTGCAGAAGCCATGCTGGCTCTGCTTCAGCAAGGCTTGTTCTTCTATGTGCTTGGTTAATCTAGCTTTAATAATCCTTTCTACCAGTTTTCCAGGGACAGAAGTTAAGCTAACTGGCCTGTAATTTCCGGGATCCCCTCTGGATCCCTTTTTGAAGATTGGTGTTACATTTGCCAGTTTCCAGTCCTCAGGCACGGAGGAGGACCCAAGGGACAAGTTACATATTTTAGTTAGCAGATCAGCAATTTCACCTTTGAGTTCTTTGAGAACTCTTGGGTGGATGCCATCCGGGCCCGGTGATTTGTCAGTTTTTATATTGTCCATTAAGCTTAGAACTTCCTCTCTCGTTACCACTATTTGTCTCAGTTCCTCAGAATCCCTTCCTGCAAATGTTAGTTCAGGTTCAGGGATCTGCCCTATATCTTCCACTGTGAAGACAGATGCAAAGAATTCATTGAGCTTCTCTGCAATCTCCTTATCGTTCTTTAGGACACCTTTGACTCCCTTATCATCCAAGGGTCCAATTGTCTCCCTAGATGGTCTCCTGCTTTGAATGTATTTATAGAATTTTTTGTTGTTGGTTTTTATGTTCTTAGCAATGTGCTCCTCAAATTCAGTTTTAGCATCCCTTATTGTCTTCTTGCATTTCTTTTGCCAGAGTTTGTGTTCTTTTTTATTTTCTTCATTTGGACAAGACTTCCATTTTCTGAAGGAAGACTTTTTGCCTCTAAGAGCTTCCTTGACTTTGCTCGTTAACCATGCTGGCATCTTCTTGGCCCTGGCGGTACCTTTTCTGATCTGCGGTATGCACTCCAGTTGAGCTTCTAATATAGTGTTTTTAAACAACTTCCAAGCATTTTTGAGTGATGTGGCCCTCTGGACTTTGTTTTTCAGCTTTCTTTTTACCAATCCCCTCATTTTTGTGAAGTTTCCTCTTTTGAAGTCAAATGTGACCGTGTTGGATTTTCTTGGCAATTGGCCAGTTACATGTATGTTTAATTTAATAGCACTGTGGTCACTGCTCCCAATCGGTTCAACAACACTTACATCTCGCACCAGGTCCCGGTCCCCACTGAGGATTAAGTCCAGGGTTGCCGTCCCTCTGGTTGGTTCCATGACCAACTGGTCTAGGGAATAGTCATTTAGAATATCTAGAAACTTTGCTTCTTTGTCATGACTGGAACACATATGCAGCCAGTCTATGTCCGGGTAGTTGAAGTCACCCATTACTACCACATTTCCTAGTTTGGATGCTTCCTCAATTTCATATCTCATCTCAAGGTCTCCCTGAGCATTTTGATCAGGGGGACGATAGATCGTTCCCAGTATTAAGTCCCTCTTGGGGCACGGTATCACCACCCACAACGATTCTGTGGAGGAGTCTGCCTCTTTGGGGGTTTCGAGCTTGCTGGATTCAATGCCTTCTTTCACGTATAGAGCGACTCCGCCACCAATACGTCCTTCCCTGTCCTTCCGATATAGTTTATATCCAGGGATAACCGTATCCCACTGGTTTTCTCCATTCCACCAGGTCTCGGTTATGCTCACTATATCAATGCTCTCCTCTAAGACCAAGCACTCCAGTTCTCCCATCTTAGTTCGCAGGCTCCTAGCATTAGCGTACAGGCACTTGTAAGCAGTGTCTCTCTTCAAGTGTCTTTGGCACTTGTGGTTAGGCCTGTGGTAATTTTGCTCTTCTGGATTTATATCCTGTGCCCCTGCTCTCACAATGCCTACTTCTAGGCCTACCCCTTTTAAAATTTCATCATTTCTTTGGTCTTTATCCCAGGGGGGAGGTTTATTCCGAACCAGACCTTTCTCAGCTCCTGTCGGGCTGAGTAAAGCACTAAAGCAGTGCTGCATCAAATATGTTTTTGACAGATATGTTTAAGGTTTCTCTTTCAGCCACTGACTAGAAGAGCATTTGTGTAGATTTTATTCATTTGTTCATATCTTTATATCCCAATTTTTTATTCAGAAGTTGTGTGCTTGTAGTGTATTTGTACTTTGCTTTTTCATTTTGACATGATCGTGTTTACTTCCCAAAAGTTTAGAATTATGGGCTGGGATCCTGTCAGTTAGCTTCAGCTTTGCATATTTCCCTTCCTCAGAGCAGCTCCACCAACTGCTGCAATGCATTATCTGATAACAGTGCCATGGATTGCAACCAGAAGCAAACATCAGCAAGATCTCATATGCACATGGAAGCACGTCAGGCATACAAATCCAAAGGGATACCCTGTGGGTTCTGGTCATGTTAAGCAAACATTAACTATATTCAGACCTTTTTTCCTCTGTGCTGTCTAGGTTATGCATTCCTTCTTTTCCAAGAGGAGACCTCTGTTCAAGCACTGATTGATGCCTGCATTGAAGAAGATGGAAAGCTTTATTTGTGTGTTTCCAGCCCCACTATCAAGGATAAGCCAGTAAGTAAACTCAAGATGGCCTTCAGGTCATGACTGCCATCTGACTGAAGGCTGCTTCAAAGAGGAGGAGGTGGAAAATAATTAAATCCCTTTTTAATTCTCCCCTTTCAATCAAATTTAAAGGCACCTAGCATAAAACCTCCCGCATCTATCCTTCTCAAATTTGGCAATATTCATCCCCTCAGAAGGAGCTACCATGCCTACAGATTTCATCCAATACTGCCAAAAAATGTTACAGATGGTTCCCTTATTTAAACAATCAAATTTTAAATGTGTCCAGAATTAAAAATACCTGCACTTTTTTAAATTGTTGTTGTTGTTGTTATTGTTATTTGATTTATATCCCGCCCTTCCTCCCAGCAGGAGTGCAGGGCAGCAAACAAAAACACTAAAACATTAAAGCATCATAAAAACAAACTTTAAAACACATTAAAACATAGAATCATAGAGTTGGAAGGGGCCTTGTAGGCCATCGAGTCCAACCCCCTGCTCACAGCAGGAAATCCACAGCTAGAGCATCTCCCGCAGATAGCTGTCCAGCCTCTGCTTGAAGACATCCAGCGAAGGGGATCCCACCACCTCCCTAGGCAGTCGGTTCCATTGCCGAACTGCCCTTACTGTCAAGAAGTTCCTTCTAATGTCCAATCTGAATCTACGCTCCTGCAACTTAAAACCATTAGACCTAGTCCTACCCTCTGGGGCAGCAGAGAACAAATCTGTACCCTCCTCTATGTGACAGCCCTTCAGGTACTTAAAGAGTGCAATCATGTCGCCCCTCAGCCTTCTCTTCACCAGACTGAACATGCTAAGTTCCTTCAACCTTTCCTCATAAGACTTGTTCTCCATACCGGCTTCAAAATGTTACTTAAAAAAAACTGTGAAAACATCTTCTAAGATTAAAATATTTTTAAAAAGAAAGTTTAAGAACATATTAAAAAGCAATTCCAACACAGATGCAGACTGGGATAGGTCTCAACTTAAAAGATTTGTTGAAAGAGGAAAGTCTTCAATGGGTGCTGAAAAGATAACAGAGCCTGTCTAATATTTAAGGACTGATTAGTCTGTAATTTCGCAGGCTTTATCCACTGAGAAAGGGCAACTGTGAGCCAATGTGGTATAGTAGTTTCAATGTTGGATTAGAACCTGGGAGACCAGGGTTCAAATCCTCACTCAGCTGTGAAAGCTTACTGGGTGACCTTGGGCCAGTCATGTCTTTCAGCCTAACCTCTCTCATTGGGTTGTTGCGAGGATAAAATGGGAAAGAGGAGAGAGTCATGCACACCACATTGAGCTCTTTGGAAGAAAGGTAGGATATAAATGTAATAAATAAATAACATAATAAATAATACCTGTAAATTTCATTCAGTTCTATCCAAATCACAAAAATGTAGAGCTATTTATTAATTTCTCCATGATAGCCAATGGAGATGCACAAAGCCTCAGTTTTTTTCTGAATCAGGGAACTGATTTGAACCCAATGCAAAGCAGTCAACTTCCGAAGCAGTCGAAGCTAAATCAGACCAATTTCCAAAGCACCAAATCACAGCCCAAACCAAATCTTATGGCTGGTGCATATCCGTTAGTTAAACGTAAGTATCATGCAGTTTTCTACTTTGTTTTAATAGGTCCAGATCCGTCCCTGGAACTTAAGTGATAGCGACTTTGTGATGGATGGTTCACAGCCTCTTGATCCTCGAAAAACAATTTTTGTTGGTGGTGTCCCCAGGCCACTACGAGCTGGTAAGTATAGAACTACTAAAGCACTGTGGCCAATCTTAACATTGCATTATCTTAGTAACCATTTCTCAAACAAATACACATACAACCCCTTTTTACAAGCTAGCTAACTAGTACTTTGATTTTAACCAGCAGCAGGCCACATAACAGAGATAAACAGAAAGACCAGATTCTGCAATTAACTGAGATCCCAATTTTGTCCCCGTATATACTCTGGCAATGCTATTACAGGACCTAATAATGTCACCCACAACATTAAGAGTTCATTCACCTGTTCATCTTCCAAAGTGATTTGTTATTTTATTAATTGCCTTCTGCACAATCATCTCAAGGTGACATACAATAAAAACAATAAAAAATGCCAGAGATATTTAAAACCAAGAAAAACAAAAAAAATTCAAAACAGATACTTGTAGCAAAGACCCATTAATTCAGATGAGGAAGCCTGTCAGAACAAAAATATCTTCAATTGTTTCTGGAAAGTACAGATAGTGGCCATCACCTGCTACCAATGCCTTTCTACCTTCTGCATAGATTTATCTCTGTGCAAAAGGATAAATTAATGCAAATCATGGCAATATCCAGAAACAAGTAGGAGAACATTTCAACCTACCAGGAAACTCTGTAAAATGACCATATTTGAACAAAGGAAAATACAAGGGAAGCTCCACTGAGTTAGGTCTGTGACCTGTAGTTTGAGTTGAAATTACATTTTTTAAAAATAATACTACATATTTTAATTAGATTACCAATAGAAGGATACATGTGCTTTCGCCAACACTGCCTTATTCATTGGCCATTGTACGTATTTTGCTTTCATGTAATCATCACTGCCTGTTCTTTTTGCATTTCATTTACTGCATTATATCTTCCCTGCCCCATGTGTATATATGCTTGCCAATTTAGAATTAGAATTACAATTCATGGGGTGTTTTGTGGCTCACAAAAGCTTATGCCATAATAATTTTGTTGTTGTTACCATAATTAATTTTATTTATTAACCATCCTACATCCTAAGGTCTCAGGGTTGGTCACATAAATGTAAAATACAGCAAGGCTAACATGTTAGTCTTTAAGGTGCCACAAGTTAGTTTTACATATTGTCAGGCACCGATAAAAAGTCTTTTTCTAGGAATGTATTACCAACCCCTGACAGCAGATGTTTCTGTGAGTGCATGATATTAATCAGGGGTGGAGTACGTTTTTGGCTCTGTGGATCAGATCCTTATCAGGATCTGCCAGGTCTTCCTCCCTCTTTAAGTCCCTGATTGCAGAGAGTTAAAAGGAAAACCCAGGGAGACTTGGGATGTGCTCTTGCAAGCCCCCCTTTTAACTCCCCAATTGCTAAGACTTAAGGGTAGTGCGGGGAGACTTGGAAGAGACTTTAAGACGATCTCCATGCTCCTGTTTGAGAAAATGCAGGAGCAGCTTTAAAGCCTTTACAAAAGTCTCTTTGGCATAGCTCTTGAGTGTGAACTGCTTGAAAGGGTGCTTTCACACAGGGTTTTAATACCCATTCATCAGGTAAGCAGGGGTTAAATCCTGCTGTCTTGACTGCAGTCTTGTTCTCTGCTGGAAACAGGATCACACAGCCAAGGCAGGATTAAACCTCCTTCCACCCATCAGCTGATGTCACTAGTGATGTCAGCTGGTGGGTGGTGGACATGGTTTAGGGGAAATGGCTTCACAGGCCAAATTGGATCACTTGGGTGGGCCATGATGCCCAGAGGCTGGAGGTTCCCCACCCCGGTATAGATTGCATAGAGGATTTAGCAAGTCAGGTGTAGTTAATGCATGTGTTGGATTAATGCACACATTTACTTGGCTATGGATTCTATATAAGCAGTGGAAAATCAAGTGTACACATGCCTAGTTTCCACACTCTTCCCTTTATAGCTACACAGTAACATATCTGACACAGGTACACTCCACATGGTTTCAGTCTGCATGATTGAGAAGATAGTGTTAAGTGGCCCTACATGCATATGATAGTACACCTATAGCACCAGTGTTACACATTATGGGTACAAACATAGTGACACCTTGTGTGCTCAAATTTACACAGTCTTAAAAATCCTTCCTATCACTGCAGCTTTTTGCCAACAGTCTAACAAAACTAGCAGTCTTGTGCTGGTACTCAGGACATTTAGCTGTGGCCTGTAGGACACAGCACAAGATGCCAATGGTAGTCCTGTCTCCTTTTCATCTGCAAATTGTCCCTTGCGCATTGCTCCTATATCACATTGGGTGTTCCACAACCACAGGTGTTGTTCTGGTGCCAGGGATTATAGCCTGGTACAAGTTGTCCTCTTGTCCCAGAACTGATAGCCTAGCCAATAATTTTATGCCTTGTTTTTGCTGTGCAGCAAAGTACAGGATCCAGATATTGTTTTTCCATTACAGCTGGTAAATATTTGTACTATTTAAAATATATCAACTTAATTTAACATGTTACTGCAATATTTTTTGTTCTTTTGTAGTGGAATTGGCCATGATAATGGATCGTCTCTACGGTGGAGTCTGTTACGCAGGAATTGATACAGATCCTGAACTAAAATATCCGAAAGGTGCTGGACGAGTTGCTTTTTCCAATCAGCAGAGCTACATTGCTGCCATCAGTGCTCGGTTTGTTCAGCTTCAACATGGTGATATTGATAAACGAGTAAGTTGTATCAAATTAATACCAAATTGCTTTCCACAGATTATAACATAATGCACTGTTACTGTATTTTATGGCAACTATTCTTTTCTATAGGAGCAATTAAATAGGTTATATTATGAAAAATAGAGGAGAGTCCATGCATTGGGTGGGCCACTTTGCCTGGGCCCAAAAGTCAAAGCGTTGGCAGGAGAGGAGGGGAATGGCAGCCTGGATTGCAGGCCAGTTTTCCTAAGGAAAAAAAAGGCTAAATTGTAGATCATGCCTTTGGATATTTATGCAAAACTTAATTCCCAGTATTTGTATGGTATGTCATATCTTTTAAGATCTTGTGAGATTAGCTGGATCCAATCATTTGGAGAGTTGATACTGCTACAATAGTGCGATAGACCTGGCTTGCAACTAGGGATGTAAAAAGGCATGATTTTGTGTTCCGCCCTGTATTTGCTGCATGCAGCATTGTTCTGCTGAAGTTTGTCTTCCACCAAAAACTATGTTATTCATCTTGCTGTCCACTGCAGCGAAGTTACATAATTTATGCACTTACATAAATTATGTAAATTATTTTATTATGTTATTCCACCCCATTTATTTCAATGCAAAGGAAATACAATGCATATGGGGGGGGACATAATCAGTTACGTATAATGTATGGACTAAAGCAATAATGACAGCAGATAGCAATCACATTAACTGGATTGATTTCAATTCCAGACATGGGACGAATAAGCAAACATCGGCAATTTCCACTGCCAATCCTATCTTTGTCAGAAATTCTCCAACATCCCTACTTGCAACTGCATTTGCTCTTTAAATAAAAAAAAACACCTTTGCAGAAGAGCCAATCACCTGTCTTCACTGCCCAAACCTGTCTTTTAAGATGGTTACTGTTATGTAGTGTGCTTTTGTCCAATATGTTACATCAATATGTGATTTCACTGAACATGTAGATCATTCCTGAGTCACACAGCATGTTTTTCCAGAGGCACATTCATTCCAGTGTTCAGTACTTGAAAGGATTCCTGCAGAACATTCAGCGACAGCTTTGAAAATTTCCAGTTGGATAGTCTCCTGCCTTTCCCAAATAGGTCCTAGACACTGTAAGAGAGCTGACTCTCTCCATGCTGGTTGTTCAAGTAAAGCTAAATCTTTGGGTAACATGGCCAAGAGGAAAATAACCTCCCCATGCAGCACCTCCAGCTCCTCTGGTTTCTTGAAAAACTCTTTTCTCTTTGAACCAGTTTAACGTGGTGATCATTTTTAATTGCTTTATATTAGTAGTCACTTTGGTAGATTCTTTGAATCACAGGGAGGTTCATACATACATAAATGCATGATTCAAAGAAGCAAGCCAAAAATGGACAGTCAGTCAGAAATGATCTCTGTCAAGGTTTGATACAAATTAGATCTGATCTGTCATTATCTCAAAGGGATTCTTAGAGGTGGACCAGTATGTGTTCTATCTGTGCTTTTGTGTTCTGCCTATATTTGTGAAATATATTTAAATTTCCTTTTGTTTCCTAAGAAGTGCCCTTGTTTAGTGAAAACACTCATTAGCATGACAACTTGCAAGTTGAGGGTGCCACAGTGGGATCTATGGACGCAGAGTGCCTGTGGATAAGATAAAGGGAGGGGGGTGTTATTTGGTCTACAGATCTTCTAATCGTATCAATCTGCAAGAAACAATGACTCACTCAAATCTGAGCTCCACAGAGATTTTGGTGTCAGAGAGGTTAAATAGAGAAGGAACTATGTATCTCCAATACAGGTACCATGCTTTTCAGGTGTTGCTTCTGCTCTCTTCTGAGAGTGAGCAGTAGGATCTCTTGCTTCCTGAAACAAATACTGTTCTGAGCTGTGGGAGGGCTACAGAGAGGAAGGATCACTGAAGAGAGGCTAAGAGAATGCTTTAAAGGAAGTTGCTCAGCCTAAAGACAGCTGCAGGAAAAGAGATTGCCAGGGAGTGGGCAACCTGAAGAAGAATTTTGGACAATAAGTGAGAAGGCAAAATGACATGAGCCTATCCCTGTTCTGCTGTGTGGTGGGACAAAGCTCAGCCAGGATGGTGTAGGATGGTGAAGTTCAGGCTGGACACCAGGCAAGGTGGGACAAGGTTCCAGCAGGATGCAAGGCAAGGCAGAGTTCAGGCTGGATACAAAACTAGGCTCTCGGAAACATGGAACTCTGAAGTTGCTCCAGTAAGGAGCAAACCAAGATTGAGCCTTCTATGGGAATGCTTTGATTTGGATTCCTGCATTGAACTGGGGGTTGGACTTGATGGCCTTATAGGCCCCTTCCAACTCGACTATTCTATGATTCTATGAGCCCTTTTATAGCTGTAAACCTGATTGTTAGCACCACCTGTGCTGCCATATGCCTTCTCATGTAACCTACTGCAATGGAGCAGGGGAGGCTCAGCTCTTTCAGGGTCTTCCATGGTCCCACAGGTTCATCGAGTGGCAGCACCTCTGCGGCTGGCCCTGCGTGCTCTTTACCTCCAGGCTCAGAGTCTTTGCCTCCAACACCTGATGAAGAGGAATCCAACTCCTGGTCGCTGACAAGCCTTATCTTTCATCTGACTTTTTTAGCCTGTATTTCATCTGACATTAGATAAATATAGTGCATAATGCAGCTTTTTATGCATTTTTTAAAGCAGATTGGAAATCTATTCATGTGTGGAAACATTTAGTGCATGATGCTGGTTAAAGGAAATGCTGGATATATCCAGACATAAAACCATAACCTCCTCTAGGATGCACACCTTAATGTGATGAGGGGGTTTGAGAGTGTTGAAGACGCTGAGAGCAATGCCGTCGGGAGTCTAGACCAAGAGGCTAGACTCCTAGCAGGGGCACCCAAGGCAGAATGGTCAAAGCTGTGATAGCAGACTAAGATGCATCCAGACTCAGAGGAAGGCAATGGTAAACCACCTCTGAATACCTCTTACCATGAAAACCCTATGGACAGAGTATCCAAAATGCAACACAAGATAGTGCTGGAAGTTAAGACCCCCAGGACAGATGGCACTCATCGAGCTACTGGGGAAGAACAACGAACAAGTACAAATAGTGTTGTGACTAATGACACCACTGGGTCAAAGCCAAATAGAAGCCCAGAGGCTGATGCACACAGATGTGAAAGGAGTGTCCGGAGTTGTACAACGTACACAATAGGAACATGGAACGCCAGAAGCATGAACAAGAGAAAGTTAGAAATTGTCAAGCAAGAAATGGAGTTTATCAACATTACAATAATTGGCATGAGTGAATTAAAATGGACAGAAATGGGACACTTTCAATCAGGCAACTACAAAATATTTTATGCAGGAAATGAGAAATTAAGAAGAAACAGGGTTGCTTTAATAGTGAGAAGTAATGTAGCAAAAGCAATTAGGAGCTATAACGCAAAGTCTGAGTGAGTGATATTAGTGAGATTAAATGGGAAACCTATTAACAAAACAATCATCCAAGTCTATGCTACAACCGCAAATGCAGAAGACGAATTGGAGAGATTTTAGACGGAAGTAAAGGAAGAAATTGATCACACACCAAAACAAGATGTGCTGATAATCATGGGGGACTGGAATGCAAAAGTAGGGAACAGAGAAGAACTAGAAATTGTGGGGAAATGCGGCTTAGGAGATAGAAATGAAGCAGGAGAAAGACTTCTGTGAAGCCAGTAATTTATTTCTTACAAACACGTTTTTTGAGCAACCAAAAAGACGACTATACATGTGGACATCACCAAATGGTCAATAAAGGAATCAAATTGATTATATAATTGGCAGCAGAAGATGGAGAAGTTCCATACTTTCTGCGAAAACAAGACCAGAAGCAGTCTGCGGTACAGATCATGAACTGGTAATATCGAAAATCACAGTAAAGCTAAAGAAGAAGACAAAGCAATCATAATGGCAAAATAAATTTAAATAACATCCGAGAAGAATATAAACATCAAATAAGGAACAGATTTGAGGCTTTAAACTTAGAGAACCAGAAGAACTATGGATTGAACTCAGAGACATTAATTAATTAATTAATTTGTATCCCGCCCTTCCAGCAGGAGCCCAGGGCGGCAAACAAAGCACTAAAACACTTTAAAACTTCATAAAAACAGATCTTAAAATACATTAAAACAAAACAGCATTAAAAACATTTTTAAAATAACTTTAAAAAAGGGTTAAAAACATTATTAAAAAACATATTAAACAATTCTGACACAGATGCAGACTGGGATAGGTCTCAACTTAAAAGGCTTGTTGAAAGAGGAAAGTCTTCAAAAGGCGCCGAAAAGATATCAGCAAAGAATGCAAAAAGACAATACCTCTAGTTGAAAAAAGAGAAAGACCTCAATGGATGACTGACAAAACTCTTAAAATGGTTAAAGAAAGAAGGAAAGCAAAAGCAAAAGGAGATAGAAACACAGTCAGAACCCTAAATGCAGTAATACAGCGACTAGTAAGTATGGACAAAGAGACCTATTACAATAGGTATTGTATAGAAATAGAAGAGGACAACAAAAAGGGTAGAACAAGAGCCCTGTTCCAAAAGATTAGAGAAATTAAAGGGAGATTTAAAACAAGAGTAGGGATGTTGAATAATCAATAGGGGAACACACTGACTGACCGAGATAAAGTAAAGGGAAGATGGAAGCAATACACTGAAGAATTATATAAAAGAGATGCAAGGATGACAGATTCATTCACGGAGGAGCCGTATGATGAAGAACCAGAAACTTTAGAATGTGAGGTCAAAGCTGCTCTTAAAATACTTGAAAGAAACAAATCACCAGGAACAGATGGCATACCAATAGAGTTGCTACAAGCTACTGAGACTGAATCTGTCCAAATTTTGACAAAAATTTGTCAACAAATAAGGAAAACTAAACAATGACCCACAGACCGGAAGCATTCAATATATATCCCAATTCCAAAGAAAGGGCATCCCAGGGAATGCAGTAATTATCGAACTATTGCCTTAATATCCCATGCAAATAAAGTAATGCTCAAGATTCTACAACAAAGGCTCTTACCATATATGGAGCAAGAAATGACAGATGTGCAAGCTGGATTTAGAAAAGGAAGAGGCACCAGAGATTATATCACAAACATATGTTGGATAATGGAACGGACCAAGGAATTTCAGAAGGAAATCACCCTGTGCTTTATAGATTACAGCAAAGCCTTTGATTGTGTAGATCATGAAAAACTATGGAATGCTTTAAAAGAAATGGGATGCTACAGCATCTGATTGTCCTGATGTGCAACCTATACTGTGGACAAGAGACTACTGTAAGGACAGATTATGGAGAAACTGATTGGTTCCCCATCGGAAAGGGTGTGAGACAGGGGTGTGTTTTATCACCCTATTTGTTTAATATATATCCAGACCATATCATATAGAAAGCGGGATTGGACCAAGATGAAGATGTGAAAATTGGTGGGAGAAATATCAGTAATTTAAGATATGGAGACAATACCATACTACCAGTAATGATTTGAAACGAATGCTGTTGAAAGTTAAAAAGGAAAGCACTAAAGCAGGACTACAGTCAAGAAGACTAAAGGAATAACAACAGAAGACTTATGTAACTTTAAAGTTGACAATGAGGGCATTGAACCTGTCAAGGATTATCAATACCTTGGCACAGTCATTAACCAAAATGGAGACAATAGTCAAGAAATTAGAAGAAGGCTAGGATTGGGGACGGCAGCTGTGAGAAAACTAGAAAAGGTCCTCAAATGCAAAGATGTATACCTGAACCCTAAAGTCAGGATTGTTGTGAAAAAAGTGGATAAGAGAAAAATCAACTCATTTGAAAGGTGGTGTTTGAGGAGAGCATACCATGGACCGCGAAAAAGACAAATTATTGTGTGTTAGAACAAATTAACCCAGAACTGTCACTAAAAGCTAAAATGATGAAATTGAGGTTATCATACTTTGGACACATCATGAGAAGACATGATTCACTAGAAAAGACAAGAATGCTGGGAAAAACAGAAGGGAGTAGAAAAAGAGGAAGGCCAAACGAGAGATGGATTGATTCCATAAAGGAAGCCACAGACCTGAACTTACAAGATCTGAACAGGGTGGTTCACGACAGGTGCTCTTGGAGGTCGCTGATTCATAGGGTCGCCGTAATTCACAATCGTCATGAAGGCGCATAACAACAACAACAACAATAATACCATAACTGGCGTCATTATTTATTTATTTATTTATTTATAAATTATTTAATTTATATCCCGCCCTTCCTCCCAGCAGGAGCCCAGGGTGGCAAACAAAAGCACTAAAAACGCTTCAAACATCATAAAAACAGACTTTAAAATACATTAAAACAAAACAACTTTAAGAACATTTGTTTAAAAGCTTTCAAGACTTTTTAAAAAGGTTAAAAACGTTGGGGGGGGGTTAAAAAAAGTTTTAAAAACATATTAAAAAGCAATTCCAACACCGGAGCAGACTGGGATAAGGTCTCAATTTAAAAAGCTTGTTGAAAGAGGAAGGTATTGGTGTATTTTTGCAGGTACTCCTCCTTACGGGATTTCAGTGCTGCTGTTGTATATAGATACCTTCATGGGTGTACAAAACAAATTAAACATTTCAAATAACGGGTAAAGGTTTTCAGCCTTGCATCATATTTAGGATAGGTTTATTAATGTCCTCCATGTTGAATGTAACTGAAGCAAACCATATTTCCATCTCTAGGGGATTTAGTATGTAGTATATTTTTCATCAATGTATTTTTAATTTTGTATTTTTAATTGATAGCTTTTGTCCAAATGCTTCCCATATCTATTGACTTGCTATCTAAATCCTCTCATCAATTTATCTCCAGTTAGACACGGTGAAGATTTGCTGTGAACTACATTCCTCTTTAAATTAATTCATAGATCTAATAAGTTTAAAGCTGTGCTTTTTAAACCTGTCCTCTAACCACATTCTGTAAAAATGTTCTTTTCCTTCACAGTTAGAACAACAGGGAATGAAATAATATCCCTAGAGAGCTACAACAAATATATTGGAATTTTCCTATTGTTTTAATGCTATGCAGAAAAAGGTCCCTATTCACATCTCAGTTTGTTTGTTTTTTACATAAATGCCTTAAGGTTTAGGATTGCAACCTACGGTGCAATCCAAGTCATATATATGCCAGGCTGAGTGGAAATGGATACTGTGGATCCCTGGTGAGCTGGTTGGGGTTCGGCTCAGCCAGGCTATGCCAGCAGAAGCCTCCACCCCCGGCGCAGCCGACCAAACCTGGTACAGCTGGTGATTGATTGGAGAAGTGGAAGCTGGTGCACAGTCCCCAAAAGGGGTGTGTCAGCGGAGAGGCTGGGGGGGACTTACCCTACATCCAGGTCCCATTCAGCTCCCTCTCACAGCCCTCTGTCCCCTCAGCCAGTATGCAGGGAAAGGGAGTAGCGGACCAAAACATGAATTTTATTTCCTTCCACAACGCCCTTTCAAAGGCCCCTGAAGTGTAGCTGGATGTGGCGGCCCCTTCCACTGGTTCTCCTCTGCCAGCTCCAGTCCCACCAGCTTCCAACAAGATGGATTGCTCTGTTTAATGTTTGTTTCTAAGAGGACATCTACCTAGGAAAGTGCATCTTAATCCAAGCACACACTGGTTGTTGGGTAGACCAGTTGCTCCTTTGTCCTCCGTATTACCAAATAAGCTTCCCTAGATGACAGCCATGTCTCCATCCAATATTATAAAATCTCTGGCCAATTTGTTTGTTTAACGCCTTTATACTCAATCCTTGAGCCAAAAAGGTTCTCAAAGTGGCTTACAAAAATCAGAACTAAAACGGTCCCTGACCTCATGCTTACAATCTAAAAAGATGTGACACAACAAGGAAAAAAGAATGGGGGGGTGGGGAAAACCAAGCTGAAGCATAGGTTCTTCAAGTTATAGTTATTATATAGTTCTGTCTATACAGATTCTGGCTGTCTAGCTGCAACTTCCGGACCTACGTCAAGGGCAGCCCCAAATAGAGCGTATTACAGTAATCCAGCCTGGAGGTACCCAGTGTGTGGACAACAATGGTCAGGCTATCCCGGTCCAGAAACGGCCACAGCTGTCTTATCAGCTGAAGCTAGTAAAAGGCACTCCTAGCCACAGAGGTCACCTGGGCCTCTAGTGACAAAGGTGGATCCAGGAGCACCCCCAGGCTACGAACCTGCTCTTTCAGAGGGAGTACGACCCCATCCAAAGCAGGCAACTGACTAATTATCCAAACTCAGGAACCACCAATGCACAGTGCCTCTGTCTTGCTAGGATTCAGACTCAGTTTATTGGCCCCCATCCAGCCCACCACCAAGTCCAGGCAGCAGTCCAGGGCTTGCACGGCCTCTCCCGATTCAGATTTTACAGAGAAATAGAGCTGGGTATCGTCAGCATACTGCTGACACCTCGCCCCAAATCTCCTGATGACCACTCCCAAGGGCTTCATATAGAAGATAAACAGCATGGGGGACAAGATGGTACCCTGCGGCACTCCACAGCACAACTTCCAGGGGCTTGAAAGACAGTCACCCAATGCTATTTTCTGAAAGCGACCTTGGAGATAGGATCAGAACCACTGTAAAACAGTGCCTCCAATACCCATCTCACCAAGTTGGCCCAGAAGGATACCATGGCCAATGGTATGAAAAGCCTCTGAGAGATCAAGTAAGAGTAACAGGGTCGCACTCCCCCTGTCCTTCTCCCGATAAAGGTCATCCATCAGGGCAACCAAGGCTGATTCAGTACCATAACCAGGCCTGAACCCAGACTGGGATGGGTCAAGATGATCTGTTTCATCCAAGAATACTTGCTGCACCACAACCCTCTCAATCACCTTTCCTAAAAAGGAAATATTTGCAACCAGTCGGTAGTTGTCACAAACCAATGGGTCCAGGGTGGGCTTTTTCAGGAGTGGTTGGATCACTGCCTCTTTCAAGGCGGCTGGAACCACTTTCTCCCGCAATGATGCGTTGATCTCACCCTGGATCCCCTCTGTCAAACCCCCTCGGCAAGCTTTAATAAGCCAAGAAGGGCAAGGGTCGAGAGGACACGTTGCTGGCTGCATCATCGCAAGCACCCTGTCTAAATCATAAGGCTGCAGCAACTGAAACCGTTCCCAAGAAGTTGCAACAGACATTGCACTGGACACCTCATTGGGGACTACAGTAGATGTGGATGAGGCATCAAGACTGCTACAGAGGCAAGCAACTTTACCCTCAAGAGCCTTGCAAACAATGCACAGTGGGACTCCGAAGGGTCTGAAACTCTATTTCCTGGAGTTGATGTCAACAGACTCCTGTCAATATGTAAAAGCTCCACTGGACAGCTACTTGAGGATGCGATGGAAGCAGAGAAGTGGGCCTTCTTCGCTGCCCTCACCGCCACACAGTAGGCATGGTTATGATGTTTTACTTGTGCCCGATCAGCCTCCCAGCACGTCTTTCACCACTTGCGCTCTAGCCCTCGTCCAGTCTGTTTCATTGCCCTTCACAATGTGCCAAGGGGCAAACTGGGGTCCACAATGCCAGAGAGGGAGCTCGGGGGGCAGCCGTGTCAAGAGCCCGGCACGCCTTGCTGTTCCACAGCGTGACAAGGGCTTCAACAGGGTCACCTGCTCAGTCTACTGGGAACTCCCCCAGGGCATTCAGGAATCTTGTGGATTCCATTAGTCTCTTTGGGCGGACCATCTTAATCTGTCCACCACCACCCCCTGCAGGGAAGGATCAGAGCCATAAGTCTAAACGTTACCAGGAAGTGATCTGACCATGACAATGTTCGGTATTATAAAAATACACACAGAAATAGGAACTAATTTGGTTGGTCCTATTTCTTAGCAGAGGTATAAAAACACAAGCAGCGGAGTGAGAATGTAAACCAGCCCACCTTTCTCTATATAAATAACAACAGACACAATTCTTTAGGTAAAAGAAAAAGAATATTTACTTACGATCTTTTCATATGTTTAGAAGAACATAGGCTCTAGCTTAGAAGAAAGAAAATATAGGTCTCAGTCCATCTTGGTGTTGGTAATGGATGCTCTTAGAGAGAGCATCATGCCATGTGGCCTCTCTCAAAAGCAGGAGGATCAGCAAGTAATGGAGAATATTCAAAATCCCCCAGGACAAAGGAGAAGGAAGTCAGGTAACTAAACCCCACCCATTAGGAAGTTACATCATGGTGAACAGGTACATGGGATATTTCCCAAGCATCCCTTAAAGTCACCATGCAATATTTGTTTACTCTAACACACAATGGGGTGACATCCACACACACCCTATCTCCAGACCATCCCTTCCTCCATCTGGAGCAAAAACCAAGTCAAGGGTGTGCCCTGCCCTATGCGTTGGGCCAGTGACAATGTGAGACAGCCCCATGGTCGTCATGGAGGCCATGAAGTCCCAAGCCGGAACACTAGAGGCAGCCTCAGCGTGCACATTGAAATCACCCAGCACTAGTGTTCTGGGCTCCTCCAATACCACAGCCGAGATGCCGAGAGAAGCTGCCGGGCAGTAGGGTGGATGGTACACCAGCAGTAACCCTAGTTTACTGTCTCCTTGGCCCGACACCAGGTGCAGGCCCTCACACCCAGCTCCAAGACAGAGTGGTTTCCTGGTGACCGAGATGGAAATTCTGTAGACCACAGCAACTCCTCCCTCCCCATCCCTGCAGCCTGTGCTGGTGTTGCACCGAGTATCCAGGTGGGCAAAGCTGGGTCAGATCAACTCCTCCCAGCTCGCCCACCCAGGTCTTGGTAATGCACACCAAATCAGCACTTTCATCCACAATCAAATCATGGATGTGAGTGGTCTTACTGTGTACCGAACTGGCATTGAACAACAACACACACAGGCCAGTAGGCATAGCAGATGAGCAACGAGGAACCCATCCATGGGAGTGGAGTGGCAGCAAGGAACAAGGTGCAGATATGTATGAATGTATGGACACTGAGTACAGCAAGGGGCCAGGATCAGTGAGCACAATGCCACCGCCGCCCCTTCACACATAGCAGTTCTACTTAGATTGAAAGTCTACACAGGGCTATAAAGTGCTCATATTACGAAAGATTCTTCTTGTGCATCTACTTTAAATAATCTACTTTACTTTTTTGGGGGGGGGTTAGATGTTTTTGTTAGAAACCATTGGCCAACACAAAAATACTTTAAATAAAATCTGTTCTTAATAATTTGTAGGATTTAGTTTATTAAATCTGAATATAGTCTTTTAAAAACTTCAGCAATGAATAAAGAATTCCCAGTGCCCTACCGAGTACCTCAGGAACTTGTGGGGCCAGCAACAAGATCAGAGCAAGACCATGTTAATACAGAGGAGCACCATTTATGTAAAGGCTGCATACACAGATGCTGTACTTTGCCAGGTTCTGCTATTGTAAAGTCTGCTTTTGTAAACCCACTCATATTTTTTTAATTGATGTTGTTCATGTTATATCTTAGTCTTTCAAGAGTCTTTGAAGTAAAGGGTGTACTTCAGGGTTATGTCACTTAAAGCAGGGAACATTTATTCGCAGATGCATTCTGTTATAAATGTTTTTGCAGTATTTTAGCATGATATGCAGCAGTGTTTTACCTGAACTCCTTTTGTTAAACTCTTGACCTTGAAAAATTAAAGATTTATTCATTGTACAAGAGGGAAAGAGAGAGAAAAAGGTGTCGTCTTTAAGTGATGTGTCAATTTATTTGCTGTTTGTTATGGGGTTCAATTTCCTTTCTTAGCACAAATTGCTAGAGTTCAGCCGCACAAATTAGGCACTGGACTTACGACATTTTTCCATTCTGGTAGTCAAATTTATGAGGAAGAAAACATGTCAGATAGGTGTCTCTCTCTGGCAGCCTGGGAATTCACATTGAACCTAAACAGACACCTTTACAAGAGCACGCTGAGAAATAGCTTAGTGTGTTACAGTTAGAGAGGTTAAAGTATAAATTAGACATAGAAAATCAAAGCCAAGAAGCGTAAAGTGTGAATTAATTTTTAAAAAAGTTTTAAAAGTGTATAAAGTTAGTTCTGTGTTGAACTAGGATTACGAATAGGCAATCAAGAAATTGTGTTAAAATGTTGTGAACATGCACACACATATGAACCTAATTTATAACTGTGTGTATATAACATTCATTTTACACTTTTAGTTTTTTAAAAAGTATTTATTTACTTATGTAAATGACTTCAGTGTTGCTTTTCAAGATTTTCTCTAAAGTATTGTTTTGTACTAAGTTTCATCCCCACTAAATAATCAGATGCTCCTAAATGGTCTGGTAATTAAGTTTTAACTCTTAAGCACATTTATTACCAGTTGTAGCAAAATTACTGGAGATGATATCAGTTTGTCTGGGAACGTGTCTTTTTGTGACAGATTTATTGATGAGTGTATATGAATGGTTCACTCAGTTCTTTGTACCTGAAGAGTATGCTGTCATCACCACACACAAAAATACATACTCATCAGTATCTATTGGACCAGGATAAGTTACAAAATTTATTTTTTGCCTAAATTTCCCCCTCCCCTTTAATTTTAGGTTCTAAAAAAACTACAAAAACCATTTTAAAGGTACCGTATTATGAAACTGACTGAATTACAGTCAGTTATTGTAGTCCAGATGTTTGTTTTTCATGTAAAAATGTAGGGGGGAGGAGATGATTTAATCGTTTACTCAAAGAAAATGTTTTCTGGAACATTCTCTTGTGAAAATACTTTTGCAACAAGAGTTTAATTAATTTATTGCATTAATTGGTCCAATAGATACCAAGTTAATGTGGCTGTGTCCATCTTCATGATGCCTTCACAATTATAAGCTAGACATGAAAAAGTGACATCATAGATATTTTTCAACTATAGAGGTTTAGGAAGCCATCTATATTTAGTTGTTAAAATAGCGACTGAATAGATTTTTCACACGTTATGCTTGCAGACCAAATGTAACAGTGTGAATTTCTTGGGAAAGGAGTCTTTTTGCACATGGACTGAATAAACACTACTAGTGGTCAGAAATAAAGAGATCCTATTATTAAGATTTAATTAGCAGAGGTTTTAAGAAAATACAGATTAGAAGGTTATATTTTAAATGTGTAAAATACTGTTTAGTACTATGGATGATACCCTTTTCTTACTTAAGTTGTAGTTAAATCAAATAATTTTGGAACATTTTCTTTTCTTGGTTAACATTTTTCCCCTGACCACTCATGGAAGGATTTCAGTGGCACTGTAGGAGGGTGAGGTGTTTTTGTTTTGTTGGCTAAAAAAAAAGCCTATTTGTTCTCTTGATCTGCCTTTGTTGATCATTACTGCCAGCTTGTTGTATCTGCCCTGACTCTGTAGATGTTGCTGTATTTGTAACGTATTTTTTATTGTTGTGAATTGCCTTGAGGTTTCTTATGAAACATAGAGGGGTGGATTAAATAAATAATTTCCAATATAAATTCTTGGGTTTTTTTAGTAGTAGTATTTTGGTGCCTCAGTATCTTCATTTTTAGTTTGTTTTTGTTTAACAGTTGTAAATAGTGCCTGGCAACACTGGAGAGGAGTTAAGGAAACAAGAGTGGCAAGTCGGATTGTTTGTTGGGAATTTTTTAGTTCTACCATTTTAAGCCCTGTGTATAGAAACAATGCTGTACACTTGTTTTGCTTCTTACTACTATCCTTGTTTCCCACCAAATATTAACTGCTTAATATAATGAGAGAACCAATGTGGTATAGTGGATAAATTGTTAAAGTTGAAATGAGAAGGCTTGGGTTCAAACTCCTGTTTGCATGAAGGTCACTATATTAATTTGGGCCAGTCACTATCGATCATTACTAAAGTGACATGGGCCATATTCACGGAATAAGCCCCTGCATGCCACCCAGAATCCAGATTTAACACGGTATATTTTAAGTACAAATATTTAAAGCTAATCAGATAACTTTTCATCTATACGTGTTTTTAAAACAGGTGGAGGTAAAGCCATATGTGTTGGATGACCAGATGTGTGATGAATGCCAAGGCGCACGATGTGGTGGAAAGTTTGCTCCTTTTTTTTGTGCCAATGTCACTTGCCTGCAGTATTACTGTGAGTTTTGCTGGGCGAATATCCACTCTCGGGCAGGACGTGAATTCCATAAGCCATTGGTTAAAGAAGGGGCTGACCGCCCACGCCAGATCCACTTCCGCTGGAACTGAGCCTGGATTTCCAGCATCTGTTTAAAGAACAAAGGGTGCATGTGGCTTACTGTGTTTGAAGATACTGACATGCAGAAGAAATAAGTGCATTCTTCTGCTTCTCACCCCAACTCTCAATACGTGCATCTTTTTCAGCAGCCAAAACACTACAAAGCCTCTTGTTTTTCACCAAAACCCTACATCTCAGGCTTACTAATTTTTGTGATATTTTCATGTTAAAATAAAAAAAGTTTTTTTGTATTTTCTCCAACTTATTTTTATATGTAAAATTAAAACTAGATATGAGAATGTTTTTTGCATAGGGGCACACTGTCTGCTGCTATACTTAGTGGGTGAAGCGTGCACTTATTTCTAAACATGGGTTTTTAACTTCAAGATCTGCCCCAGTAATTTACCAAAGGTAGCAAAAATAGTGAAGATGGGATATGTCTGCTACAAAAAAAAGCTTATTTTTATTGTTGTTGCTATTTTCAGTGTATACATCAATTTTAAAAAAATTAGGGTTGATTTTTTGCTCTCCATTTTGACTTGCGAGAAATAATACCTCAAGATAATCTGATTTATTAGCTATTTTTAAACATTTATAATCACAAGCTGTATTAGCTTTGCTGCTATATAGGTGTTGTGTGTAAAGCCACCTATTAATACGGGATTAAAACGTTTTAAGATACACTGCATTACCAATTAAAATGCAGGCAGCACAATATGGCATAAACTGCCATAGTTTTAGAATGTGAAAAATTGCATGTTTACTTACCTGTATACACCATATGCATGCACTAGATCTAACAAGAGACGAGTTATTACAATTTTTTTTAAAGGATCTGAAATCTAGATTGCATGAGGAAACTGCAAAATTTGTAACAAAAGAGACTTGCATGCATTATTGTGACTCAAGTTTTTTTCCCTAAAAATGTCCTACATGTGTACAATATGCAAATTAGTTTTAGATTAGAAAGTGCAGCCATTTTGTGACTTGGTTGGTAGTGGAATTCAATTTTTGCAGACTGGATGTAATATTGTAATCCCTGTGCAACTTTGTGATGTGTGGTTCTAATTAGTGTGGAGTGATGTAGCATAGACATGTTTGAGCAAAATACTAGAATTTTAAAAATTATTTATTTCAGCCCTCTTAATTTTTCATGGTTAAAACTTCCTTTACAAACCAAAGATGGCCAGCCCACTGCTAACCAGTCACCAAATGGGAAACTACTGAGAAATGAGCATTAAAATGTGTTCATACAAGAAAACATAATGCTTTAGAATTAAAATAAAGTCAAAATGGAGATAGTGTAATATACAGACAGCTAGTTGCATAAGCTAAATCTTACCTTTAAGACAACAGTGAAATCTGGCTTAAACTGTGTGTGCTTGTTTGACCTTAGGTATATTTAAGACTTCTGTCAAACTAGGGTCACAGTTGCATGAAATGTAGTTAGTTGACGGACAGTCAAGCATAGTGTTTTAATTTTGATGAAGGAATTCTAAGTAATGACATTGCTTGCAAGAATTTTTTTTGGAGGGGGGCTTTTTCTTGATACAAAATGCAAGAAATTCATTAGCAGTGTTTCTGTCCACCACAAAACATTTAATGCAACTAGCCCTTATGTTTCAGTGGAAGAAAGGCCTACTCTACAGTTTAAGCAAGCACCCAACAAAGGAAAATGCAGAATTGAAAATCTTATTCCAAGAGAAATTTACAAGGGGTGTGCTCTTGGCAATCCCTTGGGGACAATCCTTCATGTAAGCAAAGTGTTGCTCTGATATTGGTTGTCTGCAATGTGCTTTTTTGTACTGTTCAATGTGTGGTTCATGTCTAACTCTGCTGTTTTGTTGTGGTTGTGGTTCAAGTTTTTAAAGTTTTAAAGTTGATGCTGTTTTAAGAAGAGCTTTTTAACTGATTTGTTTGTCAGTGTACCCTATTTGTTACTTAACCATGATCCTCCAGATTTTTTGGAGTATTCTTTTCTAACCTTAAACCCTACCAGACCTTGATCCATTTTTGACATTTGTTATGCACTATTTTTATATCTCTATGAGAGATTTTTTTTCCAACTAGTCAGCTATTTTAAGGCACACTTTTTTTTGACTGATGACATCTCCTTTGCTATACCTCAATTTTTGGAATTTAGAAAAGAAAAGAAAAATCAGTAGTTTTGCAATGTTAATTATTTAGATATAATTTAATTCAGCAGATGTTTTTAACTTTATTTTCATATTCCTTGCTTGAAGTTTAAAATTAAAGAGTCTTTACATGTTTTAAATAATGAAAATGAATATGGAAAATTGAAATAATTGGAGATGTTGAAAAATCCTTTGTTCCTCCCCCCAAATAAAGCTATAAGAAAACACAATGATATCTTTTTTTCGGTATCGGTAAACTATTCTAAATATCAGGCTATGCTTGTCCCTTCAGTTCTGAAGCTGTTGAGGCTAATAACTCCGGTAACCTACATCTCTTTTTCTTCCTTTTTAAATCCATGTTCTTAGGGCACAATCCAGCTGGAAGGACTCCTACATCAGCACTCTCTGAAATTACTGGGCACAGTAGTTCTCTTACCTCCCATTCATTTCAGTGGAGGCTGATATGCTGTGCTCTTGCACACCTCCAGTTATTTCAATGGAAGATAATGTAAGAGACGTCCCTGCTGTATTGTGCCCTTAATTCTATTAACTGTTCAACACTGTATTGGTTTATGTTTATATAAATCATATTTATTTTACTATTTTTGTAGGAGATTGTTAATTTTACTGTATTTTTGTATTTTAAAGCTTTTTTGTTTCCCCAAATGCACATATTGCTGCCCAAACATATGACTGTGGAGGGAAAAAATACTTTAAAGTCCACACTTTTTGTTAAGAAGGAAACATTTAGCATTTATATATTTGTGTATGGAAAACACTTGATATTTTATTCCCTGTTGCATCTGGCTGCACAGAGCCTCTCCTCAAAGATGCTACAAAACTTGAATATAACACATTTTGGAAGGCTGACTAACCTCGATTCTGTGTTGTGACGTGCAATACTGTTTCTAATGTTTGTATAAAAAGAATAACAGTGTAAACCTTTTTAATGCAAATTTTATTTTTTTCATTGCATCTTTTGCAAATTTTATCCACAGTGTCATTTTTTACTGTCAGAAAAAGAAAACCCCTTTTGTCATTGCAAATATTTTTTAAAATTCAGAAATCTTTGTACTGATGTAAATGATCGTAGTTATTTTGGATAGTGTTTTGCTAACAAAAGGAGAGACTTTTTTCATGCATATTTCTATTTTGTTGTCGTTTTGGGTTTTGTTTGTTTGTTTTATTTCAAATAGTAAAAATACTTGGAATAATTTTTCATATTCTTGTCATTAATATTATTTTGTATTTTTATGTGGAAATATATAATTTTATGACGCTAATTGCTAAAAGTTTATTTTATGTTGAATTATTTTTGGAGGCTAAATCTTTGTAATATTAAAGCAACTAGTTTCTAAATTCCGAGTTTCTGTAAAAAAAATCGCACAAGTGGTTTATGGAGTGTTTGGATTGTAATTATAAATGGTTCTTTGATATGCAAATTAATATTTTCAGTTAATTTTATTTTGTATTCCTAATGTGGTGTTAAAACAGTTTTTTTCTAAATAAAAAGAAAACCCATGCTTTTTATGGACACAAAGGAACCAATGCACCAAGCACTGTTGCTTAGCTACTTCCACTGATTTCAGTGTAGCCCCATAAAAGCCCCAGTGAAATAAATGGGGTCACCCAGCAGCATTGTTGGTGGATTGCTTCCCTAGTTAATCGCCTTCAGCTTAAAATCTTCTGTTAAAATCTTTTAGTTCATTTTACTGTTATCTTCCAGGTGTCTAAATCTCCAGTCTGTCTGTTGTACTGGTAATTTAACTCTGTAATGGAATAGTTTGCTGCCAACTATTTATATAATAAGTAATTTTTAAATATTTGTAATATTGTTGACTGACTAATAAACTATTAAGTTATTGGCATATTTTTTCTCAGAATTGCATTGTTTTCTACTTGAGTCATGGACAAAAACTGCTTACCCCATCAAGTAAAGGATTTTTTCTCTCTCACAATTCTAAACTTCTTAGAATAAACGTTTTGTTACCTTCATGTAAAAAACTGCTCTCTCTATTAATTTCTCTTGAAATCAAACATTTGTAATATTTAAATCATGGGTGGGTAATCTTTTTCAGTCCAAGGGTCACATTCCCTCATTAACAACCGTTCTGGAGACCACATGCCAGTGGTAGGCATAGTCAGAGACAAAAGTGGGCAGGGCAAATGTGGATGGAGCAATGTGTGCGATTCTTACCTTTGTATAGTAGGCTGCATACCTGCCATGCTTGTTGGAGGTTCAAGGCCCTGCATTCAATTAACATAACACAGTTCACTTACTGATATCTCTGTGTGATAAGTAGGATGGTGGTAGTGCAAGAGAATGCCCTCAAGATGGACTGTTTTCTAGATTGAGATTCTCACCAAAAAGTGTCATCATTGGGGCCCCTCTGCATTCCTTATCATGCCATTATGACATCATGCCTTGGATTATAATTTTGTGTTCACATGCTGATGAACAGAAGAGTTCCCAAATATCTTTAAAGTAATTATCAACAATGGACACATTCTTTTGTCAGATTGGCGGGTACAAGAGAGAGGGCATTCTCAGTGGCGGCCCCCACTCTTTGGAATTCCCTCCCACAAGATCTCCGGCACACCTCTTCTTTAAATGTGTTTCGGAAAGCCTTAAAGACCTGGCTCTTTCAGCAGGCCTTCAGGGTATCTGGGGAGGGTTAATTGTTATAACTGAAATGCCTCCTGCCCAGTTTTAATATTGTTGCTGCAGATGTGTTGTTTTTATATTGTATGACTGTATTTTATCAATTGTATTTTAACAATTTTGTAAGTCGCCTAGAGTGGCCATTGGCCAGATAGGCGACGAAGAAATTAAATTTATTATTATTATTATTATATATTTTCATTTTGACCTCCATTTTAATCAGCTTTGCAAATCATCTTAGCCTTTGAAGGGTCAGGAAACCATGATTACCATTTTGGCATTTATTTTCCCACATATTTGGGATTTTTTCTCTCTCAAAAGGGAGAATGACTTAATAGAATGACAAAAGGTTCCATATGTTCCAGACTTGAAGATGGATTTAGGTTGACAGTTTGATCTAGTGTTGGATTATATGCACAAGCATTAGGCTTGGGCACTCCAGTCTCCTCCAGCATGGTTGCAAGGAGATTGGAAGCTTAAGCGTGGCTTGTTATATATGAACTTGAAACTGTGATTAATCTTGTTTGGAAAAACAAACTAGATCGTAAACTACATTTTGAAGTTGGCTTGTTTTCCTAAACCAGGGATAGGGAACCTTTCTTTTGTCCATGGCCGCATTCCCTCAAAGGTAATCTGTTGGGCCACATGCTGGTACTCAGCACAGCCAAAACCAAACCTCTCTCCCTTTTCCTTCCCACCTAGCTAGGGGAAGGACTGATCACTTTTGCCAGAGGTCTGAGCTGATTGCTGACAAAGAGCTTATTCCCCCTTGTACTTGCACCCATCCATTTTGGCTTTTCCCCTGCCTCCTCCAGCCTCCTCCTCCTCTCTCTAAACTCCCCCATCTCCATGAAAGGAATCTAAGGACCACATAAAATTATACTGAAAGCTGTATTACCCAAAACCTAACCACAGTTTCTCCTCTTTCACACTTAACAACTAGCCACAATGGAGGGAGAGGGGACATGCTGCAGTCTTCCCCAGTAAAGGCACTGAAAAAGATATTGCAAGGTGAATTTTGCTGTTTTGCTCATGCTACCTGAAAGGTACAGATCTCACTTAGTCTTTGGGGAAATACTTTGTCCAGTTGAGCCTCACTAAAAAGGACTGTCTGCTCTCTCTGCTCAGCTTCTGTATACATTGGTTCAGCTTCTCCTATATTGAACATACCATGTTGAACTTGCCCACATTTCATTGGTGCCAGGGTTTGACACCCACCCGCCCATCTGCTCTGACCAGAGCAGATGTGAAAGAGCTGCTCTCTGTGAGCAAGTGTGGCAGAGGCTGATGCAGGTGTCTTCCCATTGATAGCGGCCATGCCCATACACATTTTGAGTATGTGTAGACACTAGGTAAAATTTCCGTTCATTGTTCTGGCCACTTTTGCCTCTGACCTTGCCCACCACTGTTATGTGGCTGCCGGAAAGCAGCCCAGGCCCTCCCTCTCAAAATAGTCCCCACTCTTAAGGATGTCTGCGGACAGGACCCCTCTTGAAAGCACATCAAGCACAGGGCCCTAAGGTAATTACCCGTTTAAGTAAACAAAATATAGGTATCTACTGATGGGGGACAATACTGAGATGTGGGGTCAAAGTGGAAGTACTGGAAACATTTGCAAACTGTAGGGATGTGGCTCTAAAGCTATTTTGTTTCTGATGATGCTATCACATTTAAAGTGAGGCTTTTAAAAAGATAGTTTCACTCCCATTTTTTTAAAAAAGTATTTGCTACACCATGCTTGAGTATATGTGCTCAGTAACTGAAACCGTTACTGCTAGGTGCTGTCAATTTTGTTATAGAGCCTGACCAAATCCATGACTGTCATTAAAGTTCCAGTTGCCTGGACAGTTGAATAGAATCACTCCCAAGAATATGAACTGGCCAGTTCTCTTCCAGGCTTAGTTAAACCTGAGTATATGTTCATTCATTGTTTTTTAAAGAGACTAGGTGAATATGCCACTCTACAATGGGTAGGCATCCATTCTTTCAGTAAGGAAAGACTTCTTTGAGATAGCAGTAGATTCAATCTTCCTCGCTCTCCCACCACCCCAAGACCAGATCATATCCCATTGCTACAGTCATTGTTTTTGCCACACTAATTATTTTATGTATTGAATTTATATTCCACTCTTCCTCTCAAAGGAGGGAAGTATCTACTATTGTCTCAAAGAGGTCTTTTCTTACTTAGAGAGTAGATGCCTACTTGTGTTTCACTTCTCAATTGGCATCTATTGACTTCATGTTTTATTCTACCCAAAAGGACCTCAGGATGGCTACAATAATATTTATAAAATAAGAAATTGCAACAGATAAAGATGTAAAGCACAAACACAATCAGCAGCATGAGTAGTCAAGAAAGGACTAACAGCACACTCCTAAAACCTAATAAAAAGGAAAGCTTGGCTTGCTTTCTACAAAGAACTGGCCCTCTTAGGATTCCTTCCTTTGAAGAAAGCTCCTTCCTCTGGAAGAAGGGGATATTGGTTGAACAAAACTCATAGAGAATAGGTGTCTCAACAGTTATTAGGCAGGGTAGGTAAATGGGCCATTCATATTCAGAGGCAGTATACCTCTCAATTTTCCAAACTGAATGGCTAATTGGAGAAGACTTTCATGCCCAGCATCCGTCTGGCCACTGTTGGAAACAGAATTCTTGACTGTATCAACCTTCCATCTGGTTTAACAGGTCTCACATTGAAGGACAAGTAATGATTGTTAGAACATATATTTTAACTTTCCCATTCTGTCAGGCATCAAGACAGAGATATAATAAGATATTTTATTCCACACTGCTAACCTATTTTTGTATTTTTATCATCTGCTGCCTTATTCTGTTTTAATCAGTAGCAGACAACATGGTGGGGTGGCTTACCTGACCTCCTGGCAAGTGAGTCTCTGCTGCTTACCAGGAGGAAGAGAGGAAGGGCAATGAGATGCAAAAGCACTGGCAGGAATGCTGGCTTGACTTGGCTGGTGTATTTGCACCATGCTGATCTAACTACTACATTGTGCCTCCTTCCCCACCACCACAGCACCCACTTCTGATTTTAATTGCTGGATATTGGATGTGTTTTTACTTTTAAAGGTTATATTGAAAGCCTATTGGTAGGGGTACTAATAGAATTTTATGGTCCCCACTCACAAAAGAGGGCACAAAGTTGAATAAAGTTTGCATATGCTTTGTGAATATGCACTTTTATTTCTCTTTTGTGAGTGCCCAAAAACAAATAAGGAGCCATACTCTAATAAGATGCCTGACAGACAGAATGTCAAAGGAGGCAAATTTCCCCATAGTTATATTTCCATACTGGAAAAGGCTTAACCTGTTAATGTTGGCCTGCCACACAGCTATTAAAAAGAAGAGCCTTGCTCTCCCCCAGTGGAAGATTTGTCAATTTTAATTTTCTCAGTTCCTCATTTTTCCAATCTTAAATTCAGTTCTCATGAAAATTCTCCAGAAAATTAGTGCAAATTTCTCCCAATAAATACATTTTTGTAGGCAGTTTTGACAAATATACACATTTCTGCAAGCAATTTTTCATCATATAATGCATTTTAATGTTATTTTCACATATATTCATTTTTATGCACACTTTCCCCTAACATGCATTTTTATGAATGTCGTTTGGTTGTTGAACTGCACTACAAAATTCAGAGAAGTGCAGATTTCAAAGGACTGACATGTTTTGGTGCTCATATTGTTTCAGAAAGTGCAACTGACAGATTCAGCTAGAAATGTGAACTGAGTCAAATTTCTCACCCTTCCCTACCTTAAACCATGCAAAAACCCCAAGTTTCATGATTTAGAAACCACTTACACTACCATAGGTCTTTCATCAATTGATCTTAGGGGTGACAGTACTTTATTCAGTACAAGAACAGGCATGGTCTTTCAGATGGCATGGAAGGGCAGGTTCAAAAGTGATTCAAGATTTACAACAGGAGTGAGGAACCTTTGGCCGTTCAGATGTTGCAGAACTACAACTCCCTTCATCCCTGTCCATTAGCCATGCTTGCTGGGGCTGATGGGAATTGTTGTTCAGCAACATCTGAAGGGCCACCTGTGATTTACAGCAACAAAGGTTCTGATGCCCCTCCTTGAGTAAATTCAAGGTGAAATTGCAAGCAGTGTATTCTTTTTTTTTTAATGAATTTTTATTCAAAGTTTCAAAAAACAAAACAAAACAAAGGGAAAACAAATTAATAACTAATATAATAAAAAATATTGACTTCCGATTTGTCGCAGATCAGCTATAAGTATATAGTATATAACAGACCTGTCCCTTAATATATTGCAAAATCACTTTCCTCCAGTAGTTATCTTAATTAATCATCAAATCTCATTAACATCATATCATTTTGTTCTATCTGCAAAAAGTCAAAGAGAGGTTCCGCTCCTTGAGAAATATATCCATCAGTTTTTCTCCAGATATACATGTCAATTGATCCATCCCTACCAAGTCAGCTAAGTCCAGTAATTTTAATAGCCATTCTTCTATTATCAGTATTAATTCCATCATCCATCTGCCATCCTTGCACACATGTTAATTTTGCTGTCATAATCATATAGTAAGAGTCTGATGGGAATTTCCTTCATCACAAATATTTCCTTACAATCAATTCTGAATGTATTACTGAAATGTTGTTGTAAGGTCATGTCTCTGTTCCTCTTCTTTACGAAATGCACCAGCATATCTCTTGAAAATTTTTCCATTGTCACATATCTAAAATTAATTCTGTAAATGTTCTCTATTTCAAGTTCCATCAAATTGTTCCAGTCCAGAAATTTTATCAAGACAGTAATAACTTTATCTCTGATATCTTCACCAGTTTCTTCAGGAACAGCATTAAATTCCAAACAGTAATTTATTTATTTATTTATTTATTTAGTTGCATTTCTAAACCGCCCTATAGCTAGCAGCTCCCAGGGCGGTGTACAACATGATAAAACCACAATATTTAAAATACAGCAAGTGTGTATTGCGCAGACAATATAAACATTATAAACAAAGTGAAAGAAAACTAAAAAAAATAAGATTAAAAGCTTAAATACTTTAAAATGCCTGGGTGAAGAGGTGGGTTTTTACCTGGCGCCGAAAAGATGACAGAGAAGGCGCCAGGCGTATCTCATCTGGGAGGGCATTCCATAATTCAGGGGCCACCACCGAAAAGGCCCTAGATCTTGTTACTGTTCTCCGGGCCTCTGTATGGGTTGGGACCCGGAGAAGGGCCTTAGACGTCGAGCGGAGTGAACGGGTAGGAACATAGCGGGAGAGGCGTTCCATCAGATATTGCGGTCCAGTGCCGTTAAGGGCTTTATAGGTAAGGACCAACACTTTGAATCTGGCCCGGAAACATATTGGAAGCCAGTGCAGTTGGGCCAGAATAGGTGTTATGTGGTCGAATTTCTTCGTCCCAGTAAGAACTCTGGCCGCAGCATTCTGCACTAGCTGAAGTTTCCGAATCGTTTTCAAAGGTAACCCTATGTAGAGAGCATTACAGTAATCCAATCTAGAGGTTACCAGAGCGTGAATAACTGAGGCTAGGTTCTCCCTGTCCAGATAGGGTCGTAGTTGGGCTACCAGCCGAAGCTGGTAGAATGCATTTCGTGCCACCGAAGCTACCTGGGCCTCAAGTGACGGAAGCGGATCTAATAAGATCCCCAAACTACGGACCTGCTCCTTTAGGGGGAGTGTAACCCCATCTAGGACAGGTCTGACATCAACCATCTGAGCAGAGGGCCCCCCAACTAGCAGCATCTCAGTCTTGTCAGGATTGAGCTTCAGTTTGTTTGCTCTCATCCAGTCCGTTATCGCGGCCAGGCAGCGGTTCAGTACAGCAACAGCCTCACCTGAAGAAGATGAAAAGGAGAAATAGAGCTGCGTATCATCAGCATATTGCTGGAAACGCACTCCATAACTCCTGATGACCTCACCCAGCGGCTTCATATAGATATTAAAAAGCATGGGGGACAGAACTGAGCCCTGCGGGACCCCATACTGGAGCACCCAGGGACTCGAGTAGTGTTCCCCAAGCATCACCTTCTGGAGACGATTCTCAAGATAGGAGCACAGCCACCGCCAAGCAGTGCCTCCAACTCCTAACTCCGCAAGTCACCCCAGAAGGATACCATGGTCGATAGTATCAAAAGCCGCCGAGAGATCAAGGAGAACCAACAGAGTTACACTCCCTCTGTCTTTCTCCCGACAGAGGTCATCATACAGGGCGACCAAGGCTGTTTCTGTACCAAACCCTGGCCGAAAGCCAGATTGAAATGGATCCAGATAATCAGTTTCATCCAAGAGGGCCTGGAGTTGGCGAGCGACCACGCGCTCTAGAACCTTGCCCAGAAATGGAACATTTGCTACCGGCCTATAGTTGTTAAAGTTATCAGGGTCCAAGGAGGACTTTTTTAGGAGCGGTCGCACTACCGCCTGTTTCAGGCAGGGTGGGACCACTCCCTCTCGTAACGAGGCATTAATTACCTCCTTGGCCCAGCCGGCCGTTCCATTTCTGCTAGCTTTTATTAGCCACGAGGGGCAAGGGTCCAGAGCGGAAGTAGTCGCCCGTATCTGTCCAAGCACCTTGTCCACATCCTCGAGCTGTACCAACTGAAACTCATCCAATAAAACAGGACAAGACTGTGTTCTAGACACCTCATTAGATTCAACTGTTACAATATTGGAGTCAAGGTCCCGACGGATGTTTATGATCTTGTCTTGGAAGTGCCTCGCAAACTCATTACAGCGGGCTATTGATGATAATATTGCATCCGGAGAACCAGAGTGTAAAAGTCTCCGGACAACCTTATAAAGTTCCGCTGGGCGGTTACAAGATGACTGAATGGAGGTAGCGAAGTATTGCTTCTTCGCCATCCTCACCGCCTTCACATAGCGTTTCGTGGAGGCCTTCACAAGTGCATAATTACAGCCGTCGGGAGTTTGTCTCCATTTACCCTCCAACTGTCTCCTTTCTTGCTTCATCACTCTTAGCTCCTCGGTAAACCAAGGGGCCAATTGAGCTCTGCAATGGAGAGGGCGCACCGGGGCGATTGTGTCAACTGCCCGGGTCATTTCCGTATTCCACAGAGTGACCAGGGTTTCGACAGGATCGTCAGTTTTATCAGCCGGAAAATCCCCCAGAGCCCTCTGAAATCCTTCAGGATTCATTAGTCTCCGGGGACGGACCATCTTAATTGGTCCTCCACCCTTGCAGAGGGGAGAAGACAATGTGAGTCTAAATCTCAAGAGGCGATGATCTGTCCATGACAAAGGAATAGATGTAAGATTCCTCACTCCCAGATCACCTTCCCCCATTCCAGTGGCAAAAATCAAGTCTAGAGTATGTCCTGACACATGCGTCGGGCCAGCAACAAATTGAGACAGCCCCATGGCTGTCATGGAAGTCATGAAGTCCTGAGCCGCTCCAGAGGCGGCCTCGGCATGAATGTTGAGATCCCCCAATACCAAAAGTTTGGGAGATCGCAACACCAAGTCCGAGACCACCTCTGTCAGCTCAGTTAGGGAAGCTGTTGGGCAGCAGGGTGGACGGTACACCAACAGTATTCCCAGTCTGTCTCGCTGGCCCAACGTAATGTGCAGACACTCCAGGCCATTAGCCACTTGGATGGGGTGCCTAACAAGAGAGATGGAACTTCTATAGACCACAGCAATTCCCCCTCCCCGACTCTCGGATCTACCCAGATGCTGAACCGAATACCCAGGTGGGCACAACTGGGAGAGATTAATACTTCCCAGATCGCTCACCCAGATTTCGGTAATGCATGCCAGATCGGCCGCATCATCCATGATTAAATCATAGATGAGGGAGGTTTTATTATTTACCGATCTGGCATTAAAGAGCAGCAACTGGAGATCCGAGAGTTGGCTGGTAGAACTACCAGCAATCCTGTGGATGTGAGGAGGACCGGAACACGGCACAGCCACCAGTTGTCTGGGCCGAGTTCCCCTTAACTTTGTCTCTAATCTTTGTCTCTTAATCTTTGTCTCTAATATCCATCACGGCCATAAAGTCCAAATCTTTTTCCAATTCCACATTTGATATATCTGTTCCAATCTCCAGAATTTGCTCCTTCCCTTTAATTTCTTTTTCATCTTCTATTGCTTGTCCAATTATATCTTTGGTCCCATCTGCTTCTTTTCTCATATAATCCTTTATTTCTTTCAGCTCTTGTTTCACTTTGCCAAACTCAATTGCCATTTCTTGTCTACTCTGTCTCAGTTCTTGTTTAGTTGTCTTAATCTCATCCATTATCTTCTGAAACATATCCAGAGGTGCATCCAGGATCTCTGTCACTTCTTTGATTGTCATTCTTAAAGCCGAAGAAAAAACCCTTCAAATTTCCAATATAGCCACAATTCCCAAGCAAAGAATAATTTGCTTCTTTTCCCAGCAATAAGGGAGTTAATATTCCGAACCTGTTGACATCATCATCTTAGACAGCACAAACTGCCTTATCTCTTATGTGTCCAAGAATGCAAAACAAATTTAGTTCACAGCATCAAAATAATTAGTGGCATAGAGAACAAGCAGATTCGTCACACAAAAAAAGTAGACCGGACAAAATAGTCCCAGACATATAATTCTCAAATATTCATATAAATCAAATTTTTCTCTTCAGATTAGATGCCCCTCATCCGTTTGTATCTTTATAATGCTCAATTCCAGGTCAGCTTTTTGCTATAAAGCCAAAGATAGGCTTTTTTTGATTTTCTTCCTCCTTAATTCCACATATAAAAGAGAAAAGTATGACTCACCCAGGGATTCTTTATTGCTGATTCTTTAACAGATCTCTTTTGCTGTAACGACTTAGTCCAATTGATAAGAATAGACAGAAGAATGCTTGCCTGTTAAAACCCATTTTTCTTTGAAGAAAAAAAAAGTCTCGCTTAGTCAGTTTGAGCTTGCTTGAATTCCTTGGCTCCGTCTGGCGCTGCTGGCTGCACCTTCGTTCATAGGCGATCCTAATGAATTCCAGTCCCCAACAATCACAACGAAGCTTTTGTGGATGATCTCTTCGTTTCTCCCTTACCTGGGAGAAAGTTTTTACCAGTCAAAAAACTCTTCTGACTGGTTTTAAAACTGAAAAGGCTTCCGTCTCAGAGGCAGTCACAGGCGGAGTGATCCTTCCGGGAAGTCGCAAGCAATGTATTCTAAGGGCACTTGCTGCGGTTATTTATTTATATCTCATAATAACTGTGGCAATGTTATCAACATAGGTCAAACAGCCACCGGGTGCCTGCACATTTTGCTTCAAAATGTTAGTTTAAAGGGTAGCCCTGCCTATTGGCTGAAATATGGGATGGAAATAAAATAAATTGGCTAGACCATTCTAGAGCGCTCTCTCTCTCTCTCTCTCGCTCTCGCTCTCTCGCTCTCTCTCTCTCACGCACACACACACACACACACCTTGCCTGTAATCCAATGTTTAACATGCTGCTAGACATATTTTGTGCAGTGTCAAAAAAAGTTGTGCTGTGTGTAATATGTTTTTGTGCAGTTGAGCATATGGAGTTTAATAAGGAGCTAGGTAGCTACTAGTCAGTGCTTTTTTGGTTAAAAAAAATAATGAAAAATGAGGTGCTGGTAAAAGTACTGTGGGTGCCAGCACAAATGGCTAGCATGTGCAGCAAAACAAGTGGTGCGGGTACTCAGTACTATCTCCAAAAAAGACTTGCTAATAGCATATTATAGGACTACTTGACAAGTTATGGGGCGGTCAGTGTGCTGGCTGCTTGTGCAGTAAGAATAAAAGCTTAGAATAAACCCTGCTGTAATCTATAGCAAACAAATTACATATGGTTACAGATACGTAGGACATTGTATAAGGAGTTGAACACCTTATTGACCACATTGTTTCTGTTCTGTAAAGAAATATACTGGGGTTCATTTCATGATCTTTTGTTAAAAAAAAAAACTTTTCCATTGTCAGTCATGACTTCTATCATAAATCAAGTCAGATTCTAATCCTTTCAATGCTTAGCCATTTTGTTCAAGGCCTGGACATGAATTAAAGTAGACAGGTTAATACATTACCCTTTCACCTCTGAAGCTTTCCATATGATATAAACCTAACTTGGACAGCTCCTATACAAACGGTATGATGGCTGAGTGACCCTTACCGACCATGTGGCTAGCCCCCAATGTAGTCCCTTTGCCATATGTTTGAAATATGTTTCAGATGATGAAGCATCCTTGCAGGAAATTTTCTGACTCAATAAAACACTTTTATTTTTTCACTGCAAAGCATGTCCCACTGATGATGATGATATCCCACCCTTCCTCTCAGTAGGAGCCCAGGGCAGCAAATAATTTTTCTTTATGAAGCTTTCCCCAATTTTTGTGTTTCCATACTAGGAAAGGCTTAATTTAATTTCTGTTTAATATCTGCCTGCCACAAAGCTGTTAAAGGTACAAGAGCCCTCCTCTCCCCCAGTGCCAACCCTAAACCATGCAAAGAACTCAAGTCAAGAGTAAAACCAACAAAAGTAGGCAACTTAATATATTTTAAAATATTTAAAAACATAATGAACATATACAACTGTATAAAAACACACTCAAAGTCTTGATAAACAGCAACAAAAATACATTGAGCATGTGCAATTTGACATTTTTAAAATTTACTTTACCCATCTTTTTTTGCTCACTTACTGCCTTGGGTCAGCCACTAACTCTCAGCCCAACCTATCTCATGGCTGTTGCTCCACTGAATTCTATAGGACTTACTTCTGAGTAGACCTGGTTAGGATTGCAGCCTAAGTCCTTGTATTATAGACATTTTTTTTACTTCCTTTAACTAGTCAAACCCCATTCCCCCCCCCCAAAAAAGTAGTACAGCTTCAGAACTTCATCAGAATCTTAGGCTGGTCTGATTACTGCAATTTGATTTGCCTTTAATGTGCCCAGGTGTGTATTCGAGGGGGAATGCTCCAGGATTCCATCCGGTTACTTTTTTGGCAGGCAGACCTTTCCCAGGGTCCCTCCGTCTCTACAGCCAAAGCGAATCAGCTCAATTGATTTGCCCTCACTGCAGTTGACAAAAGCGGGGGGGGGAGAAGTGTTAGAGTTTAAATAAGCCCAACTGGCCCCTTGATACACTCACTCGAGTGTAGGGTTGCCAGGTTCATGGCCTGAGACTGATCCTGTATCTTTAGGAGAAGAGAAAGTCAGCCAAATGCAGGTGTTCTTGTAACTCTGTAATGGGAAAAACCACAAGGTGGAATTTTCCCTTTCCTCTGCACAACTTTTAAAGATACAAAAACCTCAGCCTCCAAGAGGTCTTTTGTATCTTTAAATGTTGTGCAGGGGGAAGGGAGAATTCCACCTTGTGATTTTTCTCATTACAGAGTTACAAGAACACCTGCACTTGGCTGACTTTCTCTTCTAAAGATACAGGGTCAGTCTCAGGCCATGAACCTGGCAACCCTAATTAAAGTTGATTTGGAGTTCTTGCACAACAAACCTGCTTTCCCCCAATATCAGACTTTTTGGTAAAAAAGGAAAGTGATGAGCTTGGTGCAACTTCATATAACCTCCCCACTAACAAGTCAGAATGGATGCTCCAAAACTAGCCAGTGTTGTCTAACCTCCCCCAAAAATTAGTGCAAACAAATCAAGATGAATGTTCCATAAACAGGTTGCCTGGAAGTGAAACAAAGAGTGCATTTTCCCATTCAAATCAGTGCAGAAAATAAAACCAGCTCTTTCAAAGCCCAGGCAGCACCAGGTGCCTTAATTATTTTCTGCTGCATGTTGGTTTATTGCTGTGGTCACCAGTGCCTTGTGATCAGCATCAGCACCTGCGTTCTACAGAATATCATGGCATTTTGCTAAGCAAGATGAATATTGGCCAGATGGTGACTCCAGAAGGTTGCATTTCACAGAGCATTCTCCTTGCCCTGCAGTTCCCAGTACAGGAATTCTGAATGCCGTTCTAAACACAGAGATGAAACCAAATAAACAAATAAACTAATCAACCGAACAGTACATCTAGATGAAAGAACCTTGGCAGAACTTTCACAGGAGATCAGGTGGAGAGTGTGTGTGCGTGGGGGGAGGGGATCATAGGACCTGAAAGCAGCTTGCCATTTAGTTGCCTATCTTACTGGCCCCAGCATTATGACATTTTATCTTAGGCACAACTGCTGGACTAACCTGACCATCACTGAGGAATGCTAGCACAGATTACACATACAGTTGTTAATGGATTTTTATGTTATTTGTTTACAAAAAGAAAAGTCCAATTTGTTTACTCATTCCACAGCTCAGTTTAGCCCATGGGCAGAAAGATTCTACAGGAAAATCCAGCACCATACATGCTTATTCAAAAATAAACCTTGTGACAGAAGCTCAGATGTTCCTCTTAACCAGGTTCTTCTCCCTGTTCTTTTTTAACCTCACTAGATCCTGCTGTCCCACCTCATCCTCAGCCCTCTCTGGCCATAACCTGACTACAGAAAAGTGAGGTGACTGGCCAAAAAACAGTCAAATAAATATTAATGTGTGTCCTAGGATCTCCTTGAGTGCGTGACCAGTACCAGGTATGTCCCAAAACTGATTTCCACTTTTATCCTTTAGTCATAAATGTGATCCAAGCAGCAGGGTAACTCAGAAGAACAGACATTTTCTTTTTGAAACCATTTTACAAAACAGGAACTCCTCGCTGGCTCACAGCCATAAAAGATACATTGGTTTATTTATTTATTTATTTATTTGGTTACATTTATATACCGCCCTTAGCAAATAGCTCTCAGGGCGGTAAACAGCATAGGGTAAAATATATACATGGCAATAATAAAATCACAAAAACATATATGACATAAAAACAAATACAGTTAAACAGAAAATAAAAATAAAGACTTAGTATACAAGATTAAAAAGCTAAAAAGATTAGAGTGATTAAAATGCCTTGGAGCATAAAAAGGTCTTTACCTGGCGCCAAAAAGATAATAGTGTAGGCGCCAGGCGTACCTCTTCGGGGAGGCTATTCCACAACTCGGGGGCCACCACGGAAAAGGCCCTAGATCTAGTAACCATCCTCCAGGCTTCACAATGAGTTGGTACCCGGAGGAGGGCCTTCGATGACGAACGAAGTGAACGGGTAGGTTCATAGTGGGAGAGGCGTTCCACCAGGTATTGCGGTCCCACGCCATGTAAGGCTTTATAGGTCATAACTAACACCTTGAATCTCGCCCGGAAGCAAATAGGTAGCCAGTGCAGGCGAGCCAGAACAGGAGTTATATGCGAAGACCGACTGGTCCTCGTCAATAATCTAGCTGCCGCATTCTGCACTAGCTGAAGCTTCCGAACTGTCTTCAAGGGCAGCCCAATGTAGAGTGCATTACAGTAATCCAATCTCGAAGTTACCAGAGCATGGACAACTGAGGCAAGGTCGTCGCCGTCCAGATAGGGGCGTAGTTGGGCTACCAAACGGAGATGGTAAAATGCATTCTGTGCCACCGAGGCCACTTGAGCCTCAAGAGACAAGGAAGGGTCAAAAAGAACCCCGAGACTACGGACCTGTTCTTTCAGGGGGAGTGTAACCCCATCCAGAACAGGATGCACATCCACCATCTGAGCGGGGAAGGCATTCACCAACAGTGTCTCAGTCTTGTCTGGATTGAGTCTCAGTTTATTAGCTCTCATCCAGTCCATTATCGCGGTCAGGCAACAGTTCAGCACATCAACAGACTCACCTGAAGAAGATGAAAAGGAGAAATAGAGTTGCGTGTCATCAGCATACTGATGACAACGCACTCCAAAACTCCTGATGACCGCACCCAGAGGCTGCATGTAAATGTTAAAAAGCATGGGGGACAAAACCGACCCCTGAGGGACTCCACAATGGAGAGTACAGGGTGTCGAGTAATGTTCCCCAAGCACTACCTTCTAGCAACGATCCGCGAAGTAGGAGCGGAACCACTGCCAAGCAGTACCCCCAACGCCCAACTCCGCGAGTCTCCCCAGAAGGATACCATGGTCGATGGTATCAAACGCCACTGAGAGATCAAGGAGAATCAACAAAGTCACACTCCCCCTGTCCCTCTCCCGACAAAGGTCATCATACAGGGCGACCAAGGCTGTTTCAGTGCCAAAACCGGGCCTAAAACCGGATTGAAATGGATCCAGATAATCGGTTTCATCCAAGAGCACCTGGAGTTGGCTAGCAACCATCCGCTCCAAAACCTTGCCCAAAAAGGGGACATTCGCCACAGGTCTGTAGTTGTTCAAATTATCCGGGTCCAGGGAAGGTTTCTTTAATAGAGGTCTCACTATTGCCTCCTTGAGGCTACTTGGGACTACTCCCTCTCTCAAGGAGGCATTAACCACTTCCCTGGCCCAGCCGGTGGTTCCAGCCCTGCTAGCTTTCACTAGCCAAGATGGGCAAGGGTCCAGAACAGACGTGGTTGCCTGGACCATTCCAAGCACCTTGTCCACTTCCTCGAGCTGCACCAACTGAAACTCATCCAATAATAAAGAACAAGGCCGTGCTCTGGACAATTCACTGGATTCATCTGTCACAACATCAGAGTCTAAGTCCCTACGAATGCAAGCAATCTTGCTTTGAAAGTGCCCAGCAATTTCGTTGCAGCGGGCTTCAGATGTTTCTATAGTATCGGGCGGGCCAGAATGTAAAAGCCCCCGCACAACTTTAAAAAGCTCCGCTGGGCGGCATAAAGATGACCTAATAGAGGCGGCGAAGTAAAGTTTTTTCGCTGTCCTTACCGCTTTCATATACAACTTATTGGTGGCACTTACCAAAGCATGGTTACAATTGTTGGGAGTTTGCCTCCATCTGCACTAACACTGAACTTTCCCTGAACTCTCTCATTCACCCTTGCCCTAGGCTTAGACTTTATCATCAATCCATATCATCCCCTACTCCAAACTCTCCACTTTTCCAATCCTCAACCCTCTCTCTTTAACTGACCAAATTTGTTTTTTATTTCCTTCTCAGCATTCCATTAACTCCAATTGGCTAGAGGCAGATGAAGGTGGATTCCAGCCCTGTCTGTCACAAACCTGTTAGTCTAAGATATCACAAGATTCTTTGTTGTTTGTATAGAATGTTATTCATCACTGCACTGCTTGAATGTAAGTTTCATGTGCAACAAACAGCTGATGAAGATATCTGATCAGCAACTAAGGCTATGAACACACTAGTCACCTACAGCTACATTAGCCACACCTGGAGGGGCAACAGGTTGATCTGCTGATCAGTTGTGAAATCTCTTTGAAGCTGACGTTTTTTTTTTTAAAAAAAAACACAAGCCACTTCCACCACAGTTTACAGTAAAAGGGGGTGGGGTTTGACTAGCGTCATGTGCCCATTTTCAGAAGAGAATGGTGGAGATGCACTGGAACCAGCAGAACACTGAGTGTGTTTCTACCCTACATCTGCAAGAATCCTATGCGCACTTGCTTGGGAGTAAATCCTGTTAAAATTAGTGAGACTCACTTCTGAGTCAACATACATAGGACTGAGATGCATAGAGACTGGTCGTCCAATCCACAGGACATGGTAGTGATTGTACACACATACACACTCTCCAACCTCCTTGGTTCCTGTGCCCTGCACTGGACCTGTATGTTTGTTTACTTAGTGACCATGAAATTGCCCACAGCATTGTTTCATAGTTGTTTCAGTGACAACCTGATGAAGAAGGAAGTGGAAACTGCTGTGATTCTCAGGAGCCATGTCCCCCTCCCAACACAGTTCGTGTTTCCTACTGTAGACAATCATTCAAAATGCAGGGCATATTTGTACAACACCAGTACTTTGTTTATTGTTATGAACAACAGCAGTAACAGCACAATTAATTTTATCCAGATTACACAAAGGATAGCCAAAATATTCAGATAAGTTTGGATAAATTGGGGTGTTGCTTATCTGAGACTAACATATTGTCTCTCATTATGGTGAACTGTGTGCGAGTGTGAGTGTGTAAAAGGCAGAGTGTACAATATATATGCACAACTCTCTCCTCCACTCTCTTTCACATGTGCAAACACACATGCACACCTTTCTCAGTGAGAGCCAAGCTACAGCTAAAATTGTTTTTAAAACAACCCCCCACCCCCCAAGAACAGATTTAAAAGCAGATTTAAAAACAGATTTAAAATGAACATTTAAGGCAGAGATCTTTGGTTTTGCTGGAAAAGCTTGTCAAAACAAAAATTCCTTCAATTGTTTTCAGAAAATACAAATAGTGGGCACCTGTTGTATCTCAACAGGGATGCTGTTCCACAGAACAGGGGCAGCCACTTTGAAAGCCCTGCTCTGAGTTACTGTGAAGTGGGCTTCTGATATTTTTCGGACTTTAACAAGAAATTCTCCTGCAGGATGCAGTTGCTTACATCTGGGTATATAATTGGTTCCCAATAGAAAAGGGTATGAGACGGGTGTATTTTATCACCCTATTTGTTTAATCTGTACGCAGAACATATCATACGGAAAGCGGGATTGGACCAAGATGAAAGAGGTGTGAAAACTGGAGAGAGAAATATCAATAATTTAAGATATGCAGACGATACCATACTACTAGCAGAAACCAGTAATGATTTGAAAAGAATGCTGATGAAAGTTAAACAGCAAAGCACAAAAGCAGGACTGCAGCTCAACGTCAAAAAGACTAAATGACAACAGAAGATTTATGTAACTTTAAAGTTGACAATGAGGACATTGGACTTGTCAAGGATTACCAATACCTTGGCACAGTCATTAACCAAAATGGAGACAATAGTCAAGAAATCAGAAGAAGGCTAGGACTGGAGAGGGCAGCTATTTGAAAAGGTCCTCAAATGCAAAGATGTATCACTGAACACCAAAGTCAGGACCATTCAGACCATGATATTCCCGATCTCTATGTATGGATGTGAAAGTTGGACAGTGAAAAAAGCGGATAAGAGAAAAATCAACTCATTTGAAATGTGGTGTAGGAGGAGAGCTTTGTGGATACCATGGACTGTGAAAAAGACAAATAATTAGGTGTTAGAACAAATTAAACCAGAACTGTCACTAAAAGCTAAAATGATGAAACTGAGGTTATCCTACTTTGGACACATAATGAGAAGACATGATTCACTAGAAAAGACAATAATGCTGGGAAAAACAGCAGGGAGTAGTAAAAGAGGAAGGCCAAACAAAAGATGGATTGATTCCGTAAAGGAAGCCATAGACCTGAACTTACAAGATCACCATATAATACAAGATCACCATATAATTGATCAGGCAACCTGATCCTGAGATGAATAGGGCCTTATATGTTAGTACCAAAACCTTGAACCTGGCCCAGTAGCCATTACAAATCTTACAAAGTGGCACATGCTGGTGGTAGGTTGTCCCCACAATCTAGCTGCTGCATTCTGCACTAGCTATAGCCTCCCAGATTAACCTCAAATGCAGCCCTGACCTGAAACTGTGACAGGCCCCATTACAGGATTGAAAGTGGTCTGGGAGTAGGGTTGCCAGGTGAGAAGCATCCCAAACCATGAGATTTCAGGGGCAGGCCCTAGTGATGTCATGGGGTGGGCCCTAGTAATGTTATAGTCCTAGTGATGTCGTTAAAATGATACATTAAGCATCAACCACAGTTGCTTAGAGCATACCACTCAACCCAAAAAAATTCTCTGATTAGAAATTAAGATAGAAATCTTAGCTAAATGAGGGTGTTTCCAGGTCCAGCTGAAGGGATGGGATCATTCCTTCTCACCTGCTTAGACAGCCTGCATAAGGAACATTTAATCTGGCCTACTTGCTTCTCGCAAGAAGGGTTTGTGCCCTCTGGCCAGGCTAGTCACCAGAAGGTCATGGTAGGAAGAACGGCTAGTGTTGTGGAGATGTTAGATGGGAGCACTCAGGAGTAAAGATGGATGCCCCTGAAGGCTGCAATTCTAAACACATTTACTAAGGGACTAAGCCCCATAGACATCAACAGGACTTACTTCTGATTAGATATTGGTAGGATTGTAGTTTTGCTAAGGCTTGAATAAGGATCTTCTGCAACGATATCCATATCAAAAAAGGGTCAGCAACTTCCTACCTGGAATGCCCTGACTGCCTTTTAATGTGGCTGCTCCAAACGTCTTTACACACTTGACCCATCACTGCAGAGAGAGGTTTGAGAAATCAGTAAGAGTTAAGAAGATTCTCTACTCTTTCCTGCCTACTCTGTGGGCTCCTATAAACTCACTTTGACAGACAACCCAATTCAAGTAAGTAATAATTGACACAGAGAAAACACGCATGGTTTGGTCTACCTTCACAGGCAGTAGACTGGGAACAACAGCAATTGAAGCCACACTTCCCAGTATGTGAATTCTCTTTTACCACTACTGGGCAAGAAACAAACCACCATGCAAATAAGAAGGTGCATAATCAGTGGGTTTAAGGGGGTGGAGCTGACCACATGGAACCACTGTTGTTGCTTCTATGAATGTAAGGGAGTAAGGTCAGAGGTAAATGAAATGCAAATAGAAAAACAAAAACAAAAGACAATGATAATTTTCTAAATGCAATACCATACCAACCACAACAAGATTCCAATGAGTAAGGCAGAAAACTCAGCATCCCACAACTAGTCAGCATTCCTCACCGAAAACCAAAACTAAAAAAAAATCCTGGCAGCCAGTCAGACAAGGTCACAGAAATCCCTATGCAGCACAACCTGACACAAGGGTTGCAGTTAGTGCGGAATGCTGCGGCACAATTGCTGACATGAATGAGACCCTATCAGCACATAATACCTCTGCTCTGAAATCTGCACTGGTTGCCGATTTGCTACCAGGCCAAGTTCAAGGTGTGTGTGCTTTCCATGTTACGGGTTGCACATAGTACTTGTTCTGCTCTTGTAAGAAATTGATCCTTTAGTGTAGCAGTACCTATGCTTTGGAACTCGCTGCCTATTTACATTAGGCAGGCACCTCATTGTACTAATGTTGGCACCTGCTAAAAACATTTTTGTTTAGGCAAGCCTACACAGGCATGTAGAAGCTATTATGTTTTTTTTATCTGTTTTTAACTCATTGTTGGTTTTATTATTTTGAATTTTTTTAAATACCTATCTTTAACTGTTTTTGCCAATAATTTTATTGTTTTAAGTCCTTTTGTAAACTGCTTTGAGATTTTTTACAATAAAGCGGTATATAAATATTGTAAATAACATACATCGATAAATTTCAGAATCACTGTGGCCCTTGGGTCTCTTTCCTCTTTTATACCAAATCAGGCCATATGGTACCATCTGATGACATGAACTAACATTGACTCTCCAGGATTCCAGGCAATAATCTCTTCCAGAGATTGAATGTTGGGCCTTTGCATGCAAAGCATGTGCCCTACCACTGAGCTACAGCCCTGTTTAAAAAAGTATCTTTTAAAATTGTTCTTTTCAATTCACTGATGAATGCACAGCATACCTAGAGCATATCCACACCATGTATTTAAAGCACATTCAACATACATTTGAAGCACATGAATCCCACCACAGAATCCTGGTGGTGGGAACTATAACTGTGAGGGGGAAATTATGCTTCCCAGGATTCTTTTGGGGAAGTCATGTGCTTTAAATGCGAGTTGGATGTCCTTTAAATGTATTATGTGGATCTGCATTACTTCATAAACTTTGCCTGCATATAAATCATTTTAATTAAATGTTAAAATGGAAATAAGCTACAACGTTTACTTGGTGACCATGGGCTATGCACCATTTCTCAGCTTAATATGCCCTTCAGGGTAAAAACAGAGGGGGACCATGATTACCCCAAGGAAGAAGGGCACACTTAAAATGTAGAGAAAATAATAATTTGTAAGTAAGAATTTACAACTATAATGTGAAATCAGATACATATCAAGACATAGTATGAAGAAATATTCGTATTTTATTTATTTATTACATTTATACCCTGCCTTTCTTTTCATGATAGAAAACCCAAGGCTCCTTAAATACATTTCCCAGGCAGTCTCCCATCCAGGCACTGACCAGACCTGATCCTGCTTAGCTTCAGCGGGGTGCTAGCTATGTGCCTTCAGACCATAGCCTGGGTTATAAGTACAAATGTCAAATATATTTATTATTTACACAACCTGTAAATATATTTATAGTGCAATCCTATGCATGTTTACTCAGAAGCAAATCCCAATGTATTCAATGGGGCTTACTCAAGACAGGGGAGCATACACAGGACTGCAATTCAGTGATAAGCAACTTCACTCACCCAATCCAAAATTCAGAATCATGCCACATTAAGCTCTTTTGCAACTGTTTTATACTTGTTTTATGGTTATTGGATTTTAAATGGCTTTATTTCTTGTTGTGATCTGCCTTGGTTTCCAACCCTACCTCACAGGGTTGTTGGAAATATTCCATATACACACTCACTGGAGATGTAAAAATACATACACCCCATATAATAGGTTATTGTCAAAGCCAGTTGGCCGTTGCAGAACATTAAAAAAAAAAAGTATGAATTTCCTGCCAAATAAAAGCAGTGACACTTAGGTAAGCCCTGCCTAACTGCTTAAAAAAAAGGATCAGCGGGGGAGAGAAAGATTTACAACACAATCCTTTCCTATGTTTACTCACAAGTTGATTTTCAGCACAATCCTAACCATGTCTGCTCAAAAGTAAGTCATACTGAATTCAGTGGGGTTAGCTCCTGGGTATGTGGAATTAGCACTGCAACTTTACTCCCATATTGGGAAGGTTTTCAAAACAGGTTATGAATAAGAGTCCAGTAAAATTTAAACTTGTTATTAATTAGAAAAGTATAACACTGCAGCATGTACACTTTTTAAAACTTCTGTTCAAAAATTATTTGAAAGATAAAATGTATAATATGCCATTTTTGCAAGTAATTTAAAAAACCCTGCATATACACTTTTATGCCTACCAAGATCCTGCTGTGATCTTCTGTTGTAGTGCAATCCTTTGCATGTTTACTTAGAAGCAAGTCCCAATCCTGTACAGAGAAAGTCCTCTTTATGCTGCTGAAAGCTATATATTTACTGAATTCCTCATGTGAGACAAGCAGGAAAAGGATACTGTGGGTTTAGATATTGCCTGGGAGGGGGTGTCAACAAATCTTGTCAATCACAACCTTGACTTCACTTATTCACCAGACCACCTAGAAACTTAATTTTTTTTAAAATGAAAGCTAAGAGTCGGGAGATTAAGGTGAGTCACCTGGAGACCTGGAGAGTATCCCCAAAAACTGGAGTCTCCAGACAAATCCGGACACCTGGCAACCCTATCTGGGAGACAGATATGGGTGTGCAGATTGATGAAGTGAAATGGAGAAATCTATGGTGTCCCAGACTGGAGAAGTCAGTGTTGGCCTACATAAGGGAAAACGCTTTAAAGATTAGCCATAGATAGTTTCGAACTTCTGTACAATATCGCATAAGATGGCTAACATAGCACCAACATATTGGTGTGAATGTGGTTATAGAGGCACTTATTCCCAACTCTGGAGGGTGTGTCCTCAAGTAAAGCAGTCCTGGGAGGAGGTGTTGAAATAAATTTGAACTATTATTCAGAAACCTTTCCACATAAACTGCAACTTTTTATTTTCTATATTTGAACAGGAAAACAGCAGTTATATTCAATGACCTTGTAATATTTTTACTGGTTGCTGCAAGACAGCAACCAGTGATGGAAAACACTGTATAACTGGATCATTGCAATTTGGTATAGAAATGTGTAGAATATTGTCATTTTAGGAAAAAATGCTCATAATAATCTGCAAGGGATTGAAACTCTGGACATTTTTCATACTACTTAGTGGAATTTTATTATATGCCATCAGTGTGAATCTTCTTCAGTAACTGCCTGCTGTATCACTGCAAATTTGGAATTGTGTATGTATGTGTTTGCTTGATGTCCTCTCTCCCTTCCTCTCTTTATATTTGTTGTTGTTTTCTTTGCTTACACGTAATTTAAAGGTAGACTCACATAGAGAACAATATAATAATCCAGCCTTGAGATTACCAGTGCATGAAAAACTCTGGTCAGGCTATTCCAATCCATGAACAGCTGTTCTGTTTTAGCAACTGAAGCTGATAAAAGGGACTCTAGCTACCAAGGACGCCTGCACTTCACGTGACAGTGCTGGATCTAGGAGCACCCCCAGACTACACACCTGCTCTTTCAGGGAGAGTGTAACCCTATCCAGGGCAGGCAACTCACCCACTTCCCAGACCTGGGAACCACTCACCCCCAGAGCCTCTGTCTTGCCAGGATTCAGTGTAACCAGACCCTATGAGGAAAGGTTACAGCATTTGGGGCTTTTTAGTTTACAGAAAAGATGGGTAAGAGGGTACATGTTATAGATGTATAACATTTTGCATGGTGTGAAGAAAGTGGAGAGACTTTTTTTCTTCTGTCATAATTCTAGGGCTGTGTACACACAACAGTTTAAAGTGGATTCAATCCATCCCATGGGAGCATGCTTTTCACATCATCCACATGACATTGCCCTCATCCAAATGGCAGCCCCCACTCCCTCCCATTTAATTCAGATTTTCCTGATCTGCAGATAATGCAGTGTGGAGGGGGGAAATCCAAAATAATACCCCATATAAGCCAACTGTGGACATACTAAGTGGGGGATTTTGCCTGTGCATGTTGATGCTTTGCTTCTGAGTGCCATCTGTTGTCATACCTCCAACTCCTGTTGGTAAGATGCTCCCCACTACCATCCGGTAGGGATGGGTGCAACACACCTGTATGTTTAAAATTACTTTTAACCTGCTGTTTTCTGCAAGTCTGGTGTATGGGAAAACGTGCGTCTCAAGAAAAAAGTGACCATATGCACAGGTAAACAATACCGGCAATGTACCTTCAGGTTTTTGAAACCCAGGGAAGATGGGAAATTACTAATTGAAGGGAGGGGACAGCAACACACAGCGAAAACACAAGCACTGCCCACTAGTGTGGATAGGAAACACTGAGATAAGAGTTCAACTGAAAGCACATATGTGTGGACAAACATACACGAAAGCACTCACAGAAAAATCAGCTACATGTACCCCCTGCACATGAATACTCTGGTGTGTACATAGCCTTGAATTCAAGGTCATCCAATGAAGCTGAAGGTTGGGTGAGTCAGGACAGACAAAGATAAGTCCTTCTTCTTAAACGATGGAATTCACTCCCACAAGAGGCAGAGATGGCTGCCAATTTGGATGGCTTTATAAGGGGATTAGTCACATTCTTGGAGAATAAGGCTATCAATGGCAACTAGCCACAATGGCTATGTTCTGTCTCCATTGTTGAAGGCAGTATGCCTCTGAGTATCAATTGCTGGGGGTCACAAGCAGGGAGAATTATGTGGCACACAGGTCCTGCTTGTGGGCTTCCCACAATCTGGCTGTCTGCTGTGAGAACAGGATGTTGGGCTAGAAGGGCCTTTGGCCTGGTTCAGCAGGTCTCTTTTCATGCTGTTAATGCTACTTTTTGCAAAAGTAGCAAAATGGGGGGGGGCTTCAAGAGAACCCCTCCACCCCAAAAAAACAGCCCACTGAAGACTGAGCATGCTCAATCATCACCGAATGCTGATAAAAAAGGCAGCCAGCCATATTGATCCATGAGGAAAAACTCCCAAGATCCACAATTGGGCATTAACTGTCTAAGGACCAAGCAAAATGTTGCAAAACAGTGGTCAAGCTTTTGCATTCTCCAGGCAGGGGAGAAGGTGGGGACGAATGGGATGAAGTGTCCTGAAAAAAAGGGGTGACACTATACTACAACATTTTATTGCAGGTCCCACTTCTATTTCAACTCTGAATCTTCCCAAAACATCATTCAGCTGCCACATTTCATGTGCCACCTGATGAAGACTAGAATTTAGCTTTTAAAAAAAAAAATTTAAAGCTGGGGTTCTCTGGAGCTTATTAGGTGCATTAGCTTCTGTGCTGGAAACCAAATATTGTGGTGTATGGCACAGTGATAGCCATTCAGTACACAGATGGCATAGCAAAGGCTGTATTTTGGGCAACTTCTCAATCAACCATCTGGTCGCAACTGCATGCAAAGTATACATCAGCCACATCAGTTGTGAAGGGTGACGGGATGTCAACAAAGCCAACAGCAACAACACAGGAACCTGGTGGTCTGTGATTACACTTCTTCTTGCTTTACTATCCATAAGCTATGCACCCCCATCCAGGAAGAGGCCAGCCAGGGCTACTGGATGAGGGTGAGGTTGCAGCACGCATGCACGGAAGCAGAGAGACTGTTGGCTCCTCTTCACCATCTCTTTGCTTTCAAATTGTTTGCTGCAGCTGGAGCCAGCAGCAGCACTGACAAGCCATGAGAACAGCAGAGAGTACTAAGGACACAAGGAGGGGTACTTCAAAATATTTTCCTCTGATTGCTTCTCTTTGCTGTTTTGTGAGCTGTAAAACTGCATGTGAGCCGGTTATTTTAGTTTATCAGAGCTGGCAAACTTTTTTGTTTAAATATCAGGACTGTGGAACATTGTAGTTAAAGCAATTACCCGTGTGTGTGTGTGTGTGTGTGTGTGTGTGTGTGTGTGTATGTGTATGTGTGTATTTCTTTCTATGTGGTCTGGAAATGCTGCATTATATATTTGTATCTTGCTTTTCCTCTCAAAAGCTCGAAGCTTTGTACATTATCCTCTTCTCTCCACTTTTTCCTCTTCACAACAACCCTGTGAGATAGATTAGGCTGGGTTAATGTATGTAAATAAGCAGCAACTCTTGCCAATAGATGGCAGGAGGAAGACTGCAGGGGGCCTAATCCACATACAGTGTACCAGGTTCAGGAAATCCTGTTGGCTTCCCGGGGGAGGAGAGGGGAGAAAGACGAAAACTGCATCAAACTCCACATGCAGTTGTCTGAACACAGTCTAAAAGGGAAAACAATGGTGAATTGTGAAAACATGAATGCCCATCCATGAACACATTCGGATAGTTTGGAACCGCAAAATCTAAGCAGAAATTAGGATGGACCTAATTTTATAAGTATCCCTATACACAGGCTAGATATGGGGGAGAATTAAAATGTGAACTTACTAAATTGCCACTTCCCAAACCAATACACATACCAAAATACAACTATCCTTTAAAATTTGCACTTCTCTGAATTTTGCAATGCAGTTCTCCAAAATGTGTATATTAGTGAAAATAATGTACAAAAATGCATTATTTTAGGAGCATTTGCAAAAGATTTGCATATTCTGCAAAACTGCATACTAAACTGTGCATATTAGGAGAAATGCACACAAAAATATGTACAAATTTTCATGTGGACTTTAAAACTTATTTTGCAAACTAATGTGAAAATGGGGCAAACTGAACTTAAGACTAGAAAAATGAGAAACTGAGAGAAATCAAAATGACAGGTTTGTCCATCCCTAACCCAGGACCCTTTCACATCTGATGTAAGCATGCATTTGTGCATTTCTGCCCAAGAACAAATAGTTGTGTAAGAATTGAGAAGCCACATTTATCTAAAACAGCCTCTTAACTTCTGTAGAATAAATCTACTGAAAGGAACTGGCAATGGCCACAGATGACTGGGAATACAAAAGCACAGTGCTGAATTTAATTCTCTTCACAATGAAACCCTTGGCAAGGATGCATGCATTATTCATTGCAAGTAAGTGGTTCACCTAGGCAATGTGAATCAGAAGGAGGCTGAGCTTGCAGTATTCTCAGCCTGCTTCAGGAACTGTAGTTGAAAAAGATGGTGACCTCAATATTCCAAACAGTCAGCCAGCAGTAGATCGTATCCATGAAAATGAAAAGGCAAAGGAGCTCTAACCCCATGAGTCATTCTTCATAAAAGAGCTGAGACTCGGTGTTGGAGGAATTTGGGCAAATCCTATTACAAGCCACCTAGACTTGAATATCTGCTTGGAGTAGTCATTTTCTGTATCCTTTATTGAAAACAAATTGGATTTCCACCAAAAGCCTTTGAGGCTTCCATCTCTTGCTCATCTGCTACACATTGTACAATAGAGTTTGTTACTCAGACTTTCAGTTCTGATGGAGATGTTCAGTTTTCATATATATCAGCTTGGAAAATTATGAGGAAAAAAGAAACCCAAAGACAATGCTTTGTAATAAGTATGGAAACACTGTGGACAGGATGAAAACCAAGACAAATGATGTTGCAGGCAAAAGACTGGCATTCAAAAACCCTTATTTTTAGATCAAATAACAGTGTGAAAATAAAGTCCAAAAGAGCAAACTCCCCAAATCCTAGCAAGTAACAACAATGTACTATGTCCCAATCTGTCTTTTGGACACATGTAATTAACTTCAGTAAAAGATGGCCCACGATTGTATTTCAAATGCATTCTAATGGGATGCTATCAGTTACACATTTTTGCTAAAGCCCAGTGCTAAAATATGCCCCATTGAATTGGCTGAATATACCTTTTTTAATGCACATCCCTATTTGGGGTCACTGCTGGTTGTGATTGGAGCTGGACCGAGGCCATTGGTCTCTTGAATTGGTGGAGCAAGATGTCTTCAGTGGGCCCATCTCCTCCTCTCCACTGTCACTGCTGCTCACTCACTTAACCTTATCCTTTGAGCTGAATCCACACAACTGCCTAAGGGGAGAGCGCAAAGCATTATTTTCATTTCTTGCATTCTTAGACAGGACAAGTGGATAGGCAGCAACGGCAAGGAGGAGGAAGAGCAGGACCAGGAAGCTCTAGGCGCTGGTGAAGAATCTCTCACAGGCCAAATTAGGCCTGCCATGCAAGCCAGTTTGGCCCATGTGTCAAACTCTGTTTAAATTAGGCACTGAATGCAAGCCCCACTGAGATTGGTTCCATTTGGGAGCCCTCCACTAGAGCTCCTGAGTGGAGCATATCCCTGTCAAAGGCAGCAAGAGCTGCATTTCATGCTAAATTTAAACTGCACTAAAATCAAAACCCACTGCCAAGGAACAATCGGGTGCATATGGCTTAGAGTGTGCTCTCAACTGTTCCATTGCAACAGGCTTACTTTTAGTGTTGTGTAAATCCAGCACCAACTGCAAGCCCCACTGATTTTAACTGGCAGGCTTGGATGGGTCTCTACATGGATGGGTGGGCCTTGGCAAGTGCCCAGCAATGCTGATCTGTGACGTCAGATGGCCCTGATGGTCCAAAATCCAATTCTTCAGTTAAGATAATCTTGAGGAGAAAGGCCTCTGGGGAGACCTTTGAGAGGTCTTGGCTAGATGTACCAATGGTCTAGCTTGCTTCGTATCTTTAGCTTTAGTTGAACTGAGAGTGAAGAAACTCTCCAATCCAAAACTTGATGAGTAATTTACCAAAACCTCTGATTTGACATATATCCTATGCACTTATATTTTTTCCAAGTTTCTATTATTTGTTAACATATAATAATTAAACATTTATGGTTGTATCTTATTTCAGCAGGTGCTTGACGCATAAGAGTGACAAGCATTGGGGCGGGGAGGAACTCTAAAGAACAAATGGAAAGAAGAAACATTAAGTAGGACCTATGGCAAGGAAGTTTATATCAAAATAAGAACATCCAATCCTAGTTGTCCTTGAAGCACCTAGCTCCAGAGAGAATGACTTTTATATTGTAATTATGCAGCATAAAGAAAAATAGGTCTGGCACCACCTTGTGGAAGTTAAAAGAACCAATGAAAAAGCCACCCCTCCTTTTTGTATATTAGAGATGGAGAAATTTGACTCTGTCCACATTTAAAGCCGAATATATCAAATGCATACTTTCTGAAACAATATGAGAATCGAAACACAGCTATTCTTGGAAATTCGCCCTTATCCACATCTTACAATGCAGTTCACCAACCAAACACTGTTTACAAAAACGCATATATTTAGGGAAAGCGTGCATACAAATGAATCTATTAGTAAAAATATCATACACAAATGTATTATATTATGAGAACTTGCTTACAAAAATGTGTATATTAGTCAAAACTCAATACAAAAATGTGTTTATTCAGAGAAATACACACGAAAATGCTGAAAAAATTTCAGGAGGATTTTTTTTAAAAAAAAACGATTCTGCAGAAATGTGGAGAAATGAATTCAAGATTGGAAAAATGAGGAACAGAGAACTGAAATTACCAGATCCTTCCATCCCCAATTGCAATATGGACTTACTTCATGCAATCTTCTTTGTTTAGGTTGTAATGAGAACCTTTGAATTGTGACTGGAAAAGAACAGAGAGGCCCAAGCCCAAGCATGTGAAAGAGATGTGTACATAATAGGCTCTTCATCCATGCAGTTCAGATGTGGATCACAGATCACTCCACACTGCAGGTTTTTGGAAGGTGATGTACATTGATCTCTGCACCGTCTTGTGCTATAGTAGCAATCAAAAGCACAGTTTTGTGATGCAAGTAAGGATGGATGAATCAATTTCAGTTTCTCTCTGTTTCTTGTTTTATCAATCAAGTTCAATTTGCCACATTTCCACATCACTCTGATTCTTTTTAAAGTCCTCATGAAAATTTGTCAACATTTTAGCACACATTTCTCCTGATATATACATTTTTGTATGCACTTTTGCTTACGATACACATTTTCGGAGCATTTTTTCCTAATATAATTCATTTTTGTATTTTATTTTTTCGAATATACATTTTAATGAACTTTCCCCCCAAAATACACATTTTGTACAATTCTTTGGTTGGAGAATTGCATCACAAAACTCAAAGACGTGCAAATTTTGAGGCATAGGAGCATTTCAGTTCCTGTATTGTTTCGGGAATGCTAACTGGACTGAATTTCTCCCCCATCCAAGTACAACTGGGTCAAATCAGAAAATGTTGTTTTAAGCTGATTTAAAATATCAGCTTTGTTTTGACTGAAGATTTTTCTTTTTCCAGGTTAGGAATCTTTTAGGTTTCTATAGGATGTTTTAAAACCAACTCTTCTCATGTTAAGATCTGCAAAGGGTGCCTTTTTGGTAGTTCCACCACCCACAGTGGTGTTGGCCCAGGAGAGGGCTTTCTCTGTGGTAGCCCCTAAGTTGTGGAAATCCCTCCCTACAGAGGTATGTCTGGCATCTTTGCTGAACAGTTTTCAGTGACTGCTAAAAACACACCTTTTTACCTCAGCCTTTGGCACCTGAGATGTACATTTTCAGAAGCCACCCTATTTCTGTGAATGAAATGTGTTTTGTGTTTAATACTGTATTTTAAATTTCTGTAACTACTCCTGGGACCAAATGCTGATGGGCGGATAATGTTAATGCTAATGTTAATGCTCTGCTAATGCTAATAATAATTTCATTGATTAAAAATAATTTGCCAGTTTAAAACCAGAGTTAAAGCTATCTCACCTTCTCTCCAGCTCCACAAAGCTGGGAAATTGGAAGCTAAGGTTGATGCCTTAACAGACATGTCCTGTGATCAGCAATGATGTTGTGTAATGTCACAAATTGTGCTTGCTTATAACTTACCCTCCATGTGCCCACACTAATAGAGTGCCTAGGATCAGCAAAGATGCCCCACATTGTCCTGGTCCTGTAATGCTTTTTGAAGCTAAAGGAATCCTCCTGAGAGTTGATGTATGCTTCTGATATTTCATAACTAAAGGGACAGACATTGAACAGATTATCCACCTTCTGCAAACAATGCAGTTCTGGTAAAAGTTTAGCATAACTTTTGCTTTCAGTCATACATAACATTATTTTACCAGAACTTGTTTTCCATAGGCTTTAATGGAGCAGGAAACCCTTAATAAACTTTAGAATCGCTGATCAGAACTTCACCAAACCAATGAAAGCTTGTGTTCCACAACAAACCCAAATAAAGTACATCAGTAGTTTTCACCCAAATTGGAAAGAAATACATGGCATGCTTTTTTAAAACTGGGGGAAAGGGGTCAAAATGTCATTTTTCAGGACTATTAGCTTCAAAGATGCCATTGTTATAAGCTATAAGAGGTTGAGGCTTATAAAGATGGAATCTTGTTTTTGCTACTCATCTGAAGAGCACTGTGTATTATAGGACCAGCCCCATGCTTCTATAATGCTCTAATCTCAGCTATAAGAAGGATGCAGACAAACTGGAACAGGTTCAGAGGAGGGCCTCAAGGATGATCAGGGGACTGGAAACAAAGCCCTATGAGGAGAGACTGAAAGAACTGGGCATGTTTAGCCTGGAGAAGGGAAGACTGGGGGGAGATATGATAGCACTCTTCAAGTTTTTGAAAAGTTTTCATACAGAGGAGGGCCAGGATTTCTTCTTGATCATTCCAGAGTGTAGGACAAGGAATAATGAGCTCAAGTTACAGGAAGCCAGATTTTGACTGAATGTCAAGAAAAACTTTCTGTTAGAACAGTACGATAATGAAACCAATTACCTAGGCAGGTGGTGGGCTCTCCAACACAGGAGGCATCCAAGAGGTAGCTGGAGAGCCATCTGTCAGATATGCTTTAAGTTGGATTGCTGCACTGAGCAGGGGTTGGACTCAATGGCCTTATAGGCCCCTTCCGACTCTACTATTCTATGATTCTGTGTACTTAAAGTCTGAGGAGTTTTGCTTTTGTAGAAGAAACCTTTGCAAATCTCTCTTCCTAGAAGCATTCTCCTTTTGGTTATCCCCACCCCCATCTCTTCTATGTTTGAAGCTATATGCTGAACATTGCTTTGCTTTGATGTTAGACAGCTTGCCTCATTCAATCCTAACTCAGCATTTTTAAGTGTGTCACCTCCAGGAGATTAGGGTTGCCAGGTCTCTGGTTTTTGCCCAGAGGAAACTCCAGATTTGGGGGGTCCTCTCTGGCTCTCCAGGTGAGTCACCTTAATCTCTGGATTCTTTCGTTTTATAAAAAAGGTTCTAGGTGGTCTGGTTCAAAAGATATAAGCCAAAATGTCACCCACCCGCTGCAACTTCTAGTGCCCTTCTTCCTTGGGGTAATCATGGTTCCCCTCTGTTGTTTTCACCCTGAGGGGCAGATTAAGCTGAGAGATGGTGCATAGCCCATGGTCACCAAGTAAACATTGTAGTTTATTTCCATTTTAAAATTTAATTAAAATGATTTATATGCAAGCAAAGTTTATGAAGTAATGAAGATCCACATAATACATTTAAAGCACATCCAACTTGCATTTAAAGTGCATGACTTCCCCAAAAGAATCCTGGGAAGCATAGTTTCCCCCTCACAGTTATAGTTCCCACCACCCTTAACAAACTACAGTTCCCAGGATTCTGTGGGGGGATTCATGTGCTTCAAATGTGTGTTGAATGTGCTTTAAATGCATAGTCTGCCCTAGTATGCTGTGCATTCATTAGTGAATTAAAAAGAACAATTTTAAAAGATACTTTTTTAAACAGGGCTGTAGCTCAGTGGTAGGGCACATGCTTTGCATGCAAAGGTCCAAAATTCAATCTCTGGAAGAGACTATAGCCTGGAATCCTGGAGAGCCAATGTTAGTTCATGCCGTCAGTACTGAGCTAGATGGTACTAAATGGCCTGACTCAGTATAAAAGAGGAAAGAGACCCAAGGGCCACAGTGACTCCAAATTTTATTTATGTATTTTATTTACAACATTTATATACCACTTTATTGTAAAAAAAAACCTCAAAGTGGTTTATAGAAGGAATTAAAACAATAAAATTATTGGCAAAAACAGTTAACGACAGGTATTTAAAAACATTCAAAATAATAAAATCAACAATGAGTTAAAAAAGAGATAAAAACATACTAGCTTCTACATGCCTGGGTAAGCTTGCCTAAACAAAAATGTTTTTGGCAGGTGCCAAAATAAGTACAAGGCAGGGAGTTCCAAAGTGCAGGTACTGCCACACTAAACGATCTATGTCTTACAAGAGTACAACAAGTACTATGTAACATGGAAAGCACACCTTGAACTTGGCCTGGGAGCAAATCAGCAAGCAGTGCAGATTTCAGAGCAGAGGTATTATGTGCTGATAGGGTCTCACTCATGTCAGCAATCGTGCCGCAGCATTCTGCATTAACTGCAGCCCCCAGGTCAGGCTGTGCTGCATGGAGATTTCTGTGACCTTGGCTGACTGGCTACCAGGATGTTTTTGGTTTTAGTTAGGAACCCTGACTAGTTGTAGGATGCTGAGTTTTCTGTCTTATTCAGAGAAATCTTGTTGTGGTTGGTATGGTACTGCATTTAGGAAATCATAACTGTCTTTTGTTTTTGTTTTTCTATTTGCATTTCATTTACCTTTAACCTCACTCCCTTACATCTATAGAAGCAACAACAGTGGTTCCATGTGGTCAGCTCAACCCCCTTAAATCCACTGATGATGCACCTTGTTGTTTGCATGATGTTTTGTTTCTTGCCCCCAAAGAGAATTCACATACTGTGTTTTCTCTCTTGTCAGTTAGTACTCACTGGAATTGGGTTGTCCGTGAAACTGAGTTTATAGCAGCCCACAGGGTAGGCAAGAAAGAATAGAGAATCTTCTTAACTCTTACTGGTTTCTCAAGCCTCTCTCTGCTGTGAAGGGTCAAATATGTAAAGACGTTTGGAGTAGCCATGTTAAAAGATAAGGGCAGGGCATTCCAGGCAGGGGGTTGCCAACTCTACTTGGATATAGATATTGTTGCAGAGGATCCCTAGTCAAGCCTTACTAACAGCACAATCCTAACAATATCTAATCAGAAGTAAGTCCTGTTGAGTTCTATGGGGCTTAGTCCCTTAGTATGTGTGTGTTTAGAATTGCAGCCTTCAGGGGCATCCATCTTTACTCCTGAGTGCTCCCATCTAACATCTCCACAACACTAGGCTTTCTTCCTACAATGGCCTTCTGCTGACTGCCCTTAAACTGGCACTTAAACCCTTCTTGCCAGAAGCAAGTAGGCTAGATTAAATGTTCCTTATGCAGGCTCCCTAAGCAGGTGAGAAGGAATGATCCCATCACTTCAGCTGGAGTTGGAATCATCCTCATTTAGCTAAGATTTCTGTCTTAATTTCCAATCGGAGAATTTATTTTGTTTGAGTGTTATGCTCCAAGTAACTGTGGTTGATGCTTAATGTATCATGGTTAATGATATCACTAGGGTCCGCCTCTTTTGACATCACTAGGCCCTGCCCCTGAAATCTCAGGGTTTGGGATGCTTCTGGCCTGGCAACCCTAAGGGAGATATGTTCCTTTCAGAAACATCTCTTTAGTCTCAGCATGAAATGGCAGGCCCTGTAGCATCACCAATAGCCATTTATCAGTTGCCATATTTAAATGCTTTTTAAAAAAATAATCTTAAATATTACTTGTTTGAAATCTCTAAATAGGAGGATAAAGAGTGGGAGATCTTTTATCTCTAGTGAAGCAAAGCTAGAAAAATTAAGAGCTATTTATTGGGGGGAGTATTTCTGCCAGGAGAGAAGCAGATGAATTTCATACTTTTACCATTTGCGGGTGGCCCCAGTCTCAAATAGGCTGTTCTTCTGATCAGACAGGTGCCACCAGCTGCCACGATTAGGGACCACCTCAGTTCTGTCAGGCTTTGCCCCTGCATTTGCTACATACCACCACTTAGCTCCTAACCTCTTGTGGTCTGAACCTCAAGAGAAGAGCAACCCTAGCAGCGACCATACTGCCAATTGTGTCATAAGAATGAAACCAAAGCATCACTATCCCTTTGCCTTCTACTCAAGTGCTACAGATGAGGCACAGCTTTATCACTCAATTCTGTCAAAAATATAAATTGGTTTTGATCAATTCTGTACTGGGAAGGACCTGCCACCAAAGACTGACATTTTGGCTGAGTATTATCCTGAAATAGGAAGTATCAATAGCTTCTTGTTGTTCAGCTTCCATCAAGGATCCAGTTTGTACTATTCCAGAGATTAATGTTGTTCATTCAACTTTCAACATGATCAAATCACTACTGTTGTTTTTCTGGAATGAGCCTTACAAAGTCTTCTTCATGTCTGTCTCTAAAGCAGGGGTGGTTAGCACCCAGTTCAGGAGACTGATCTGCCCCCCCCACAGCAAATCTTTCTGCCCCTTCCAAGGCTCCACAAATATTGGTGGTGGCAATAATAAAAAACAGCAGACACAGTGTTGGGGTGGGCAGAGTCCAGCACCCTTTTGGAAATGGAAGTCTCCCTCTCAGATTGTTCATTTGATGAGTAGAGATGGGCCAAGAATCTGCAAGGATCAGCGGGGATGGAGACTGTCTTCATCTGTGTGTGTCTGTCCATGTAAGAGTGTGGGGTGGCCACATCCACTAGTAACATCCTCCCCCCCAAACATTGGCCAATGATGAATGCTGCCCTTGAGCCGAAAAATATCAGCCATCACAGCTCTAAAGGATGAAATTCACTTTCCTGTAACAGTCTTGCCACCCAAACTGGTTGCAAATTGGTATCAGTTCGTGCAGTGGTTCCCAACGTGTGGGCCTTGACACCCAGGGGGGCCACGAAGTAATCCTGAGGGGGCCGCAAAGAGTAAAGAAATGAATTACTTATTTTTTAAAAAAAGTCTTCACTTCCTGGATGCTGTGTGCTCTCTACTGCCGCTGCAGATGACACCTCTCCCTTGTGGCAAACGAGAGGGGAGGACTTTGCTGAAGTGCCAGAGCATCTTTCAGGCATGCCAAGGACAGACATCTGCCTATACCACACATGGCGGATGCCAAAGGAGGCTGAGGGAGGTGCTACCAGGAAGAAGAGGGGATTACTTTCCTGACTCCCCTCTTCTCGCACTGCCGCTGCTGACAATGCCCTTACTCAGAATGAGAGGAGAGGGCTTTTTGTGAAGCAAAAAGAAGGAAAGGCTGCTTTCCCCTCTTCCTTCCTGACAGCCTTCCTTCCTGCTTGCCTTTCTTGTCTCCTGCTTTGCTGCCACCTCCTTTTAAAAATTATTCTTATTTGTGAGGCCACCCAGATCTCGCCTTCGGCCAAGGAGCAGTGAGGAAGCTCAGGACATTGCCCCCCATCTATGTGTGCCAGTCTACCCTTTCTTCCATCTACTTTCTCCCCCCCAACCTCTCTCTCCAAGCTGCTGCAACAGTTGAGGGTTTCCCCCCTCCCATGTCCCCAAATGTATGGACACCTGCAGATGCTTGCAGAAGGGGCAGGTGTGTTTGTGTGTGTGTGTACGTGCTGATCTGTCTTCTGCTCCACTCTCATTCCCCAAGTGCACGCTAACCAAGCCATCAGTTCTGATGATCATCCCAAGGCCTGAAAGCACCAACCCCCTCCTCACTCTATCCACCCTTTTGCCTTCACAATCTAGCACCCCCACCACTACCACATTGTTGCTTCTTGATGATGATGATGATAGTGGTTTTTAAAAAGCTCAGCAGGTTGGTTGAGGCTGGGGTCCACATACTGCAGATACACATACCGATACTGGATATAGGTGCCAGAGATAAGCTTCAATTCCGTCTTCGCCGGGTGAAGAACCTCAGACCCAAGGCCAAACGTGGTCCTCTAGGCCTCTCTCTGGACCTTGGGGTTCTGCCCAGGCACTCCCCCTCACTAGGCCATATCTCTCACCTGCCCTACACCACACCCTCCTAGAGTGCTGCTGTCTGGATGGAAAGTGCTCTTGAACTGTGATAGTGCCCCTTGTTCCCCTGCATGGAGGATGGAGAGATGTTTGTGTGGAGTGTGCATACAAACTGAATGTAGCCAACTGTACAAAGGTAAGACAATGATCTATTGCTCCACTCAGTTTTGCTTCTGTCCCCACCCACCACTGGCTCCTGGAAGGTTGTCCAAGGCAAATGCAACCCTTAGGTTTAAAAATGTTTCCCAATCCTACCCCAGGATTTCAACCTACCCAAGAGGATCTTGCTGTCCTGCTGACCTGAAGGTGGCCATCCTTGAACAACAGAAAACTCCATCATGAAATAGCTTAATTACAACTTATTATTATTTATTATTTAATTTTAGTTCTACTAATTTGGGCCTAAATCAAAGAGTGTGGGGGGTTTTTTTGTCCCATTACAGGTGCTAACTTACTCAACAGTATGAAGATGATTGTTCACCAGTTACTGGCATTGGAAAGGGTCGTTATGGTTATTTCCCATACATTGCATATGTTTAAGTTAAATAGAATTGCCACAGAGTGTTCTGCCCAAACCGGTTGAAGTCAGACATGGACACGAAGGTCTGCTTTTCTTTAATAGGTTTAATGGAAAACTTCAGTTCAAAGGGCTTCATGAATCAGCTTACAGGTTACACAGGATTCAGCATCTTTACCAAGTATAACTAGGCACAACTACACATTGCACTAAGATGATGTTGCAGCAATTAGACATCCCCCCTTACCAGCCTTAAGTAAGGCTGGGAGGGCTCCCTATTTGTATGAGAAAAGCATCATGGTCGGGAGCCCACATTCACATTAGTGCTCCTCCTCAGTGGGACAGTGGGAATCCTTTAGGCCTGCCAGCACACAGCCTACGGGTCATCCCTCCAAGGTCTTTCCACAGGGCTCATAACACAGAGTGTGGTTTGTATATTTAATAGCAAGTGTAACATCAGGCAGATTTGGGTGGCAGGGGGAATCCTAACTTCAACATATACAGTAGGGCCCCACTTACCGGCACTTTGCTTCCTGGCGTTCTGCTAATGCGGCGGCTTTCATTTTCTATTTTAAAGCCGATTTTTGCTCTTTTGCGACGTTTTGTGACGTTTTTGCATCATTTTTGTGCGACAGCCCCATTATAGTCTATGGGTTCCGCTTTATGGCGATTTCCGCTTTACGGCAGGGGTCCGGAATGGAACCGGCCATATAAGCAGGGCCCGACTGTACACTAATGGGGTCTGAACTGGCAGGGAAAGAGACTTTGTAGTTGATATTGTCTTTTCATTTATCAATATTTCCTTTCAAAATATTTATATTTTTCAAAATATCAATATTAATATCAGTATTTTTTGTGAGGAAAAACAACAGATTGGTTAAAATAGCAGCTAGTGAACTAAGAACGAACTCGAATTAATACCGGCCTGTTAAGTCAACAGAATGCTTTTGAACTGGCAATGGCTAATGAATCCCATCTCTCCATGAGTGTGGAGAGTGACAGTTCTGCTTGTGGGCTTCCCATAGGCATCTGGAAACTGTGAGAAAAGGATGTTGGACTAGGTGGTCCTTTAGTCCGACCCAGCTGGGCTCTTCTGTTCTTAACTGCAACATTTATATTTTTTCCTGAACACCCAAGATTTTTACACTTTTCCTTAACATCTCACCTGTCAGCAGAAAATTGTACTTCATGTATTTGATTAAGTGAACTCTGGTCCACAAAAGCTTATGCCATAATAAATTTGTTTTTAAGATGCCAAAAGATTCTTTGCTGCTTTTGCAGCACTAAAGGCTAATGTGGAAAATGTTTGAAACTTGTGTCATTTAAAAGTACCACTAGAGGGCAGTCATATGCAGAAAGCAATTAGAAGGAGTACTTCACCTTCGTATAAATTAGCCAATAATTTATGCATGAAATGGACACAGATCTGATTAACATGGGACAACATACACATGGTTTTTATGCTTTATCATAGATTGTTTCCATGTAGGAAATTCTTCACATTTCAAACAGAATCCTCAGGCTTTTGCTTAAGTCTATAGATGGCTCGTCTTTCCAGTCAGCCTCTGGAGAGTTGAAATATTTGTAACTGCAGCAACCGATGAATTGAAAGCCAGGACACAAAGCAGTGGGGAGTGGTTGGAGCAAATGATGGGAATGAGATTCCATTTATCACCTTTTGCTGAGCTACCACCCTCCCCCCAGCTGCTTCTTAAGGAACATAAAACATTATCTCCTTTCATCTGTTTGCCTGTTTTTCTTGAGAGGTATAGGTGGAAGAAGGGGGAAAGGAATGTTTCTCTCTCTCACTCACTCACTCTCTCTCTCTCTCTCTCTCACACACACAGCCATTGCTGCTTCACCACTGTAGCAGCAGATAGGAACACAAATTTCCTGTCTTGATGGGTTCCAGAAAGGAGCCTAGTGTTGTGGAGATGTTAAATGGGAGCACTCAGGAGTAAAGATGGATGTCCCTGAAGGCTGCAATTCTAAACACACTTACTAAGGGACTAAGCCCCATAGAACTCAACAGGACTTACTTCTGAGTAGTTATAGCTTGGACTGGGCTGTTGGTAAAGCTTGACTAGGGATCCTCTTCAATGATATCCATATCCAAGTAGAGTTGGCAACCCCCTGCCTGTAATGTCCTGCCCTTATCTTTTAATGTGGCTGCTCCAAACGTCTTTACATATTTGACCCTTCACAGCAGAGAGAGGCTTGAGAAATCAGTAAGAGTTAAGAAGATTCTCTACTCTTTCTTGCCTACCCTGTGGGCTGCTATAAACTCAGTTTCACGGACAACCCAATTCCAGTGAGTACTAACTGACAAGAGAGAAAACACACATGGTTTGGTCTATCTTCATAGGCAGCAGCTTGGGAACAACAATTGCAGCCACACTTCCCAGTATGTGAAGTTTATTTTACCACTGTTGGGCAAGAAACAAAACATCATGCAACCAACAAGGTGCATCATCAGTGGGTTTAAGGGGGTTGAGCTCAGTGCATGGAACCACTGTTGTTGCTTCTATAGATGTGAGGAAGTGAGGTTAAAGGTAAATGAAATGCAAACAGAAAAACAAAAACAAAAGACAGTGATGATTTCCTAAACGCAATACCCTACCAACCACAACAAGATTCCTATGAGTAAGGCAGATAACTCAGCATTCCCCAACCAGGCAGGATTCCTAGCCAAAATCCAAAACTAAAAAAATTCTGGCAGTCAGTCAGCCAAGGTCACAGAAATCCTCATGCAGCACAACCTGACCCAGGAGCTGCAGTTAGTGCACAATGCTGTGGCATGATTGCTGGCATAAGTGGGACCCTATCAGCACATAATATCTCTGCTTTGAAATCTGCACTTGTTGCTGATTTGCTACCAGGCCAAGTTCAAGGTGTACTTTCCATGTTACAGGTGCCACATAGTATTTGTTTTGCCCTTGTCAGAAATCATTCCTTTACTGTGGTAACACCTATGCTTTGGGATTCTCTGTCTATTAACATTAAGCAGACGCCTTCATTGTACTCTTTTCAGCACCTGCTAAAAACATTTTTGTTTAGGCAATCCTACCCAGGCATGTAGAAGCTATTGTGTTTTATCTCTTTTTAACTCATTGTTGGTTTTATTATTTTTAAATACCTCTCTTTAACTGTTTTTGCCAATAATTTTATTGTTTTAATTCCTTCTGTAAACCACTTTGAGTTCTTGATAATAAAGCAGTACATAAATGTTGTAAATTACATAAGTAAATTTTGGAGTCACTGTGGCCCTTGGGTTCTTTTCACTTTTAGGAACAAAGGAATCTGCCTTATACCAACTCAGGCCATATGGTACCATATAGCTGAGTACTGATGACATGAACTAGCATTGGCTCACCAGGATTCCAGGCAATAGTCTTTTCCAGAGACTCGATTTTGGACCTTTGAATTCAAAGCATGTGCCCTACCACTGAGCTATAGCCTTTCCCCTAAAACACATTCAACACACATTTGAAGCACATGAATCCTACCACAGAATCATGGGAATTGTAGTTTGTTAAGGGTGGTGGGAACTATAACTGTGAAGAGGAAACTACACTCCCAGGATTCTTTTGGGGATGTCATGCACTTTAAATGCAAGTTGAATATGCTTTAAATGTATTGTGAGAATTTACTTAATAAACCTTGCCAGCATGTAAATCATTTGGATTAATTTTTTTAAATGGAAATGAGCTATAAAGTTTACTGGGTGACCATGGGCTACTCACCATCCCTCAGTCTAATCTGCCCCTCAGGATGAAAACAAGAGAGGGGAACCATGACCACCCTAAGGAAGAAGGGTACACATAAAATGTAGAGGAAATAATACAGGCATACCCCGCTTTAACTTTCACAATGGGACCGGAGAGTATACTTTAAGCGAAAATAAACGTTAAGTGAAGCAATTGTCTTCACTTGTAGTGCACGCAATCACCACTAGATGGCAGCGGCATCATGCCGATAAAGTGTACGTTATTGCGAAGCGCGCAAACATTAAGCGGGGTATGGGGACGTATGGAGCATGTACGTTATAGCGAGGCGACGTTAAGTGAAGTGACGTTAAGCGGGGTATGCCTGTAATGTACAACTACTTTATTGTCAAAACCAGTTGGTCATTGTAGAACTTTTTAAAAAAAAATAAAATCAGTATTAGTTTCCTACATAATAAAAGCAGTGATACCTAAATAAGACCTGCCTAATTGCTTTAAAAATAGGATTGCAGGGGGAGAGAAAGATTTACTACACAAACACAATTATTTCCTATGTTCATTCAAAAGTCTGATTAATTTACAGCACAATCCTAATCATGTCTACTCAAAAGTAAGTCCTGTTGAATTCAGTGGGATTTACTTTGGGTATGTGGGATGGCATTGCAGCTTTACTCCCAGAAAAGTGAGTATAAGATTAAAGCTTCATATTGGGAAGGTTTTCAAAACACTGCCCTCTTCAACAGCCCAGGAAAATTTAAACTTGTTTGACTCCTGCACACAAGAGAGAAAAAGAGTGAAAGCTATATACTTACTCAATTTATGAGATTTTCAGATAAGCAGGAAAAAACAACAGTGTTCTAGCCTTGCAATGAGGTCTAACTACAACGTGGGGGTCAACAAATCACATCCCTGAGTTCACTTATTGGCTACAAACCTTATAGGGTGGGGTTAAAGCAGCCAGCTATGAGCTCATTAAACAGAAGTTGCGTGGAGGGGGGCGGCTGACATGTTGATGTATATCTTGTGAACAAAACCACCTAGAAACTTAAAAAAAAGAAGATGAAAGCTGATAGTCCAGAGATTAAGGTGACTCGACTGGAGACTCAGAGAGGATCCCAAAAATCCAGAGTTTCCGGGCAAAAACCAGAGACTGGGCAACCCTACTGTGCATTGTTGTCACAAGGTTGGGTTCTCCAGCAACTAAAGGAATGTGAGCAATGTAATAACTGGCTGTAGGGTTTGTTTCAGATATTATTGAATAAACTTTTACTTTCATCACATTAGTGTGCCTATTGCCTCCAAATCCCCTTTGGCAAAACACCCAGTTGGTACCTGTCTTGGATTTGAATTGATTTTCTGTATGTGCTGTAGTTTTAAACTGTTTTGTTTTAATTTAGAATTGTTTTCATACATGTAATTATTTTAACTGATTATATAATTATATTGTAAACTGCTTCAGGATGCCTCTTGGAAAGTGATTAATGAATGAATTATTATCCTCTCTCTATGTACAGTATTTTTGTAAACCATCAAATCAACACGCAGCATGTACGATGGCAATATCGGGTTGTGTGGAACAGCACGACGGTGGGATGCAGTAGATGTGAGGCAAGTGAAGTGAGGGCTTGAGGGAAGAAGGATGATGGGCAAGTGAAGCAGGAAGGTGTAGGGTGAGCAGGGTGAGCAAGGTGAGCAAGGTGGGCAGGTGTGGGGCCAGAGAGGCGGGTCAGCGTACAGTCTAGGTGTGCAGCATGGCAGCAGTGTTTGTGTGGTGTAGTGGAGGCGGAGCAACAGGCAAGGCAAGCAGGTTTGCAAGGGGAGTGGGGTTGCTGGGGAGATTGGCAGGTGGGCAAGTGGAGTGAGCAGGGTCATTTTACAGAGAAGATCTCAAATGCTGTGTGATGAACCATTGGGTTAATGTTTGTTTTCAAGGAAAGAGGTGTGTGTGCGTGCGTGCGTGTGTGTGTGTGCACAGCAAGATCAGGGTCATGGTCCAGACTACAGCAGAGGTTCCCAAACTATGGTTGATGGACCATCAGTGGTCCCTGATCTTCATTCAGGTAGTCTGCAGCACGTCCACATTAAATATCCATATTGATTTTTAACTGTACTTATATTGGTTCTTTTATTTATATTGTATTTTACTGTATTACAGTTTGAACTCTATTAAATGCAAATTGTAATACACTATAACAAATAAAAGAATCAATAAAAATACAATTAAAAACCACATTGCCACTACCACACCACATTACATTCACTACAACAGGCACAAAAATCATTAGGTGGTCTGCCAAAACCATCAGCGATTTTCAAGTGGCTTATGTGTAAAAAGGTTTGAGAACCACTGCTCTAGAGCCTGCATGTGCTTTTTATACAACTGACTGGGCATGGCCTGCCTGAACCTCTCCAACTACATTCAAGAGAAGAGTATTCTTTGCTTACCACTGTGGAGCACAGTCCATCAGCTAGAGCTCAATAAACCTGATTTTGCTCAAGACTGAAAAATGGTTGCACCTAGTAGGCTGCTATACCTGGTTAGCAGGATGTAATGGCTCAGTGACTCACAAGCTGTGCTGACCTCTTCTGGCCACTGCTTGAAAAGAATTTGCCTTTGGAATGCAATAGGAATTCCACTGAAGTAAATTAATATAAAATTGTCTTTTTCATTTTCTTCTTGGGCTTATTGTAGATGCAGATTTTCACCTGCAGGAAGACTTTGCATTCATATCTCTATCCACATTTGATCTCTCTCCCTTTCCTCAAGCTCTCAAGGGAACATTTTTGTGTAGAATAGAGGTAATCAAGCTGGTGCCTGTGAAGCTCTTCATTAGCACACCTAGCAGGTCGTCCAGAATCTGAGTGTTCATTTAAAAAAAAGTTAGTTTCTAGCCCTTCTGGAAAGAAAGTTATGGAGAAAAATGAACAGGTATCCTACTAAGTTATTTATGTGCAATCAACCAGCCTAACAGCTTCTGTGTGTCAGTGTTATTAACCAATGCATGAAGTCAGGGCTGTGATTGATAATTGAGTTGTTTGGACACCAGGCAATAGGAATCCCTGGAGTCCTAAAGAGTTGTTGTTTTACCCTCCCTTTTAGTGCATTTTTCTGTTTCTGTCTTTCCACCCTAATCCTTCAAATCACCATTGTTTGCCCTTTCCCCCTAAAAACCAGGATGCACCGTTCTTATGCTGAGTTCACCTGAGATAAGATATTCCCTAGAAATTATTTTCTGCAAATACTGCTACATAATAATTGTGGGTGAATGTCAAATAATCTCCCTCCCCCCAAAAGGCAAATGTGATTTTTTTCCCCCAAAGAGGCATATCTCTTGCTTTGCAAGAGTTAGAGACCAGGGATTCGTTAAGAATTCACTGTACAGTTAATTTACAGTACAATGGTATATATGTCTACTCAGAAGTAAGTTTCTTTGTTTAATAAGTCTTACTTCTAGGTAAGTGGGTACAGGGCAGTAGTTTAGGCTTTGGTTTAGGGTTGGTGTGGTGGAAAAAGAATGGAGACTGACCACTTTCAGATTGGTTGTGATGAGTTTATTGCTGCAGCAAGAGAGACCTCTTACAAGACTATTTTTCAAGGAAAAAAATGTCCTTCTCGGGCAGGTTGTTCAGTACTTATAGCCAGGAATAAACAAGGGTTCAAGCAAGTGTAACAGGATATGACAAGGGGAATTTTACATGCAGTCATTTATCCAATGAAGTAACTGCTGCTGTTTTCTCCACAGATGCTTTCAGTCAATGGAGTCAAAGGCAGATGAGAGATAAACAAATGTGACATACAGCTTTTCTAGTGGGCCGTTAATGTACTTCTGAATAAGATAATTAAAAAAAACACTGATCAATTGTGCCACGACCAAGGCCAGGCATGAGGGAGCACTCAGGCACAACACAACACCCTGATGCAGCTGGTGTGGACTTGAAGAGGCTCCGCTGCTCCGCCTCCCACATCCTCAGGCCAGTGTGCTGGGAGCACACCTTCACTGACGTAGCAACGCATGAGGCAGGACAACCGGGCCTATCTAAGCCCATGCTGGCTGCATTGGGGTGGGGTGTTGTCTGGGAGGATTAGGCATCAGGTTGCCAGCCATAATTTGTGGCCTGGGGCAAGGGGTTGAAGTGCACAGATTGCGGAACAGGAGCTCCACCTTCCTAGGGGTCATTCTGAGCCCCAGGGGCCTCCGGGCCCATACCCTACCTGGCTGCCCTACTTGGCTGAATTGTGCTATGGCCCCTGAGAAAGCCAGACTGTGTTAAGGACAGGATCTGGTTCTCTTTGACCCATTGTTCTAGTTTATCTAAAAGATGGTGTGCATTTATTTTTGTGAGAACATCATGACAACCAATTGGGAATCATCCTAATCACCTTTATTAAAGCTTGAAACTAAAATGCTAGATGTCCAGACAGCTGACAATATTCTAGTTGAATTTTTTGTCATAAACAAAGTGTCCACAATTGGAGTCCACCAGACTGGTGATCAGTCTCTTAATATGGCATTTTACTTCTGTTTTACTAACGTGGACAATGTGGTAACATGTCAAAAGTAGCTCTATTTACTATTTCATGTAGCACAATAGGCACTGAGTGGGCTTCTGGAAGAGTGTAATCAAACATTTTCAAAATTCAAGATCCATTCTGACATTGGAATTTGACCCTCCATAACTGGTTTCATTTGTCTAAGTCCCTGTGCAACAAGGTCACAGAAGCATTTTTCATTTTTTAAATTAGTTACAGCTTCCCCAAGATCTTTCAAAAATGTATTAGTATAATTTTCCTTTTTCTTTCTTAAAAGGTTCTTATACTCATGTTGTTGGGCAAAAAAATTCTTCATTTGCTTATCTGATTTGAGCATGAAACTCAAACAGTTTTTACTAGGGACTGTTTATTTTTCCTACACCTTATATCAAACCATGATTGCTGATGGAATTCCAATTTCCAATGACAAGGGCCTCGATTTATCTATTACCTGAAATAAACTGATTAGCCACAATACTCATTTACCTCTTAAATCCATCATTGACTGGTTCCTTAGAATTTAATTCATCTGCCACAGATGTTATTCATCTAATACTCCTTTCCCCAAAGACACAATTATAAGGTTCACAAAACTTTCATGGAGAAATATACTAACAGTTTGTCTTTAAATGGAGCTTTCTTACATGAAAACTTGTCAGAGTGACACCGAAAAGCTTTCCAGGAAATATGGAAGAAGTTATGTAATGAGAAGTAAAAATAATTCTGTAGAACTCTATGGTAAGCATACAAGGGGGAAATTATTATTGTCATTATATTAACAAACAGATGCTCCAATTAGAACTAGAGATTTGGATATTTTAAGCACTTGTATCCCATATGAGCAAATGTTCATAACCGGGTGATGAGGGGTGGTAGAGTAGACCTTCTTATGGCGGCTGTGCTAGAGCAAGAGGACCTAGCTGCCCTGTTCTCACTCTGCTCCCAAGTAAACAAACTTGCCAGCAAGAACACCCACAAGCAAAGAATCATCCAGGACTAATTCAAAGTGAGGCAAGAAGCAAAGTCAGCTCAATTGAAGGTCAGGGTTCAGCCAGTCCATGGGCAAAGGAAGGCAAGGGCAGAGTCAAGAGGAACATCCAGGGTAGTCCATCATCAGGTTTGGAGTCAGCAAGAGAGCAGCTAATAGGCAAAACACAATACTAGTACACAGACATTATTCCAGCAACTCTTCCAACCTAGCACTGGGTTTTTTGAGCTGGAGACACTAGAACCACACCCCAATCTCAGCTGACTCCCATCAACCCCTTTCAGCCAGAGGTTTGCTCAACAGGAGACCTTTACTCCTGAGGAGATCTTGCCTGTAGTCATACACTTCTCCAGAAAGGTTGGTTTTCAGCTGGTATTTGAGGCGATGCCTCTCTCTTGGGTTTAAGACCTGTTTGGCTTGAATGTTGCCCTGGGTGCAGATGGCCCTTCTTAGGCCTCACTGCAGAATCCTGGCTCCTTACTCCCAGACGGAGCCTGACCCAGGGCTGGGTATAAGGCCAGAGCCTGCTGGTCAGCCTCTGATGAAGACTCCCCCTGCTAAGACCTGACACTGGTCTTGTATGTTTGACTTTCTTGTCCATGTGACCTCACCCTCTCCTTTGCAAAAATGTTCATTTTCATCACATCCACCAGTATAGTTGTGTTGTCTGTGGTTTTATAAGTATTTTCTATAAGTGGGACTCAGACCCTTTCCTGGAAGGCATTTCACCTATGGATTCTACACAGTGGCATGAGTGGGAGAGAGGACAAACTGCCCTGAGACCCTACAAGGCTGAGGATTTCCAATGTTTTTGAGCTAGGAACCTCAATATAATAGAACCTGAAAGAATCTTCGATAGACCCAAGGCAGCATGAACTGCCTCCTCTCATCTGTTGTGTAGGCCCTCAAAAGCACTCTGTCAACACATCCCAACCCTGCCTTGATCTCCAGTTCTCCCTCTTTGCCCTCTGGGCCTTAGGAGTGAAGGCATCAGTAGATGCAGTGGGAAGCCTTGAGTCTCTGTAGGAGTACCTGTTTGGCTGCTAGAAGCCTCTATCACTAAGGATATCCACGGAAGGACAAGGGATAAATCCAATTGCGATCAATGACCCAGCAGATGACCAGGAAGAGAATATGTCTCTCAGTGTCCTTTGGACCCTTGCTGGGTTAATAGTTCCCAACTGAGCTACTTGCACTGACTTCTGCACTAGATCTGGTTGTAGACACCTGAGTAGGAGGGAAAACCCAACACCCACTGCTACTGTGACCTACACTCGGTTCATCACTGGAACATATCCAGTGCATCTGGACTACTAAATAATGTGTGAATAGCTTTAGCTTTTTATTAAAATTTTAAAACAACTCAGGACTGTGCTACAACCATAGCCCTGCCTCCATAGTCAGATGTGGTATGCTTCCCGACACCAGTGCTAGAAACCGCAGGAGGGGAGAGTGCTCTTGCTGTCAGGTCCGGGTTGTGGGCTTCCCATGGACAACTAGTTGGCCACTGTGAGAACAGGATGCTGGACTAGATGGGCTATTGGCCTGATCCAGCCGCGCTCTTCTTACGTTCTTAACCATTGCAAAAACTGTGGGCTGATTGCCTTGAACCAAATTTATATCAAAGACCTGAAAAATCTATTTCTTCACATAGGCATGTCCTTAGGCACTGCTCAGTTGCAGCCCCCTATCAGTTGCTGCAGGTGAACATACCTTAGTAAACTGAAAGTAGTAAAAGACCACTTAGCCACCTTTTGTGTTAGCAGAAAGTAATCTAGTTTAAGCAAATCTCTTGACTGATTGATAAATTGGCTAAAACAAAAACAAGGAAGAAGTCATTTAAGTGGGTGATTATTGTAAATCAAGCAATTTTTGTTTGAATTATACAAATGTTTGATAATTTCTGCTTATAATTTGTAAATCATAGGACATACTATGATTTATAATTTCTTGAGACTGTATGGTTATTAATGAATTAAATACTACATCCTAAATATATAATACATTTATTCTGTTGATATTCCATGTATTTGAATACACTATATATCTACTGACAGAATGGAGGGGGAGGAGAACCCCAAGACTATATTTTGCTTTAGGTTCCTTGTCTGCATCCCAGCCACATTCAGCTACATACAAGACTTCAACATGAACTAATTTCTATATTAAACACACTTCTGCATAGAAAATAGCACTGCAACATTTATTTATTTATTTATTATTTGATTTCTGTCTCTCCCTTCCTCCCAGCAGGAACCCAGGGCAGCAAACAAAAGCACTAAAAACACTTCAAAACATCATAAAAACAGACTTTAAAATACATTAAAACAAAACATCTTTAAAAACATTTTTAAAAAGCTTTTAAGACATCTTAAAAAAAGGTTAAAAACATATTGTTTTTTTTTTTTTAAAAGTTTAAAAACATATTAAAAAGCAATTCCAAGACAGAAGCAGACTGGGATAAGGTCTCAACTTGAAAGGCTTGTTGAAAAAATAGGCACAGAAAAGATAACAGAGATGGCATCAGTCTAATGTTTAAGGGTAGGGAGTTCCACAGGTTCATGATCCACAAGTTGAGCATCAAATATGTGCAACACATGCACAGCTTGAGGACTGCACACTGTAGTATTTATGAAAGTGCTTTCTTACTTTTCCTTTAAATCCTACCCTTTGTTGCAGTTTTACTTCCTGTTTGATTCTCAGTTTAGCAAAATGAAACTTCTGATAACTGTTGGGCTCCTGTGAGTTACTTTTTGCAACATACATGGACAACACTTTCTGGGTAGGAATTATGCCAGGTTGAAGCAGTCCACAGAGTCAACCAGAATGTCAGTAAGACAGCATAGTTACATTATGAGTTTCTGAATGCAAATACATTCAGTTTATAGAGCACAAGGGAAATCACAGATGCTGACATCAAAGACTGAACCATATTTTGTGCCACAAAGTCACATTCCTCCCTGCCAGACATTTACTGTGCATCAAGAAACTAACTTGATTCTCAGTGCTGTAGCTTGCACTGGAAACAACTTCTATAGCCCTGATTAGAACCTGCTGAATCTCAGAATTTCTCAAGTGAAGAGTATTCCCAACAAGGCACAGCTGCTTGCCACATGAACATATTAAGGACAACAAATGTCAAAGGTATAATGATGGTCTAGAATCACCGATACATTTACCTCAATATGCACTTGTCTGTGTGTTGTTTGGGCTTATTTTATTAGCCTCCTAGTCAAGAAAAACATCTATAAAGTAAAAGAGAAATGCTTAAAGTGAGCCAAGACTTCCCTTTTGTGTAGCTTTACATTCTTATTTTTCATCAAATTTTGCATTTATATATCCACCTATATTATTTCAGAAATAATTACAATAGCCTCATATGGCAGACCAATGTTATCTTCCCCGTATTGCAGATGGGAAGAGGGGAGAATTGAGGTCAAAACCATTGTGGCTCATGTAAGGGCAGGATTGCCAGATCTCAGGGTTTTAGCTTCCTTCTCAGGTTTCCAGCTTGGATAAAATCACAGGGTGACAGGACAGTATCAAAGGAGCAGGTTATTTTCTACTTGGCTTGCAAGGTTTTGCCATTTGCTCCACCCATCAGGCTCCACCCTGAAACAGCAGGAGTCTTCCCGTGGCCTGATATGCAAGGTGCCACTAAGTTCTGCCCTTCTCTCACAGGGACCCACCCCTTTATCTGCCAGGCAAACCCTTAACTCCACCCTCTGCATAACAAGGTCTGAGCCTCAGGAGAGCTATTTATTTCTTAGATTTATTTGCCACCCTTCATCTGCACTTTTCCCAAGGTGACATTGAATAACTACACAACAAATATCATAGCAATACACACAACACTATCATCAAAAAATAAAACATGAAAATCAAGAAAACATGAAAATCAAGAAAACACATTGACAGCAGCTATCAAAAACCTTATCAATTATTGCCAAATGCTTGCACAAAGGGATGAGCCTTCAGATTACACTGAACAATAACCAGTGAGGAAGCAAGCTGAACCTCATAGAGAAGGACATTGCACAGCCTGGACATCACCATTGAGAAGAGCCTGCTATGAGACATCACCATAGAAGCTTCACGCAATGGCAGGACTGCTAGCAGGGCCCTCTCTGCCGATCTTAACTGATGAGTTGGCAGATACTGAGAGAGGCACTCATTCAAGTGTTTGGGCCCCAAGTCATTTAGGGCTTTATATGTCAGTCTCGAAATCTTGAATTGGGCCCAGTAGCACCCAGGCACCCAATGCAGTTCACACAGAATCACTTTCTGAATACAAATGTGGTTCTGGTAAGATACCTTCACTTAACACTAGGGAATAGGGAGAAATTTGATTCAGTTCACATTTAAAGACAAATTGATCAAATTCACACTTTCCAAAACAATATAAGAAGTGAAACACAGCCATCCTTCGAACTTTGCACTTATCTGAATTTTGCGATGCCATTCTCCAACCAAGCACTGTTTACAAAAATGTGTGTATTAGGGGAAAGTGTGCACAAAATGAATATATTCATGAAAATAACACAAAAATGCATTATATTAAGGGAAAATGCTGGCAAGAATGTGTACATTAGTCAAAACTGCAAATAAAAATGTATTTGTTAGGAGAAATTCAGACTAAAATGCTGAAGAATTTTCATGAGGATTAAAAAAAAGTTCACACGGTGCAGAAATGTGGAGAACTGAATTTAAGATCAGAAAAATTAGAAATTGAGATAACCAAAATTGACAGATGATTCCCTCACTACTTAACCCCCAAGCAGCCACATTCTGCACTCGCTGCAGCTGCTGGGCCATCTTCAAGGGAAGCTCCATGTACAGCATATTACAATAATCTAGTTTCACAGTCACAAGAACATGAATTAGTGTGGCAAGGTTAACCTAATCCAGGAATAGCTGTCACTGGCAAACCAGCTGGAGCTGGCCATAGCCACTCCTAGCTATTGGAACCACCTAGCAAACTGATTTAATGGCACCTGATAACTTTGTTGCCAAGAAGAGATTTGAATGCAGCAGTCCACAGGCTCGGTCTCTATGCTACTCTAGCTGGTTTTAAACTGAAATGGCCACACCATTATCCTGCTATGGATTAGCTGAGGCCTGAACAATTGCAAATCATCAAGCTTAATGTAGCTTAATTGTTTCAAATATTTCACTGAGTTGCATCTTTTGCATTAAAAAAAAACTATATTGGGCTGTACTCAACTAAGTCCTACCCAGAGTAGCCACCTGAAATTAATGAACCTAAGTTAGACATGTCTCTTCTGAGCAGGACTAGCATTAAACTCCACCCATTGGGAGCTGCCTTGAGTGCATCAAATTGAGGCAGAAAGGTGGAATACATAGTGAATTAACTACAAGGCAGTGTGTTTTTAAAGTATTTGCTGCAGTCACTTCTTTATACCTCATTTAATACCCACTATACAACAGGGAGCAGCATGTGATAGCCAGCAGGCAAGGCAACTAAGGATACAAACCTATGTGGGGTTATCTGGGACTGGGAGTAAATCCTGCTGTACTACTCACCGGGACTAACTTCTGAATGTACATGTATAAGATTGCACTGTAAATGAGTTAACTGGTATCTGGGAGAGGGAGGGCAGCATGCATATTCAGCTGGAGTAATAAGACAGAAAACAGGAGAGGACAGGGATGTCTGATGAAGAAGATAAGCAGCCCCAGTGATAAGACTGAGGAGAAAGGGGATACACTTGGCTGCTGAGGAAGTACAGACTTCCAGTGTAAAGAGACAAGTAGGAACAGGCTGAGGCTGCAAGGGTAGGCCTGCCCCCCTTCCTGAGAGAAGCTCTGCCATGAGCTTAGCCAAGTCATAAAACAGGACCATAAATGCTTCACAGAGGCTCTCAAACGCCTCTTTACAACCAGCTAGGAGTGCAGATTTGGATTTTCTTCATTTATAAGTAGGCCTCAGCAAAAAGCCAATGTACACATGGCCCAGAAGACCCATCAGTTCTCTCGGTGCCTTTTTAAAAACTTAAAAGCAGCTGTGGAGGGAGGAGCTGAGTTGGTTTGGTGCAGCAGCACTGGAAGAGGGGGGGTTTAACCCATTTCCCTCATGTCAAAATCATTCTTCCAAAACTGCAGCACAGTTGTTGGCTCTTTCAGTTCAAGTGGTGTCCCTTTCCCCCTCTGTATTACCAATGTGCCTATGCTCTTTGATGAAATGCAAAGCTGATACGAGCATACGCACAATTGTATCACCACTCACTAAGGCACATGTGCACTGATAAAAGCACAACATCAAAAGCAAAAGGCATGCAATACAACCCAGATTGTTGTATCAATAATCTTTTTACACAGTGGCTTGGTATAAGATGCCAATGGATAGTCTTAAATCAGGACTCCCACCAGTCAGTCCCCTGAAAGCCTGGCCGCTTGAGTTCTGTGCTTCAAGGGCACTATCTAGGTTGCAGTGCCAGCCTAACTGAGCACTGAATCAGCTGACCCCAAGAACCAACCCTTGTCCACCAGACCCTATAACTCCCTAGATACCTCCACAATTTGTATTTTGTATGAGAATATTGCCTAATTGCCTACTTCTGGTCCCCAATTGCTGCTATTGGTCCAGGGGCTCATCTATACGGTGGTTTACCATGTGAATGGTGGTACTCACATCTCCTTTTAATTTGCATGCTTCACATGATGTTACCGGCAAACAGAAGCTATCATACAGTTTTCCCCCTGTAAATCCATACTAACCCAATCCACTGATAATATGAAAAGGGAAGGAAAAAAGTCTTCACTCCCTTTCTCTAGTGCTTGCAGATGCTTTGCTCTGATGCTTTTAGGTAGGTGTGTCAATTGTTCCCCTTTCTACTCCCACTATTGTTGGTTATGACTTGCAGTTTGTTTTTCAATCCCCGAGGAAAACAGGGGATTAAATGGTTAAATGAGCAGAGCCTGCAGTAATGGCTCAGCTGCAAGATATCACACAGCTGCAGGAGTTTTGTCTGTAATTGTTTTAGGGCCTATAAATGTGGGTGACAGGCAGCAGTTAGTGTGGGGGTGAAGGAATCTATGTTGTTTGGTATTGCAATGTATGTTTGTTAGATCAGTCTATGCCTAGAACATTATTTGTGTGCAGCAAATAAATGGTCTTCTTCTACTAAGTTCCTGGATGGTGTCTATTCCTTATCTATGTAATTCTACATGCTTCTTTATACACCAACAATGGGTTATGGGCCCAGAATTGGACATGTGAACCAGTCAAACCAGCAAGCAGGCAAGCTGAGAGACAGCAACTACCAGAAAGCTCCAGGTACAAGAGGCTAGGATGGCTGTTCCCTATGCGTCTGGAATGCCTCTGGAGCATCTCAACGACTCCAATTACAAAAGCTGGAAGGTAAAAATGCATATGCTTCTACTGAGAGAGGATTTATGGCATGTTATTGCATTAGATACACCAGTAAACCCCATGGAGGAGTGGCAGTGCCAAGATCAAACAGCCAAGGCCACAATAATATTGGGAGTGCAGGACGCTCATCTGTTGAACGTTAGAGATAAAGAAACAGCCAGAGCAGTCTGGGAGGCTCTCCAGAATGTGCATGTTAAAACCACTGCAGGAAGCAAGGTTTTGCTAGCGAGAAAACTTTTCCAAACTCGTCTGCAAGAAGGGGTGAGCATGCAAGATCACATAAAGACTGTATGTACTTTGTTTGCCCAGTTACAGGATAGAGGTGTCGATTACACAGACCAGCAACAGGTGTATGTGTTACTTTCTTCATTAAATCCAACATATGACGCAGTCATTTCCGTACTTGAAGCACTGCCAGATAATGATCTTAAATTGGGATATGTTTCTGACAAGCTTATTCAAGAGTGGCAGAGAAGGACGGAAGCAAGAGCGTTGCAAGCAGCTGTTGTGAGTCCAGCAAGAAAGAAAGAAGACATGAAAGTAAGCAAGTTGAAAAGATGCTATCGATGTGGGTCCGAGCAACACCTACGGAAAGACTGTACAGAAAGGAGAAAACCTGAACGGGACAAAGAATTTATGTCTGTAAGAATTGTCTCAAGCAAAGCGATATAGGGAGATAAAATAGATGGGACAATATGGGTCATCGATTCCGCGGCAACACATTTTCTCGCCAACTCTAAAGAACAATTCAGGACACTCTCTCCACTTTGTGAAGAAGTATCATTGGCGGATGGGTCAAAAAGAGAGGTACTGGGGAAAGGGACTTTATATTTAGAATGCCTTAAAACAGTTCTGACTAATGTTCTTTATGTCCCGACTATGGAGACTAATATTATGTCTGTGTCAATGTTAAACAAAATGAATTATGATGTGTCATTTTCTAGAGGTGTGTGCACTATAAGCATGAGAGGGGTGGTTCAAGTAAAGGGGCATTTAAAGAAAGCACTTCTCGTAATAGAGCAAAACGCCACAGCTGCAGCTAAGAGTGTACAAAATCAACCTATGCATGATGGATGTATACACGAATATCATAGAAAACTAGGGCACGCAAGTTTTTCTACATTACAAATGATGCCTCAACACAGTGCAGATATTATGTTTAAATCATGTATGCATTATGTAGAATGCTCCACATGCAAAGAAACAAAAGCAGAAACTGCTCCGTTAAAGCAGGACAGTGATTGCAAAACAAGTAGACCATTTGAATTAACTAATATGGATTTGGCTGGACCATTTTGCAAAACAGAAGGTGGTGCAAGGTTTTACCTAATTCTAGTGGATCACTTTACTAGATACAGTTTTGTTTTCTTGCTCAAGGCTAAAGCAGAGGCAGAGCAAAACATACGTAGCTTCATACAGTGGGTTGAAGCAAAGCACAATGTTAAGGTGGCACAGCTCCATTCTGATAGAGGAGGGGAATTCCTATCGAATTCACTCCAAGACTACCTTAAGAAGAGAGGCATAAAACAATCTTTCACAGCCTCCTGGTCACCGAACCAAAATGGGATTTCTGAACGCCGTAACCGCTGTATTCAGAACATGATGTGAGCAATGTTACATGGAAGTAAATTACCATCTGGGTTCTGGGGAGAGGCTGCAATGTATGCAAATTATGTTATAAATAGGTTGTATACTAAGGCTGTAAATAAAACACCCTATGAAATGATGTACGGGCGCAAGCCTAAGCACTGGCACATTCAAACATTCGGTGCTGTATGTGGGGTGCGTGTACCCAAAGCATCTAGGAACGGAATTAGCCATGAATGGAGAGAAGGGTTGATCATGGGCTACGAAAAGGCTGCATACAGGGTATTCGATGTAAATTCCCATGTAAGAATCATAGCAAGCCAGGAAATAGCCACAGTTAAACCAGAAACCTCTGAAACTGAAAATGATACCATAGTGTTCTGGAACGAACACAATTACGTTCCTAACAGGCAACATCAAAGACGTGAAAGGGACGAAAGGGTAAAACCTCATGTATTACACGAGAAAGACATACAGGGGAGTATTCACGAACCCGAAGATATATAGAAGTATAATAGGGAAACTGTTATACCTTGCCAAAGTGTCAAGGCCAGATATTTGCGCTGCTGTACACAGTCTGAGTGGAGTAGTAGAAAAGCCGACATTACATGATTGGAACGGGTTAAAAAGGGTGTTAAGATACCTGCAGGGTACGGCTGAAAAAAAAATGTTTTTTTCAAAGGCATGGGAAGGTGGTCTGGTCTGCTATGCAGACGCCGATCATGCAGCAGATTGTGCAACCCGAAAATCAAGGTCAGGTATAGCTATGCTGTACAACGGGTCGTTAATTGACTGGCATAGCAGAAAACAAACCTTAGTCGCTCTATCCAGCACAGAAGCGGAATACATCAGCATGTCAAGTGCTTGTACAGATCTGCTCTGGTATGATCTGTTGTTCAAGGATGTATGTTTAGCCGATGTAAGACCTTACACGCTGTATGAGGACAATCAAGCGTGTATACATTTAGCACAGGCAGAAAACCATACAAAAAGGACAAAACATATCAGTACTCGTTTTTGTCACATACGAGACTGTGTAAAACAAGGGTTAATTACACTGAGATACTGTGCAACGGATAAAATGCTGGCAGACGTACTTACAAAACCTCTGCCAGAGGACTGACATAAATGGATCATAAATGAACTTGGATTGCATTAAACTATGTATATAAAAATGTAATATGTTCATGTGTGTGTATAAAACTGTAACGAAAATGTTGGTATTCCTCGGAAATTTTAAAAGGTGGTGGAATGTTGGTTATGACTTGCAGTTTGTTTTTCAATCCCCCAGGAAAACAGGGGATTAAATGGTTAAATGAGCAGAGCCTGCAGTAACGGCTCAGCAGCAAGATATCACACGGCTGCAGGAGTTTTGTCTGTAATTGTTTTAGGGCCTATAAATGTGGGTGACAGGCAGCAGTTAGTGTGGGGGTGAAGGAGTCTATATTGTGTGGTATTGCAACGTATGTTTGTTCTATGCCTAGAACGTTATTTGTGTGCAGCAAATAAATGTTCTTCTTCTACTAAGTTCCTGGATGGTGTCTATTCCTTATCTATGTAATTCTACACGCTTCTTTATACACCAACAACTATCTCCTCCTTCTCCCTTCTTTCATTTCATTTCCAATAGGATGACAAGCAACTTCCAGCTGCTCTTCTCCATTCTGCTGGCCTTTTTTATGTTGCTGCAAACAGTGCCTTGTTTTTCTTTTCCCCCTAACTTGTGCACAAAACCATAACACTGCCCAAACAAAGATTTGTATTTCAGCTGTATTGTACCAGTGAAAATACAAATAATGACACTTCTGGGTTTTTTTTTAATGGAACCTGCTGCAACTGGTAAAAGAAATTGAGCCTGCTTGGTTGCCAAGCAACCAGGAATGGAAATGTTAGAGGGTATGGTCATTAGGAAACTGCATGATTGATCCTTTCCCTCAGTGTGAATAGAAAACATAGTGTTTGCAGCTGCCATTGAGCCCTTACTGTAGGTGGTGTAAATAGAAAATGGAGGCAAAAACAGCATCTTTAGCATGAAGTAATGCTCCTTTGTGGATAAGCCCTAGGTCAGCCTTTCCCAACTAGTGGGCCACCGGATGTTGTTGGACCACAACTCCCATCAGCCTCAGCCAGCATTGCCAATGGTCAGGAAAGATGGGAATTGTGGTCCAACAACATCTGGTGGCCCACTAGTTGGGAAAGGCTGCCCTAGGTCATGCCTGGTTTTGACTATCCACCTGCCTATGGACTAGGGATGGGATCTGTTGGCCAGTGCTGGTTTGAAAGCATTCCATTGATCTAACAAGCCAGTATTGATTCGAGTTCATTTTTTGTTCACTAGCCACTGTTTTTACTGATCCATTCCCCCCTCACAGAAAATAGTGATATTAATATCAATATTTTAAAGGAAATATACATATTTTGAAATATTAGTAAGTGAAAGGAAATACTGATAAAATTATTGTTGTTAATACTGATATTTTATTTATTTATTTATTTATTTATTACATTTATATACCGCCCCATAGCCGAAGCTCTCTGGGCGGTTTACAGCAATTAGAAACAGAAAATTGCTACATAAAAATCTGATCTGCAAACACTGAGAATAAGCGAATTAATGAAAAATTCTGTACCAAATCCAAACTGGGCAGAATTCTGGCACATCTCTACTATGAACCTCTGAAACTTGTTTGTTGCTCTGGAAATGGACCGCTGACTAGTTTTGACAATATACCTACCTACCCACTTAAACGGATAGAACTCTCCCCTTGGTACTCTGTTCTCTGGAGCCAGGATCAACATATACAATGAGCATGAGTAGGCATGCACATCAGTAAAAACCAATATAGACTTGTAGTATAGATATTCTGATGAACAATCAGCCTGAGGGTTACCCTAGATGAAGTAGCCACTGGGGGAGGGGTTCCATTCAGATTGGGAACATGGTGTTGGAATTGGGAGAAGCAGAATTAACCATTGTCCCCAAACTTGTACCATTTTCTAGAATTAAATCCCCTCCCTTAAGTTGGTATCACAATACCACCACCACACAGTTGCATTTTTTTAAAAAAGCTATGGATATCATGTTCATGGTTCTCCAATATCAGATCTGGTTTAGGCCTGAGCCAGCCTTTATCTACTCATTGTTTTCAATCAGAACCTTGAAGCTTGTAAATCCAATTTCAAACCCAGCCACAAGTGCTGCTTTGGCCAGAAACAAGAGGAGTTTCCCTTCTCTTATGCTTTCCTTTTCACAGAAGGAGATAATTTAAACTATTACATTTCCCAAATATTATGTCACATTATTGCCTAGAGAATATAATACCTCCTAGACCAGCCTTTCCCAACCAGTGTGCCTCCAGATGTTGTTGGACCACAACTCCCATCAGCCTCAGCTAGCATTGCTAATGGTCAGGAAGATGGGAGTTGTAGTCCAACAACATCTGGAGGCACACTGGTTGGGAAAGGCTGTCCTAGACAAACAGTGCAGCAGTGGAATCTTACACATGTCTACTCAGAAGTAAGTCTTCTTGAAGTCATTGAGTTCAATGGGACTTGTTCCCACGTAAGCAGATATAGGATTACAACCTAAGTGCCATATTACTTCACTCAAGAAGCAAAGCAAATATCTTGCCCGTTCTGCAGTGTGTGTGGACCTCTAGTGAAGTTGACAGTTGCTTTAAATTAGAGTGCCTGGCTCGAGTTCAAGGCAATGAGTGGGAGTTTATTTAGCTGAAAAAGACAGTTGCAAAACTTGGGAATCAAGCTCCAAATGAATCCAGAGAAGCCTATTATTTGACAGTGAGGCACCTCTCCTTGTTTTTAGAAGGATTTTTACTCATTTGGCATAGTTGTAGTTGTGTGAACTTTAACAAGTATGTTGCAACTCCAAAGGAAGCATACGATTTTGTTGGAAAAGTTGAGATCTGTAGCTCCAAAGCAAGGTAAGATCAAATGATTTTGTCACAAAGCTTTTCAAATAGCAATTATTCAAGGGAACAAAAAGAGGGCTTTGAATTAAAATGCAAGTTTATACAAAATAAGAGCTGCATTACTCCAGTTGCTGCAGAATGTGTGTGTATCCTGTCACACAATGCAGAGTTGTACATCCTAAACACTGGGAACATGACTTGCAGAGCAAATGGGGCTTGTAAAAGCACTCTGTTGCAGAAATAGAACGACTTGAACAGCCTTTAGATTTTTGATGTATAGCACAAGTCTATGCATGTTTTTACTCACAAGTAGTCCCATTATTTTCAATGGGGTTTACTCCCAGGTAAGGCTGCAATCCTAATCCCACTTACCTGGGAGTAAACTCCAATTAAATTCAATAGGATTTGAATAGTGAGTAGATGTGGTTAGCACTGTGCTGTAAGAGTGCCTCGGACTGCAGCCTTAATTATAGTGGGCTTTGGAGGTTATCAGTTGAAACTTCATCTGAAGGGGCTAGTTTTTTGTTTTTTTTAAGTTCGGTAAAAGCTTTTGTTTGCTGCTAAAATAATTTGGGTTTAATATTGGGAGAAAACTTCTACTCCGGTAACTATAAAGTATTTAATTAAAATCCTGGAAATTACTGAAATGGGCGACAAAAGATAAAATGGGTGCCTTTCTATATTATATTATATATGATGTAATATTGGAATGACTTTTTTGGTAATGTGTAAATGATGAATAACATTTTAATTTTTAAAAATTAAAGGGGACACAATCCAGTCAAAGTTGAATGCTTTTTGCATCTGTTTCCAATGAGATTTGAAACCAAGAGGCTTTAAAACTGTTAATTAGATTTTTAAAAAATGCAAAAATTGCATACATATTTGCGTAGGTTGCTCTCATTCCTTTACCAATTCATTTGCGTATTTTCAGTTTGTCTTTGCTATGAAAGATGTGACCATAATTCCAAACATTCCCTTTAGCTCTGTTGCTATGGCTCCCCATACACTTGTTTTTCTAACTGCTCTGTAAATATGAAATAAACCATAAGGCTTTCAGTTATGCTCTAGCAAAGTCAGAACAATTCCAAAACAGTTTACACAGAGAGAGAGAGGGAGAGAGGGAGGGGCGGGTCAGTCAAGCATCATTTGAGACATCTATCAGAAGAAGTGAAAGCAGCAAACCTTACTGCGCTTTATTGACTTTTGTAGGATTGAGGTTGCTAAACATTTGGTGAGAGAGAGCATCAAGTGTTCCATACTGCAGTCACACCTTTTAAGGTCTGACTGAGCAAATGTATACTAAATGAGATTTGCAGTGCATGTCCAGGTTATACATTCAATCGACACAAGCGGTAAAACTTTTCCTGGACTGGTTTACTTCAGACTATAGATTCCTGGAATGGGGTGGGAGTGTATCTTTGCATATCTGAATGTTCCAGGGGTGCCATTTCAAATGGGGGGCGGGGAGATTTCAGTTAGAGGAACGACAGTTTGAAAGCCTGCACTTGCACCTGTTCAAAATTAAATTGAAAAAAAGTTGTCTTTAAGGAGAATTGGTCATTGTTCTCTCTCTTTTTGAAACTAATAATAAATTAGAGCTGTGAATATAAGGGAGCTCAGCAAGGCTGCAGCATGAGCTTTCCCCACCACCGCCGCACAACAGACTCTTCCCCCCCCCCTGCACATTTGGATGGTGTGAGAAGGGGTTCTACGCACATTCAGTACATACTAATGCATGCACATAGAGTTTCTCAATGTGAGGGGGTCCCTGATTGGTCTAGAGTTCCCCATCACATGGAGGAGGTCCCTGCATGCTAATTGAGGTGTGTGTGTGCGTGCGCACATGCGCATCTCAACTCTCTTTTGAAGTTGGTAAAGGAGAAGACCAGCCCATTTTTTCCCCTGGCCAATTGACAAACCTAATTTAGATCCAGCCCACTGAATTGTTTATTATAACAGTCAGTGTGCAGAACCAGTAACTGGAGAAGATAAGGTATTCCTGAGGAATCGTAACATGCTCTGAAACATTTCATTTAAACTTTCTTAATGGACATTTTTAAACCGCTCCCTTTTGGAGGAGGGAAAAAAAAAACTCCCTGCACATAGAAATAGAGCATGTTGGAGAAAGTGGTTTTCTCTCTGAGATGCCATGTTTCTATGTGCAAGAAAAAACCATTGTGACAAAGAAACATTTTCAAAACAAGCAGCCACACCTCCTGCGGCCTGAAGTGGTACATTCTAGGAATAACTTTACCACTTAATTCTGCCCACTGCATAACGTGGCCCCAAGTTTCACATGTTGTTTCTGGTAGGTATGGAGAAAAGTTAGGTTTATTGCCAATTGTACAAAACCAGCTTATTCATCAAGATATAGTATTTCTGTGCTTATTTTGAAAGGGATGTGTACTTTCTTTTAAGTAGAGGATTTGTTTGTTTAAAAAAAAACACCACCAGAGAAGCATCAGTTGCTATTCAGGTGAAAGAGTTGATCACACACTCAGCTGTGCTAGCTTGAGGAAATATATAGATGGCACTGCCTTGAGGAGTCCCCTCTGAGCCAAACTGGCTGCAACAGGTGCAGACTCTCATATTTAAACCTGAGACTGCCCCAGTCATGTGAAAAGCAGGGTGGAGTGGGGGATGTTCCAGTGTTTAGAACAAAAAGATGTGTGCTAGGAGGTATAAACCCTCACTCTGCCCAAGATGCACCTCATTTATATATGATTGGGGCAGAGCTGGGTTTAAATTAAATAAATGTGTCTGCCTGCCATTTTCTATCTACTTGCTCTGGAAAACAATAGCTGAAAAGCAATCTTTATCATCAGAGACCCTCGCTTAAACGTTCCTGCTTTTGGAGGTTAGCCACCTGGGAAGTAGGGATAGGGATGCTTCTGTGGTAATGGCTGCTACAACTCTCCAAAATATGTTCCCCAGAAATGTCAGCCTGGTGTTTTCCCTGCCCTGCAAATTTTGTATTCATAGGAAGATACGTGTTTACATGGAGAGCATTTCAGACACCCAGTTTTCCTACCTGCAATCGAAAGTGGTACAGATTCATCACAAGTATGCTGATATAGTAGCTTAGCCCCTGTCAAGCCAGAGATCCATTTAGTAATGCCAGCTGCTGTCACTTGCGACAGCTGTTGAGGGTTGCTTGCACAAGTTGTTACCTGCCTACCTGAGATCCTTTTAAAATGAAAACCCCAGGGAGATTGATAGTGGGGCCATACAGGAGCGAACAACAGTTGCCTCTCCTACTGAATTATGAGCAGTCCTTCTGTTTCTTCTTCAGCATCACAAACCATCAGTGGGACTGTGTAGCTCATAGACCTAGAATTTAAGAGAATGAATGTTGCCTTTCCAAGAGGGCTTCCATTCAGGCAGTTACCAAACCCAGACCTGCTGATCTTCAGCAAGTTTCATACATCATGTGCCTTTGGCAGCTGAATTTCCCTCAAACCAATCATCTGTCATTTGGACGGCACACCTGGTTATATTTATTTTAACATTTATAAGCCACTTTTCAGACAAAAAGGTTCCCGAAAAGGCATGTTCAACAGGAATAAAAAAAGCATTTAAAATAGCAAGTTTGAAACAGTACCCCCAACGATAAAAGTATAAACTATGTGGCAAGAGAAGAACACACACAATAAACCCTAGCCAGGAGCGATATAAACCATACAGCTAATACTGAAGGCCAGTGGTATAAGAACGGCTTCACTAACTTTCTAAAGTTTAATTGTGAGGGAATTTCAGAGCTTAGGCACAGCCACCAAACAGGTTCTGCCACGCAACCTCACCAACTATGCTTCAGGTGGTGGCGGTGGGATGTAGAGCGGGGCTTTGCCCAAAGATCTGAACTGATGGATGCGTTAATATAAGAAGTGTTCTGCTGGATCAGATGGAAGTTCCATCTTGCCCAGCCCCCCCTTTTTCCCCACAGTGACTGGCCAGATGTTTCCGGGGAAGTCCACAAGCAAGGCAAGGAAACAACAGTCAACGCATCATTGCGGGAGGGAGTGGTTCCGGGCGCCTTGAAAGAGGCGGTGATCCGACCACTCCTGAAAAAGCCCACCCTGGACCCATTGGCTTGTGACAACTACCGACTGGGTGCAAATACCCCCTTTTTAGGGAAGGTAATTGAGAGGGTTGTGGTGCAGCAATTGCAAGTATTCTTGGATGAAAAGGATTATCTTGACCCATCCGAGTCTGGGTTCAGGCCTGGTTATGGGATTGAATTGGTCTGATGGATGACCTTTATCAGGAGAAGGACAGGGGGAGTGTGACTCTGTTACTCTCACTTGATCTCTCAGCGGCTTTTGATACCATTGACCATGGTATCCTTCTGGGCCAACTTGGTGAGATGGGTATTGGAGGCATTGTTTTACAGTGGTTCCGATCCTATCTCCAGGGTCGCTCTCAGAGAATAGCATTGGGTGACTGTCTTTCGGCCCCCTGGCAGTTGTGCTGTGGGGTGCCGCAGGGTACCATCCTGTTCCCCATGCTGTTTAACATCTATATGAAGCCCTTGGGAGCAGTAATCAGGAGCTTTGGGGCAAGGTGTCAGCAGTACACTGACGATACCCAGCTCTATTTCTCTGTAACATCTGAATCGGGAGAGGCCGTGCAAGCCCTGGACTGCTGCCGGACTCGGTGGTGGGCTAGATGAGAGCCAATAAACAGCAGGTCCATAGTCTGGGGGTGCTCCTGGATTGATCTTTGTCACTAGAGGCCCAGGTGACCTCTGTGGCTAGGAGTGCCTTTTACTAGCTTCGGCTGGTAAGACAGCTGCAGCCGTTTCTGGACCGGGATAGCCTGACCACTGTTGTCCACACACTGGTAACCTCCAGGCTGGATTACTGCAATGCACTCTATGTGGGGCTGCCTTTGAGGTTGGTCCGGAAGCTGCAGCTGGTGCAAAATGCGGAGGCAAGACTGCTCACTGGGGCAGGGTATCGCCAACATGTCACCCTGCTGCTGAAAGAATTGCACTGGCTGCCCATTTGCTACCAGGCCAAGTTCAAAGTTCTAGTTTTGGTGTAGAAAGCCCTATACAGCTTGGGACCAGGCTACCTGAAAGACCGTCTTATCCCTTATATACCCAGCCGACCACTGCACTTTGCAGGTGAGGGCCTCCTGCAGATACCATCTTATCAGTTGGTTCATTCTGCACAACATAGGAAACAGACCTTTAGTGTGGCGGCACCTACCCTGTGGAATTCCCTCCCCTTGAATATTAGGCAGGCGACCTGCTATCTTTTCAGCACCTTTTGAAGACCTTCCTCTTTCAACAAGCCTTTTAAGTTGAGACCTTATCCCAGTCTGCGTCTGTGTTGGAATTGCTTTTAAGATGTTTTTTATTTTATTTTAAACAATATGTTTTTTAACCTTTTTTTAAAGGTGTTTTTAAAGCTTTTTAAAAAAATGTTTTTAAAGTTGTTTTGTTTTAATGTATTTTAAGGTCTGTTTTTATGATGTTCTGATGTGTTTTTAGCGCTTTTGTTTGTCGCCCTGGGCTCCTGCCGGGACGAACGGCGGGATATAAATACAATAATAAATAAATAAATAACAGTCCTCTCCTACGCTAATGCTCCCAATAACTGGTATTAAGTAAAGTATTGCATCTGAACATGGCGATTACTAGTAATTATAATATGCAGCCACTGATCAAGTGATCCTCCATGACCCTAATAAATCCCCTTTTAAAGCTGTCTATGCTGGTAGTCACAGTACATCTTGTGTTAGTGAATTCCATAGTTTAACTAAACTCTCAATGAAGTAGTACTTCCTTTTGTAAGACTAGCCCTGTGTCTCCCACCATTTGGCTTCATTGGATGACACCCAGATCTAGATGATGAGAAAGGGGGGGGGAACCTTATTTTATTTATTTATTTTATTCCATTTATATACCACCCTTCGTCAAGAGACCCCAGGGTGGTTTACAACACAGAACGGAAGAAACAATATATATCAATACTTAAAGTAATATCATCTATACAATATAAAAAATTAAAGCAATTATAATGAGAAATACTCAGTAAAATACAAAGTCTCACAACGTAAGCTATTACCTACTTATCTCAGGTTCAACTGTAAAATGGCATACATATATAACAGCAACAACCTAAGATATAATTAAGGGAGGGGGGATTAAAATTTCTGACTGCATTCTCTTCACCATTCATAATGTTAAAAATCTCTATAAATTATTCACAACTCTTTTTCTAAACTAAAAAACTGCAAATATGATACCCATTCTCAGACTCTTGGTCATTTTGGTTGCCCTTCTCTCTTCCTTTCTTTGCCTTCCTGAGCCCTACAATATGATTTTTGAGTTGTGGTGGCCAGAACTGTATGCAAGCATTCCAAGTAAGGCTGCACTACAGATTTTTAGAACATTGTGATCCTGCTTTGGCATTTTTATTTTCACTCCCTTTCACAATAATCTTTAGTATGGAATTCACCTTTTTCTCAGTTGTCCCAAAGTGAATTATGTGGAGCATATGATCCTTCTAATACTCTGATCCCAAACCATTTAGGCCTTTTAATATAATTATCAGTACTTTGAATTGAGGTTGGAAAGAAAGTTGGAGCCAGTGTCGGTGCCAGGCTATTTTGCGCCCTAGGCAAGGCTATCTACTTGCACCCCCCCCAAATTGCTAACTTCAATTTTCAAAAACAGATATCTTGTGGAAAAAATGAAAAGCACAAAACTTGAAACTGCTAAATTTATTTTAGTTTCATTTTTTCCAAGGGTTAAAAAAACTAATCTGTATAAAACGGTGCCCCTCAAAGGTCAATACTGTGCCCCTCTGAGGTCTGCGCCCTAGGCGGCTGCCTAGTTGGCCTAGTGAAAGCACCAGCCCTGCTTGGAGCTAGTGTAGATCAAATAACAACATGTTGCATACTCAAACAAGCCCCTGGAGCAACATGCTGCTCCAGCTGCCATTTCTGAACATCTCCATGTAGAGAACATAAAGAGCATTGCAATACTCCAGCCTGAATGTGGCCAAGGCATGTGTAACTATGACTAGATCTACCTTCTCCAGAAAGGATCACAGCTAGTGCACTAGCCGAAATACTGTAGTAGTGTTCCTGGCCACAACGTGACCACTCAGGAACAAGGCTGCCCTAGAAATAGTCTTAAACTGCATGCATGATTATTCAAAAAGAGTGTTACACCCAAATCATCCCGAAACTATCTGTTACTGACCAAAAGTGCTTTGTCTTGTCTGGCTTAAGCCTCATTTGTTAGCCATAACCAGAGCATCACAGACTGCAGATTACTATTTCAGGACCTCCACTGCTTGCCCATAATGATATCTGATTAAAAGCAGAACTAGCGTTGGGTACCTTCCTTCTACATACTGAAGATACTGTATTCCAAATCTCCAGATACCCTGTCCCAAAAGTTTCATGTAGATATTAAAAAAAAATGGGGGACAAGATGGAGCCCTGTGGAACTCCACAGGCCAGTGATCAGAAACAGGAATAACGCAGCACCACTTTCTGAGACCTTCCCACCAGATGAGGCCAAAAACAGTGCATCTCAGTCATAACCTAGGTAAACAGATCCATGGAGATACCATGGTCAATGATACTATAAGCAAGGAGTAACACTCTGCCAGTCCAGCTCTCATTGTATCAGGGTCACCAAGGCAGTCTCAATCCCAAGGCTGGAAACAAGACTGAAATGGATTGGGGTAATCCATGTCATCCAAGAAAACACTAGCACATGTGAAGAATTGTCCCTCAAAAGGGATGTTGGAAACAAGCCAATAATTGTCTAGGCTGGAGAAATTCAAAGAGGACTCTTTCAATAATGGTTGTACAACCACTTCCTTGAAAGTCATTATCATGCCCTCCTGTTGGAAAACCTTTAGAATCTGCTCAACCCATTTGGCCTGCTACTAGTGACTGTTTCAATCAGCCAGGAGAGGCAAGGACTGAGGATGCAAATGGTAAGCCTCAAACTTCCAAGAATCTCATTCACTTCCTTGAGTGGAACAAGCTGAAAAGTATCCATACTATCAAAACAGACAGATGCCTCAGGCACATCCACAGACTCTGCAGTCAACTTGAAGTCATAAGTTAGAACAGATGTGAATGATTTTACCTGCAAGGTGTTTTGCAAACTGGTCACAATGGGTCTCTGAGGATTCTACCTTCCCCTTCACAAGGGCTCAAAAATATATAAAAGATCCCTCACTACTAAGACACAGTTATGATGATGGGAGTCAGATTTTGTCACTCTCATTGTGAGCTCTCATCTTTGTTCAGCTGGACTTGGTGTGAGTCTGTCATCCTTAGGGTTTGATCATGCCCTCCAGGATAATGTTTGCAATCCTCCAGATTAATTCTGGGGGAGTCCAATACCACCCTAGAGACTATCCCTGCTGGCTCAGACAGTGACGCTTCTGGTCTTCTCCTTTAGATCTGGTGATTTTTATTTTTTTTTGCAATCCTATCAATGCTTTAAAACCCAGAAAACCCAGAAAAACAAGCTTTGGGGGGATTTTTAATGTTTGGATGGCGTGGCAATATGTACCAACCACCCATACTTGGGCTGAAGTTAGAGCCGAGCAATATATCACTAAAAACTCTGCTGCTGAAAGTATGAGTGTGGTAAGGTCAGAAGAATGGTGGGAAAAGATGTGTTTAGAGGATGGACAGAAACACTCTTTAAAGTCTGCCATGCATGCGATCAAAAGGGTTCTGGGAAACTAATTTTAGCTCTCCTGATTTCTAAAGACCACCTGGCTTAATTGTGTTCTAACGCAACATCTGTTTCAATTGCTGATGTGGGGAGCTTTAGCCTTTATGAAGGATAATGAAGCTGGATGAATATAATGGCCTTACATTTAAAATGTTTTTAATTATACAGAAAAATTGTAAGGGGCTAAAGATGCAGAGTGGTGGATTATGTTCTAATATTGCTTAGCGATTTATGGTTATATGCTACTAGTATGTCAGAATGGTTCTCTTTTAATCCCCATTAGTAGGCTTGGTTAAAAAGCATGGTTCATAAGAATGAGGCCATGTTGTGTACAAGCCAGGATGTCACTATTTCTCATGCAGGAATTAATTTTAAAAACCTGCTTAAACAATTAAAATATTTTTCAAAAAAAAATAAACACACACAGAAACTAAGAATATAAATATGACATACTCTACTTGCTTAAAATGCAAAGAAAAAAAGAAGAGGCGAGTAAATAAAATTACATAACATTATTACAGTGTTCCCAAAAGTACTTGTGGTTCAGCGTTCTCCTATATTTTATTACACCAGTACATGATAAAAGAACTCCATCTCTCCACAAAATAAATACCCACCTGCCTACCTTCCCTTCCTTTTATAATATTTGACAGTTTTACCATATGAACATTTACCCATACTTTTGTAATCCAATTATCTAAGGTAGGAGCGTTCATGTTTCTCCAGCGATAGTCAATTAAGCAGTGGTTTAAAAATATGTTACCATCACTCACCTGGTAGGACATAATCTCTTGTGTATCCTAAAAGCACTAGTACTGGGTTTAATGGTAAAGAATATAATGTTATGCTTTCTATTTCATTTGACATCGAGGCCCAGAAAGGTTTTATTCTTGGTCATGAGCAAAACAAAGGTAAAATACATAAAATTGTTATGATCCATATAATACCAAATATTTATCAGCTTAAATCAGAAAGAAAGATGGGACAAGATATTCCACTTACCGTCTGGAAAAGGCCTCAGAAAAACACCTCACAGCAAACAATCAGTATTAACTTAAAACAGAATTTTTGCCAGCTTATTCTCCAATGGCATCTCACTCCAGCTAGATTAAACCAAATTTATCCCGCATCACATCATACTTGCTGGAGATGTAAAACATTTTTTACTTATTACATGTATATTTTTCCCTTTCTCCCAAAGAAGCCCAAGGAAAACTAGACTGGACTTCTAGACTTCAGTGTGTGTGTGTTGGGAGGGGGTGTTAGAGTTGGTTGTAGGGGCACGTTTGAATACTTCTTCACAAAAAACAATCTAAACATACAGAAAAGTGGCATGTAAGAAAGAACCCTGGGTTAGAAACCTCAGTGACAGTAGTGTAGTGGCAAATTCAGTAGTGCAGGGTCCCTTTATGATAGTGACAGCCATGCCCCCTCATGGCCATTCCCCCTTCTAAGATTATACAACCTTCTAGGAACTTGAAAGGGGAGTGTGTCAGCTACAGAGAAGAGCCTTCTCAGTGGCTGACTCACCACCTTTCACTCTGATTGTCACCAATCAGCAGGTAAGGCCAAGGAAGCATGTTAGAAGACTCTTCTCAGTGGCCAACACAGTCCCTTTTCCTACTGATTGGCTTATAGGATGCTGGAGACATAGGGACCCTACTCTCAAAAAAGTAAGGGTTCTAAGACACCTCAAGAATCTGGACGACTACACCTCTGCTCATTGAGGGCCAAACTGCATATATCATTCAAGCAATTAACTCTGAGCCAGATTGGGATCCTGGAAGGTGAGGCAAGGAGCTTTAATGCTTTGCTCCCTGCTGAAGTCCGAGTTTGGATCTCCCACTCCCAAACACTTGCACAGGAAGGAACAATTCCAATAGTGGAACCGAGATCATTCCATCAGGTGCCAACCCTACCTCCAAGTCTGGATTAAGACCACAAAGGGGGCAAAGGGCTTTAATAGCTCCCAACTCCTCTGCCAGAGTCGCATTCCAGATCAATCCCCTGTGCTTGCTACTTACTGTTTAAAAAACACAAATTGACAATTGTTAATTGTGTGGATGGTGTCACACGTAGTTTGGCCCCTAGATACTAGTTTTCTTTTCTTTTTTTAAAATTCAGGGTAGGTTTTAAAAAGACACAGGCCATGTCACCTAGAAACCATTATCCGCTTCTCATACATCACCCACTCTTTCTTCCTAGACCATTCTACCTCATTAAAAAAATGACAGAGTGGTTTACAGTGGCATGTGCCATTGCCATGGAATCGCACAATGAATACAGAGGGGAAACAGAGCAGTATTGACTACCCTGTGGAAACAGAGTGGGAGTTCCACTGAAAACAAATAGCAGCACAGCAATGACAAAAAGAGTTCCAGCATGGAAGGGGCCATCATCCCGGAAGAAAGTCCCAGGTAATTCAGTGGACCTCATTTCCTAGCACAGAATTGCAGCCTAAAAGTGTTTAACTTTGGCAGGACAGAGTTTTTGAAACTTAAAAAGTTAATAAATCTAAAAAAAACCACCAGTATCTGGGACATTTTCCTTCCCTGAATTTAATATAATAAAAAATAAGTGTTTATAATGTGCTGCTTGACCGCCGTGAATCTGAAGTCAGTTTCTGCCTGCTTGGTGTGCTAATGTGTGTTGTCATGCGCTGTGTTCAGATACTGCATTATTGAATCAAATATAACATGGAGTATGTTGCAAGCTTGCATGTGCATTAGCCCTGTCTCCTTGTTGCACAAATAAAATGTACAAATTGAGAGGTAACAGATTTATCTGCGTGTGATCTCAGTAGCCCCACAATCCTGAACCTGGATTGGAAGAGGGGACAGATCACTGGGTCAGGGAAATTTCAGTTATAAATAGACGGAGTATCTCTTTGTCTGGGTGTTGTGTTCTATGTTCAATTGTGAGGCAATATCAGAGCTTGGAAGATCACTTTTAAAAAGTAATAAATTAAAGTTACAGTTACATGGCCCAAAAAAGTAGTAATTACCGTTACGATTACAATTGCTCTGAAGTAACTGATTACTTTACTTTTCCTCCAAAGTAATCACTACAATTACATTTCAGTTACTTTAAAAAAATGCCTACAAGGTGCTGGCCTTGGCACATCTAAGTAGCCTAAAACAACATTAAAAATAAACAAACACATACAGAGGTAGTAGAATAATTATTTTTATTCATAAGATAGCAATGGTGGTCTCTCCGCTGGTATGGGTGGTGGGGAGGGAAGCTGAGGCCACTACTCAGATCTTTGCACACCAAACCAAGTGCAACCCCCCCCCCAGCAGCCAGCATAATCTCTCTCACTTAGCCACCTCCCAGACCCTGCCCTGCCACCAACTAAGGGACACTCACTCAAGCAAACATTTTCCCCTGAGATGCAAAAAAGTTAAAATACTGCAAATGCAGCACAGTAGACAGAGAGGGTGGTGGAGGCCACTTTGTATGCCAAGTGCACACACACACACACACACACACACACACACGTTGTCATCTTTCACCTCCAGAGTTCTTTATCTCCATTCTGCTGCTGCCTCGTTCTCCTCCTTTATCTATGTTCTTGACCTCCGGATCCTTTTCCCCTCCACTCCATTCTTCACCACCACCATCCATCTTTAAAAATAATTGTTTTCTCCACTCCACCCCGTCTCACTCTCCGCCTCCTCCCTCGTCGCCTCCTACCCATCCACAGAGCATGAGGAAAGAGCAACACTGCACAGAAGCCCAGTTTGAGGCACATGATTTTCATCCACAAATCAGAGGAGCAGAAGACTTCCCCTGCTCCCCCCCCCAAGTAATGCCCAAAAGTAATTCTGGAATCATTACAATTACTCTGCAAAAGTAGTAAAATTACTCCTAGTTCTATTACAATCAAAATGTAAAGGAATTAACCACTCGTTCCTCAAAAAAGTAACGAATTACAAGTAATCCGTTACTTGTAACTAGTTACTTCCAAGCTCTGGGCAATATGAGGCCATGCAAGGGCCCAAGGCTCATCCCCCTCTCATATCAGATTGACTAGTAACATGCCTGCAGGTAACAGCTGCAGTTAAGTATTTGCTCAGTTTATTGTTACAACTTCATTTTATTTATTTTTAAAAAATATATTGCCAACATAAATAATTCAAAGTTGTAGTTCACAAAAGGTGTGGATTTCAGTGTTCATTAAAGGAAATGAATATTGGGATCTTATTTTTAGAGATCTGTAAAGCACCATACATCCAAGAAAAGAAATGCTAATGTGTGTGTGTGTGTGTCAATGGCTCAACAGACGGGAGCACCCTTGATTCTCAATTGGTGGGAGCAGTAGGGCAGATGGCAAGTGTAGCCTCTCCACACTAGTGGTGTCCTTGAGTGTCCCTCTTTACTTTCCATCATGTAATTTTTATTTTTATTTATTTATTTGTTAAATTTTTATACCGCCCCACTAGCATAGCTCTCTGGGCGGTGTACAACAGAAAGTATATACAATAAAATCACATAAATCGGTACAAAAACATATATATAAAAATCCACAAATCTAAAACCAAATTGAACATATTAAACTAAAATGCCTGAGCAAAGCGAAAGGTTTTAACTTGGCGCTGAAAAGATAGCAATGTCGGCGCCAAGCGCACCTCAACGGGAAGACTATTCCACAATTCAGGGGCCACCACTGAGAAGGCCCTGGTTCTGGTAACCATCCTCCGAGCCTCTCTATAAGTCGGAAGTCGGAGGAGGCCCTTCGATGTTGAACGTAGTGTACGGGCAGGTTCATATCAGGAGAGGCGTTCCAGGAGGTATTGTGGTCCCGCACCGTATAAGGCTTTATAGGTTAAAACCAACACTTTGAATCTGGCGCGGAAACATATAGGTAGCCAGTGCAAGCGGGCCAGAACAGGTGTTATATGTTTGGACCGCCTGGTCCTCGTTATCAGCCTGGCCGCCGCATTTTGCACTAGCTGTAGTTTCCGGACCGTCTTCAAAGGCAGCCCTACGTAGAGCGCATTGCAGTAATCCAATCGAGAGGTTACCAGAGCATGGACAACTGAAGTGAGGTCCTCCCTGTCCAGATAGGGACGTAGCTGGGCTACCAACCGAAGTTGGTAGAACGCATTCCGTGCCACCGAGGCTACTTGAGCCTCGAGTGACAGGGAAGGATCTAAGAGTACTCCCAGACTACGAACCCACTCCTTCAGGGGGAGTGTAACCCCGTCCAGAACAGGGTGCATATCCACCATCTGATCAGAGAAATCACCCACCAACAGCATCTCAGTCTTGTCTGGATTCAGCCTCAGTTTATTAGCTCTCATCCAGTCCATTATCGCAGCCAGGCAATGGTTCAGCACATTGACAGCCTCACCTGAAGAAGATGAAAAGGAGAAGTAGAGCTGCGTGTCATCAGCGTACTGGTGGCAACGCACTCCAAAACTCCTGATGACCGCACTCAGCGTCTTCATGTAGATGTTAAAAGCATGGGGGACAGAACTGACCCCTGCGGGACTCCACATTGGAGAGCCCACGGTGTCGAGCAATGTTCCCCAAGCACTACCTTCTGGAGACGACCCGCCAGGTAGGAGCGGAACCACTGCCAAGCATTGCCCCCAACTCCCAACTCCACGAGCCTCTCCAGAAGGATACCATGGTCGATGATATCAAAAGCCACTGAGAGATCAAGGAGAATCAACAGAGTTACACTCCCTCCGTCCCTCTCCCAACATAAGTCATCGTACAGGGCGACCAAGGCTGTCTCGGTGCTAAAACCGGGCCTAAAACCTGATTGAAATGGATCTAGATAATGGGTTTCATCCAATAGCGCCTGGAGCTGGGCAGCAACCACTCGTTCCAAGATCTTGCCCAGGAATGGAACATTCGCTACTGGTCTGTAGCTATTAAGGTCTTCTGGGTCCAAGGAAGGTTTTTTCAGAAATGGTCTCACTACTGCCTTTTTGAGACAGCCAGGGACCACTCCCTCTCGTAAAGAGGCGTTTATCACTTCCCTGGCCCAGCCAGCTGTTCCATCCCTGCTAGTTTTTATTAGCCAGGAGGGGCAAAGATCTAGTACAGAAGTGGTTGCACGCACCTGTCCAAGTACCTTGTCCACGTCCTCGAGCTGAGCCAACTGAAACTCATCCAATAAAACATGACAAGACTGTGCTCCGGACACCTCATTAGGATCAACTGCTGTAAACTGGGAGTCCAAGTCCCGGCGGATGCATAAGATCTTATTCTGGAAGTGCCCAGCAAATTCATTACAGCGGGCTACCGATTGCACTATCATGTCCTCAGGGCCAGAATGAAGTAGCCCTCGGACAACTCTAAAAAGCTCCACTGGGCGGCAAAGAGATGACTTAATAGTGGCAGCAAAGTATTGTTTTTTCGCCAGCCTCACCGCTCCTAAATACAGGTTAGTAGAGGCACTCACCAGTGCATAATTACATCCGTCAGGAGTTCGCCTCCACCTCCACTCAAGCCGCCTCCTATCCTGTTTCATCGCTCTCAGCTCCGGAGTGTACCACGGAGCTGTATGAGCTCTACACAGGAGAAGGCGCGCAGGAGCAATCGTGTCAACAGCCCGGGTCATCTCCGTATTCCACAGTTCAACCAGGGCTTCGACAGGAGCGCCAGTCTTATCAGCCGGTAATGGTTGTAATTTGTTCCTATGGGGAAAGTTAATGTTCTGGGCTGTTGAAGTGAAGACAAAGTCTGTCCTCTGCCTCCCGACACTGCATGGTTTGGCCCCCACTGATAGGAATTCTGCAGGGGGATGCAATGCACAAACTCTTCCCAACACACATATTCCACCCATTATGACAGACATTTTGCTAGAGTACATACACTGGCTCTTATTTGGTCCATCTACCACTTGGACTTCTGTTGCAAATGCCATGTTTTCCTGGCCTAGAATTGATTCCAGCTCTCTACAAGCATGTAATGATGAGTTATAGCTGTGTTTAAATAAAATGAGGACCACCCCTGGCTATTCTCAGCTCACAACTGTCTTTGGAACAATTTCAAAATGTGGAAAGCAAAGTCTGTACCATCAGCCAGAACATCTGGAAAAAGCCTGGATTTTTATTTGAAATGGAGATAATTATTCCAAATGTGCACTCAACATACCTAGCGAATTGTAAGGTTCCACTTGCTACAGCCAGTATGTTCTAGTGGCTAGAGTACTGGATGTGGACGAGAAGGCCTGATTTTGAAATTCCATTGCGCGTAGCCTAACTTACTTCTCCTAACTGCTGTGACAATAAAATGGGATTGCCCTCCTCCCTTGGGGAAAGGATGGAATACAGGTGTGATTAAGAAATAATTATTAGCTGCTTGATTGTGTATGACTATTACATGTTTAATTTCTTTAAAGCATGGGTGGCTAACATGTGGCCCTTCACATGTTGCTGAACTGCACCTCCCATAATCTCTGACCATTTGGCCATGCTGGCTGGGGGTGATGTGAGTTAGAATCCCACAACATCTGAAGGGCCACAGGTGGGCGGGAAGGGCCACAGGTGGGGGAAAGGACCACAGGTGGGGGGGAGGGCCTCAAGCCCAAAGGAGGCCCCATCTTTAGTCACTTGTTAATTTTTTGGCATTTGATAAGTTTCATAACTTTTTTTGTGTGCATGAGACTGAAATGTGACACATGCTCTCAGCTTAGAGCTGCATATTTAAGCAAATAAGATATGTGATTTGGATTTGGGAAAAATCCATTTGTTTTGTTAAGTGATATAGACTTGGTCTTCTTAATGTGTTAAAACTGTTCATTAATATTAATAAAAATGTATCTGTTCTGATGGCACAAGATTAAACCATGATGAACAGGTCTTCCAGATCAGCTGATTACATAAACAAACTACTTACTCTTTTTTTTTTTGGTGCCTTATTCTGTTTCTGTGTGTTGTCATCTTGTAAATCTGGAAGTGACCCAGACTTCTCTGGACCTCTGAGGAAGGCCTAGCCATAGGTTACCTGTCCATGCTTTAAAGCCATTGATAGATGTTTTTCGGTTTCAAAAGTGGCACAAGGAAGGCATATGACAAAAGATATGAAATGCACAGCACGAAGGCAGAGAAAGAGTGGAAATGTACACAGTTTGTATTATAAGCAGCATTTTCCATTAAAGTTATCTGGACTACTCATACAGTAAATGACTCCAGGAAAGCAAGCACAATTATTTTAAACCCATAAAAAGAAAAACAAGGCACAGTAACTCTTTTGTTATTTTGCTGCTGCTGTATTTTGTGACTGTCCCTGCGATTGAACATTGCCACTCTCTGTATTTAGGGCGCTTTCAGGCTGTCACTTTTTTCAGGTGAGGTACAATCACATACTGGCACATTCAAAGCTTGTCATTGGGACAGCTTGCAGGTGGAGAAAATGGCTGACCTTAGCTTTGATGCTCTACAATTAAACCCTGATAGTGGCAGGAAGTGAAACTACAGCTGCTCATTCCAGAGGAATAAAGTGACCTAGGGAAGCAGCCACTTATGTCCTGCTGGTATTTTATCAGAACTATCCCAGACTTAGCTTCTCAATCCGAGCAATTTGTTGCTAGAAATTCCTCTGCGTCACTTCTCCTACCTTCAGGAACTAAACATCTGCTTGTCTTGGATCACATCATTTGCCTTTGGCCCCTCTGATCTTTGCCTGCCACTTTGCCTTCCCCTGGCCCTACAGATACTTAGTTAACACTTTTGGACTTTGCCTGTGTCTTCCCTGATTCTGCCATCTGCCTCTGATTCTATTGTGGCCTAAATACCAAAAGAGTATCTTGCCACACAAACTGTTCCCCTTACAAATGACCACTCATAATAAAGGCTACATAAGGATGTTGATGTGATCTAGTAGGAAAGGCTTGGAGAACATCCTTTGTTAGGCTGATGGTTGCTAATAGTCTAGGGTGAACAGTTTATTTTTTTATAAATGTGAACTGATAATTGGAGATGCTCTCCTGATCGCTTTGAATTTCTCCACACCTTCTGGAATGTAATACTCATTGAGGAAGTGGCCCTCTTCAGCTAGTTGGAGGGGAAACAGTCCAGAGGCATTTGCAGCTGAGAGAGAGTTCCTAATTGTGACTTGACTGGAGGTGAAGTATCATTGGAGTACAATTGTTCTGTCTGGGGAACTGATGCAGGATTACCAGCTTTGCTGCCTGCTGAAAGCATCTGTGTTTCCAGTATGCTCTGCTTGTATATTAGTAAATAAAGGAAATAACTGTGCAGCTGTAGTAAGTCTCCAGTGCTTTCTCTTTCTTCTCCAAAGGTACCTAGACACTGTACCATTGCACCTGGGCTTTTCACCACTTGAAAAAGCTGGTGGCATATAAAATCCAAAAGGTCTAACATTAAAGTTTGAATTCTCTCTAGTTCTTGGGAACATTTGATTGTTTTCCAAACAAGTGAAACTGTCAGCAAGCTTTTTCCAACAGCTTGGTTGAAATTGGCAAGGTCATTAGGAGCCAGAGTTCAATTGTTTCTCAAAATGTCAGCAATTCAGCCCACCTTCCTTACAAAAAACTATCATCATGTGACCATAGGGGCATAAAAAGAGAATGCCTGGATGATGTCCTGGCTAAAATGAAAGAGTCCAAAAGCATCTTTGGCTTCAGTCTATTAACATGAGATAAAACATTTATTCTGTCTGGTTGAATTCAACTGTGGTTTCCATTTTAAAAACACCTAACATCATGCCCTATGAACCAGTGGGTGGTTTCCCATAACTTCTGTATGAGGTGGAGCCGAATACAAAGCAAGTCTGGCATTCAATTACACTGTAATATTTGTAGTCTGTGCTGCAGAGAGGCATAACTATGAGCAATCTGAGGCCATCATAAAAAACATGAAGAGGATGTTGCATCCATTTCCAAGTTCATCACCACATAATTTTGTTGAGGGTGAGAGGGGCACCTAGAGATTGCTAACTGGAAGTGTAACAGGTCTGTCCTTTCCAAATGCAGATGACTTTGTTTTTCCCATGTTCAACTGACCTCTGTGGTTTTTTCTGGAACGTGCTTTGGATTCTTAGAAATTAAGGCTAGATGATCCCATAGGAAGAAAAGTCTTGTTTGGACAAAGGCTGCCAAGATATCCTTAAAAGGAAGGGTCTGCCTGAAACATAGCACTAAAAACATTTTGTGGAGGTTTTGGCCTCTATTGGAACTCAAGACTGGCTATGCTAAATATCAACAGGAGGTCTTGGTCGTTCAGGCCATGCAAACACTATGCAATGTTTGGAGAGGTATATGCCCTTACGTCATTATGAGCATTAAGATCTCATCTAGCATTAAAAACAAGCAAACAAAAAAAAAAACCCAAGGGCAAATCCACTGCAAGGTTTTCCTATAGGATCCCTGCTTAAGTTGATGGGAACCTCACAAGAGCTCCCATCCATATTGGAGGGAGGAGGGTTGAATAGGAGAACTTCCAGTAAATTGAACTCTTCAGTAGTATACGTAGGAAATGCCGCCAGCAATGCTGGTCTTGGACATCTAGCCCCTCTTCTCCTTTTAGTCATACTTACTGAGCACCGGGTCTGATCATTTGCATTCTTTTTGAGTTCAGTGGGATTTACTCCTGTACAATCATGCTTAGGATAGGGGAAACTGACCTGCGGGAGGGGCAGGAGGGAAAGGGAGAGAGAAGGGGAAGCAAGGGAGGGGTAGGGAAGAAAGTGGAGGGAGAGGGGGGAGGAGATTGGGTGGGTGGGCACTGGGCAGAGGGGAAGCTCTTTTCCTTTCCAAGAGGAAAACACTATGAACAGTATCTTTGTTTTTCAGTGTTTTCCCCACCTTTTTATTCTACAGAAAGCACATGTAGTCTCCCACCCAAATTTAAACCAAAGCTGTCACTGGCCACATCCACACCAGACATTTATTCCACTTTAAACAGTCATGGTGTCCCCCAAAGGATCCTGGGAAGTGTAATTTGTGAAAGGTGCTGAGAGTTGCTAGGAGACTCCCTTTCCCCCTCACAGAGCTACAATCCCCAGAAAAGGGGTTGACTGTTAAACCACTTTGGCCACAGGAGCTGTCAGGGGAATAGGAGTCTTCTAACAAGTCTCAGCATCCTTCACAAACTACACTTCCCAGAATTCTTTAGAGGAAGCCATGACTGTTTAAAGTGAAATAAATGTCTGGCGTGGGTGTGGCCACCTGATTAGCCAAGCCAAAAGATGCAAGTCTGGTTTTTAGAACATTGACGGCTGGTTCTTACTGAGTATGCCCAGGCTTATCAGTGACTCCAAGGTTAAATTTCTTACATTAATTAAAATTCAGCCATACATTTTTTTAAATTGCAGAAGATAAAGGTCAGAGTATGGGGCAAGGTCAGTAATAGGATTACAGTTACTTTGTGAACAAGTCTGATTTTTAATTGATTTCAACGAATTATGAGACCACTGACAAAAAAAGTCCAACAGGGGTCTGGATATTTTTCTCTTGTTTAACACTTTGAACTCTTGATTCTCTCTGAGTGTTTTGTGTATTGCCTCGAAAACTTAGAGAGTTGTTAAGCAAGTGTTTCTGAGTTCAGGCCTATAAATTTTATAAGGTTTTGTTTTGAAATGAGCTTATGGGAAGCAGCAGAACAGCATGGGAGGTATATTCAATTTAACGTTGGGGAATGCAAAAAATCCATGCTGGCTATAGTATACAGCCACACTTGTTAGCATCCCAACAAAACATACGCCCAAGTTATGAGTCTCTGATGTGTTAACAGTACCTCTGAAGGTGCAGTGGTAACCCTGTTTTATTCTGTATGTTTATATCCCAACTTTCCTCAAGGAAGTGTACAGGATTTTCCTTTCCCCAACTTATCCTCTCAACAATTCTATGAGGTAGGTTACGGTGAGAGTTAGTGATTAGCCCAAGGTTGCCCAGTGAGCTGCATAGCTGAACAAGATATGAACCTGGGTCTCCTCAGTCTTAATTGGACACTAATCACTACATCACACTGGCTCTCTGTTTAAAAAAAATGCCAGTGGTGAGGAACTTCTGGCCCATTTGGCCTGCCAGGCCATTTTTACTAAACCATGCCAACCTGTTCCACACCTGACATCATATATGATTTCAGGTGTCGGGCAGGGGCTGATGTGGCTGGAAAGCAACTATCAGGATCTTAAAGTGAGCACCCTATTATTCCTGATGGATGGGGGAGTGCACCTTGCAGTGGAAACCATCTGCTACTATTACAGGAGCAAAGCCCCTTGTGCTGCAATTCCCAAGCACCCTAAACCAGTTGGCTGTCAGGCGCTTGGGAAATGCTGCATAATGGACTTTGACAGGTGGTGGGACAATTCACCTGTCAATCACCTGATGCCATCATGGCCCCCTAAGCCAAAAATCCCCCTCCGCCAATATGCCAAGCTCTCATGTTGCCAAACAATCACAGCACAGGGGCTGCATAGTGTGCACAACATGATATAAGTACTTGACTTGTACCATCCATTCCAAAATGGTTGGCTGCCGGTGTTATAGAATTTTGATCATCACTTTGTAAGTGGAGTTCTTTTGGTTAGTATGCCACTCTGTCTTCTGAATTTGGAAAAGCTATGAATGTTTAGTGAGAGAGAGAACTGTCAGTGCTACAAATATAAATACAGCCAGTAAATGAACTGAAATGAATTCTTAGGTGCTACCATTAGCAGTTTCCAATACTTTCTATAAATCCTTTGGTTTAGCTAAAATGTAAGGTAAATCTATATTGCAGGTTACAGTACATTTTGCTGTAATGCCAGCTAGCAGTTGTCAAAATGCTTTTTAAAATCAGAAACAGTAATAGAAGATACATACCTGCTGAGAAGTGTTAATGATACTTGTACATCCTGCATTGCCTTGAAATGAATTGCCCAAATGATGGATGAAAAAGAGGTAGTGTAGCAAAAGGGCTAAGGACCTGCTCTCTAAATCAGGAATTTCAAATCTTGTCTCTTGTAGAAACTCACTAGATGGTCTTTTGAAAGCAACCTTCTTCTGATTATCAGCAATATCAGGATAATCATACTGACCTACTTTGAGGGGGTGTTTGCAGGAGCACTAAAATAATGCTATTTAAAGTATTTTGAACATATGCTGGGTCAGATCCAGACTGGCTGCCATCCTATAATACTTACATGAGAGTAAGCTGTGTTTAACACAATGGGGCTTACTTCAGTTCTGAGTAGAAATGCACAGTGTGAAAAGTGAATCATGATTTAACTTAAGCCCCATAAATTTCAGTGGAAACTAAATGCAGCTAACAGTGTTGATCCAGCCAAAGCATGACCCTTCTCCCTTGGCAAGGCACAGGCACTCACCAGATACTTTCACACCTCATTAAGACCTTTCCTACACAAACAGCAGATCATGTGGTGGTGTTCCTAGACTGTCCTACTTCAGACTGCAGGTGCTGAATCACATGACTGAACGCTCCCATATTAAAAACAATCCAAAAAAATTAACTCAGCTGCTTGAATATAGAAAGCTAGAAGATGGGAACAGCAGAGCTTGGAAAAGTTACTTTTTTGAACTACAACTCCTGTCAGCCCAATCCAGTGGCCATGCTGGCTAGGGCTGATGGGAATTGTAGTTCAAAAAAGTAACTTTTCCAAGCTCTGCTTGCCCTTCTCCCTCCCATACCAGTTTTCTATATTTGGGGTATGTTAAGAGCAGCATCCAAACATGCAAGCCATGCCTCCACACCTGTATGTGGCACAGTCTAGGAGCAGATATTAACCTGTTGTACCAAAGGGACATGTTGGAGCCCCCACCAAGAAGTCCAGTATGACTGTGTGATTAGGTATGAAAAGAGGGAGGCAATTGCTCCTAATTTTGTTTCCTGAATAATTTCTCCTTTTTGCCAAACTGGGTCAGACCACTGCCACTTGTGATTCTTTGGCACATTGGCCCAGAGAACACAGATGAATGAAAGAAACGTTGAGTGGCAGCAGGCAGGCGGAAGCAAAGCATGCAGTCCTTCATGCCGTACATGGAAAGGTCAAGTTGCTTGTTGCTCTCCTGTTTGGGCTTTGTTGCTAAGAAGATGCAGATGCCAATGTTGCTGTTCTATTGGTGTTGATTAATGCTGCACCAAATGCTCTCTGATTTTGATAGTCTCTTTAGAAATAGCACATTCACACGTGTCATACAGAATGCCAGGGGTGGGCGTGTGTGTGCTGGCCTCCCTAGTGTAGTTTCAATGCTGATCAGCAATCGTTTGTCCTCCCAGCTCCTGCTGCAAACAAAGCTGCAGACTGTGAAGGCAAAGGAGGAACCACAAAGAAACGATGTGAAAATACATTCGCGGCACATGCTGGAATGTCACCAAAATGATATATGCTTTTCGACATGAAACAGAATGCAAAAATGAGCTGTGCAGTTTTGGCTCTGTCCTGGATTTGATGTTATTCTGGCTTGCATTTAAGAATTTTTAGTCAATTCTGTAGCTAAGACAAGCATGCAAGCTGAGCGGCATAAACGAAGCCAAGCTAGCAAAACGCTCTGATTTCTGCTACTCAGAGTCCGTATGATGGTACACAACAGCCATGGTGCCTGATCCTGGCTTCTGTTTAATCACTGTAAAAGAAAATGCAGATAGGATAGCCTGTTAGTCACCTGGAGTCAAAAGGAGTTGGCTTTTAATTCTGAATTTGCCATTCTTTGCTGTTAAAAAAATATCTTCATTTTCCTCTTATTTCTGTTGTGCTCTCTCAGCTGGAAGCATAACAATGAATGATTCTCAACTTTATTGGAAGGCTGGACTCCTGTGCAGGTGTTATCCCCCTATCTGCATGATAGCTCCCGTTGGCTCCGCCCCCACTCCTCACACATTGGGAGCCAAGTGTGAAAAGGGGAGCCCTCTCTATGCACGTGGCTCTCCCTGTGATGCAGAGCACTGATTAAACAGGGTTCCACATTACATAACTTTTTCAGATCCCCAACAGGTGGACAGAGGTCTGGAGGACTGTGACAGTGGGCCAGCAGGCTGTTTTGAGTCAGGCAGATGGGAGGGGGCTGATTGAAGGCGAGTCTGAAGATGAGGACTTGGACTGGGAGCCTAGGGTGGGGGATGACAGCAGGGTGAACTCACAGGACACCCCAACCCCTTCTCAGATGGTGGTTTCCCCTGCTCCTGACGTTCCTGCAGAATTGCCACCTAGCTCCTCAGACACCCTCCAGTGGGACACACCCTTGCCGCCCACCTCCAAGATACAGCCGTGCATGTTCGACATTTCCCCACCTAGCGCTGCCCAGTTTCCCCCCTCCATCAGAGGGGGAGCTGGAGATCAAACCACCTTTGCCCCATTGCACGGAGGCACCAGAGGTGGGACGTTCAACAGTCAGAGCTGAGGAGGAGCCTCTGTGTGCAGGCAATCCAAGCCTACTTGAGCTGACTCGGCAGGAACCCAGTTGCTGAGTCAATGTCTTAGTGCCGCATTAGCATACTTAGTCAGAGTTAGCTGAGGACTAAAGTTCTTAGCAAGCTTAGTTAGGTTAATGAGTGCACAGCTTTCAATGTATCAATGTATCATAAGTCAATTCCGACTTATGGCGACCCTATGAATAGGGTTTGCATGAGGCTGAGAGGCAGTGACTGGCCCAAGGTCACCCAGTGAGCTTCATGGCTATGTGGGGATTTGAACCCTGGTCTCCCAAGTCCTATTGAATTCAATGGGGTTACTCCTGGTATCTGGGATTAGCACTGAAGCTTTACTCCCAGAAAAGTGAGTATAGGATTAAAGCTTCATATTGGGAAGGTTTTCAAAACAGGCTGTGAATTAGACAAATAAACTAGCCTCTTCTGCAGTCCAGGAAAATTTAAATTTGTTTGACTCCTCATAATTAGAAGAGTATAACACATTGTAATGACATCATAAGCTGCATGTACACTGCTTTTAAATTTCTTTTCAAAAACTTTTTTAAAGATAAAATGTATAATATACTATTTTTGCAAGTAATTTAAAAAACCCTGCATGCACACTTTTATTTTAATTATAACTGAAATTCTTTACAGTAAACAATTGCCTACCAAGATACTGCTGTGATTTTTTTGTTCTATATCTCCTGACCTGCACACACAGAGAAAGGGACTTTTGGTACTGCTGAAAGCTATAAACCTACTCAATTTATGAGATGTTTAGACAAGCAGGAAAAGACAGCTGTTTTCTGGCCTTGCAATGGGTTCTAGCTATTGCCTGGGGGTCAACAAATCCCTTGTCAACCACAATCTTGACTTCACTTATTGGCTGCAAACCTGAAAGGGCAGAGTTAGAGCAGCCAGCTATGAGCTCACACAACAGAAGTTGTGTAGCGGGCTGATGGTTTGGCATATATCTCTTGAACCAGACTACCTAGAAACTTTTTTTTTTTTAATGAAAGCTGAGAGTCTGAAAATTGGGGTGACTCACCGGGAGATCAGGGGAGGAGCCAAAAAATCCGGAGTCTCTGGGCGAAAACCAGAAATCTGGCAACTCTAGTACAGAATCAGAAAACCTCCAAGCTGCAATTCTTCTCTTAGCAAAATCTTATAATGACATGGGGGGAAAGCAGTTGTGTATCAGTCATGTATGATCAACATCACAAAACTGGATTCCATATTGCACCAAATTTCTCAGGTTCTGTATTGAATGAAATGTTTCTTATGATCTCTAACAACTTTCATGTGTTGGGTACCTCTATAATTACGTTCACATGAATCTGTGGCTATTTCACACATATTGGAATGTTGTGAGAACATCTGCTGAATATCTGACATCAAAATTTGCAGAAAATATATATAACTTAATTTTTATATAGAATTTTCCAGCACAATGAACACAGGCTAAATGTGGCCAGAAATTTCAAAGAAAACAATCAGACACAACCAATATAGTTAGTGTGGGTAGAGTATACAATCACACCTTCAAGCTGTAACTATCTTAATTTGTTGTCATGTGCCTCCAAGTCGACTGCGACTTATAGCGACCCCATGAATCAGCAATCTCCAACAGCATCTGTTGTGAACCACTCTGTTCAGATCTTGTAAGTTCAGGTCTGTGGCTTCCTTTGTGGAATCAATCCATCTCTTGTTTGGCCTTCCTCTTTTTCTACTCCCTTCTGTTTTTCCCAGCATTATTGTATTTTCTAGTGAATCATGTCTTCTCATTATGTGTCCAAAGTATGATAACCTGTTTCATCATTTTAACTTCTAATGGTAGTTCTGGTTTAATTTGTTCTAACACCCAATTATTTGTCTTTTTCGCTGTCCATGGTATACGCAAAGCTCTCCTCCAACACCACATTTCAAATGAGTTGATTTTTCTCTTATCTGTTTTTTTCACTGTCCAACTTTCACATCCATACATAGAGATTGGGAATACCATGGTCTGAATGATCCTGACTTTAGTGTTCAGTGATACATCTTTGCATTTGAGGATCTTTACTAGTTCTCTCACAGCTGCCCGCCCCAGTCCTAGCCTTCTTCTGATTTCTTGACTATTGTCTCCATTTTGATTAATGACTGTGCTGAGGTATTGATAATCCTTGACAAGTTCAATGTCCTCATTGTCAACTTTAAAGTTGCATAAATCTTCTGTTGTCATTACTTTAGTCTTCTTGACGTTCAGCTATAGTCCTGCTTTTGTGCTTTCCTCTTTAAATTTCATCAGCATTCATTTCAAATCATTACTGGTTTCTGCTAGTAGTATGGTATCGTCTGCATATCTTAAATTATTGATATTTCTCCCTCCAGTTTTCACACCTCCTTCATCTTGGACCAATCCCGCTTTCTGTATATGTCTGCATATAGATGAAACAAATAGGGTGATAAAATACACCCCTGTCTCACACCCTTTCCGATGGGGAACCGATTGGTTTCTCCATATTCTGTCCTTACAGTAGCCTCTTGTCCAGCATATAGGTTGCGCATCAGGACAGTGAGATGCTGTGGCACCCCCATTTCTTTTTGAGCATTCCATAGTTTTTCATGATCTACACATCTTAATAGGTTAGCAATATCTTATAATGGTCTTGCTGGGGACAGGGGCTGTATCTGCCATATATGATCAACATATCACAAACAGGATTCCATACTGCACCAACTGTCTCTGGTTTTGTGTGACCTCTAACAGTTTTCATGTGTTGGGTGCACTTGTCTGTTAATTTATGGTCCCAAATTCCCTAAAACAAAGCTTTAAAAGATAAGTAAATCCACAAGAATTTGTAGAGAATTTTCAGCAGGAACGCTGGGCAGAAATTGTGCTTCAGTTTAATCCAGACATACAGTTTCTCCAACAGCATGGTCATAAAAGTGGACCACTCAAAATGCTTTTTCTGACTTTCCCGGCTATGTTGTGTCTGAAATGGGTTTGAGTGCTAGAAACAAAGCACTCATATGTGTACATATGTTGTGAACTAGACACTTAATCTTTGCTCTTGATTAGTAAGAGCAGATACCATCATTATCATTATCCACCCTTCACCAGCAGGTCCCAGGACAGATTATGTAGGATTATGAATAGAAACACAGTTGTGGATCATTGGTTGGCTTCAAAGGAGGTGAGATGGTCCAAATACTTGCTCTGACGATAACTTTAAAGAAGGCAAGTCAGATGTATTTTTTCTGGATAGCTCTGGGTCTTTGACTCTAATACTGCTTTTCAGAAGCTCTGCACAGATGTTCATCTGAGCATACAAACAGTGAGCAGAGGGAAGAGAAGGGGAGCAGGGTTATTCCATAGTCTCTGCTGAGAGACCAGCTGTCACCCCATAGCAGTCGTTCAATCAAGCTGCACAGCAGCAGGAAAGAAGCGAACCAGAGCTATTCCATTACCTCTGCTGACAGACCAGCTGCAGTTGGCCCTTCCTCAACTGTGACAGCCATTCCATCAGGCTATCTGAACTGTTCCCATTCCAGCTGGTCATTATAGGAACTGTGAATTTAAGAACTTGTGTGTGAGCATGCTTTTTTCTTCCTTCCTCCCTATCCATTTTTCCTTGTGTATTACAACTTTTAGACTGTAAGTCTGATAGCAGGGATTGTCTTGTAAACTGCTCAGGGAACCTTTCTGGAAAAAAAAAACACCCCCAAAAACCTCCACACCACTTTAAATAAATCAGTAAGCACGTGGAGTGAAGTCTGGGAACACAACCTCTGCACCCCTCCCCCCAAAAAACTCCATGCATTCCATATCTATGCATGATCTGTTATCCTCCATTTTTGCAGGATATGGATCGCATGGGGACCTCTGTGCAAATGGACATTTAACATATGAAAGTCAGTGAGGTGTCATAGTCAGAGTGCTGGACTAGGGCTCATGAGGCCCAAATCCAAATCTTCACAGCCATGAAGCTCACTGAGTGACCTTGGGTAAGTTACTCTCTATCAACTTAGTGTGCCTCACAGGGGTTTGCTGTAAGGAAAGCATGGGGAGCGGAGACCAATGTCCCCAATATCTATGGTGATTTACTCCAAAGAGCCCTCGTCGATATGGAGATAGATTCAAATAGTACGGACTAGGGGAAAATGCCTTATGGGCTTTCTCTCCTCTCATCCTTCGAAAGTGGGTGTCCAGTATTTCTAGGCTGTCTGCCAGCTCAAATGTCAACAATAAGGTAAGGAGAGCCAGGAACAAAGCCAGCAGCTGTTGAGTGAGGAGAGTTGATCCTTGTTGCCTTACCGGAAAGACAGTTGGAATGATACCTCTCCAGGGCATGCGACAAGTTGTAACTTTTCATAGCCATCCGCTAGGAAAGCACTTGCCAGATAACAAAGGACTATAAGCATGCGAGGAACATGATGCCGTTCACCAGTTCTGCCTGACTGGTCACAGATTTGGCACACCTGCTGCTATACATTGGGTGAGACAGTATTGACTTCTTTCCTGCTCTGTCAAGAATCAAGATTCTGGAATAGAGAATAAGCGTTAGAAACTTTGATAAGGTGTTGAAGGATAACCTTCATATATTACAATGTACCCTGAATGATTCTGATATCTTGGCAACAGTATGCATTGATTGTAAGAGTGTTTAAGAAATAAATGTTATAAGAACTCCCATTTTCTTTTCCCTGAAATTTCCCAAGTCCCAAGATTTATTAGGAGGGATTTCCTACCATTAATTTGCCTATTCAGACTACTCCTGTCGGTAAACATGCACTTCTATATACGCACCATGGTGGACAAAAAGAAATCGGAATAGCCATCGGGCAAAGGAGGGGAGAGGAGAACCCTCAATCTTATAAGATAGAGGCTGTCTCAATGGTTTCCCCATGCGTACCGCCTTGAGCTCCTTTGAAGAAGGGCAGGATGTAATAAACCAAGAAACATGTGGCTGTCGGGGACAGGGCCAACTGCATAAATCATGCTCCCCTTCTTCATGTTCAGCTATGTACTCAGAGAAATATCTGTGCAAGGTTAAAGTAGCATCTCTACTCCAATAGGGTAGTAAATGGATAAGCGTACAACAGGTGGCATTACAGAATTATATCATGTAACGCTTTTGATTAGTGATGTTGCTGAAGTTCACAATTATTATCTGGGCAGGTATGTGAGTTTGTATTACAAAGCTGTAATTACTTCCCTGTGAAATTCTTCTCTGGCTCATAATGTTAAATGAGATTCTGCACATACATGGCCAGCACTGAGTGGACCTGATGTATTGGATTCCTGCATTGAGCAGGGGGTTGGACTTGATGGCCTTATAGGCCCCTTCCAACTCTACCCTTCTATGATTCTATGAATCTATGCCCTAAACCAACTGTTTTAAAAGGGACATGGAATCAAGAATCATAACCGTAGCGTGGCAAGGGGCCTATAAGGCAGCTTTAATATTGAGTCCTTACTCTTGAAGGGACTGTTAGTGATTGGTGCAAACTATGTGACAAGACCATCTGACCCAGTATCATTTTGTTTGGAAAGTATATTTTCATTTTGGGCCAGTTGCCCTGAGTGTTTCTTGAAAATGTTTTATTTGTGGTTTTTGTCCTCTCTTGTTTGTGATAGTTGTGTGTGTGTGTGGGGGGTAAGGAATGAATTTCCTAGTGGCATTCTGCCATGGTAGCTGCTGCATGCAGGTGAACCCAACTGAAACCCCAAGGGGCCAGTGCAGTGTACACCCACATCTCGTTTACTGTCACAAGCAGTTTGCAATGACTCCTGACTCAGAGGTCTCTTAGACTGGTGTGGCCACTTACACATTGCCCCAAAAGAAAAAGAAAACCAATTTGCCTAAAATTTGCTCATGCTATTTTAAATGTATGGATACAAATTTAGAAGTAATTGGTATAATTTAAATAGAAATAAAATACATCTCGCCATTTTGGAGAAGACTATGGATGCAGGCACACTAACTACTTCAAAAGCAGCCAGACCGTTTTCTCTGGCTTTGGTTTAAAACACATTTTAAATATGTTTGCTCCTTCCCTGCTGCTCATCTCAGACCTTTTATAACCACCCACAGCAAAGTGTTGGGACAATCGTTGTCTCTACCCAAGCGACAGCAAAGTGTTCCCATAGGACATACCATGGCGTTGATCTACCAGACAGTTTTGATTTCTGTGTGAAGCTGGTTTCATGGAGAAACACACTGGAGCTGCTTTTCCCCAGGTTTGGAAGTAAAAGGGGGCGGAATTTCACTGGCATTGTGTGTCTCCAGAGCTGGAGATGCACTAAGGCCGACAGACCTGCAAGTGTGTCTCTACTCAATGACCACATGACTTGGGTGCTTAGCTGTTCACTATTGATGGGGCAGCTTCAAAGCCCCTGTTCTTCCTCCTTATTTATTTATTTATTATTTGATTTATATCCTGCCCTTCCTCCCAGCAGGAAGGTTCTTTTATATTGTTCTTTTTGCTTAACCTGGACTTGGAGTGGACTGTCTTCAAATGGAGTACTATCCTTATAAAGTAAGCCATACGTCTACCCTAACATGGGCTCATGGAACAACTTTTACGGTTCTTTGAATTTTGGTCATAGTCGCTGGCATTCTACTGATGTTCTCTATTGTGGTTTTATTGAGTTCTTAATTTTTTTTCTACTGCGCTAATTTTTATTGTAAACCACTACAGGAGCTTGCCAAGAAATGCTTTAGGAGATGAGAAATAAGCCGTGGCTGGTATCCAAAGCGCCACACAAGTTTTGTGTCAAAAGCGGCTTTGGGTTTGTGCTCTCAGATGGCATTCTTGCTGTCCCCCCCCCCTTGCCATGGCACATGGCCAACAGCTTTTCCAAAGCAGCAGCTCTTTGGATACTAGCCAGTAATAATACTAGTCTACCATCCTGTTTCCAGCAGTGGCCAGACAAACAGTTTGAAATATTTTACACATTTAAAAGGGGGAGAAGAATTAAATATAGAGATTACACAAGAAAGTGACATATGTGTCTGCAATTTTTTCTCAATGTCCTATTTTCCAAAAAAGAAAAGGGGAAGTTATGAGGCCTGAGCTGAATTTTTGCAGTGAAAGTTGCCCTTTCAGAGAGAATGAAGTTCCCTCTGAAAGGAGAGTTCAGCCACTGGAGGAGGGAGCCATCTTTCACTGTAAAAGGATCCTCCTCCCTTGGCAAAAAACCTATCCTTAAAAGGATGAGGACTCATACTTCAGATTGCCACATTCAAACACCCACGTCAAGCAATATGCAGAATCCAACAACACTCCTTTCTTGCACATGGCACTGAGGAAGGCCTTGTTTAAAATGGCACCTTCCACTTGAAAGAAAGTGAATGTTTTGTCCCTGTTTTCCCTGAAAATATCTTGGAAAAGGAGCACTTGGTGGGGGGGGGGCTGCAGAACAGTACAATCATTTAAAAATAAGGCAGATTTTAAAGTTGTGACTGTGCTTTACAATGGAATCCTATCAATGTTTACTCAGCAGTAAATCTGAATCCAGTGGCGTTTACTCCCAGGAAGTGGCTATAGTATTGCAGCTTTAATATCCTCTGTAAAAGTTTATATATAGTTCAGAATCAAACAAAGAACGGATACTGCACATTTAGCACACTTCCAAAGCAGGGCTGTCTCTATATACAACAGAGTGAGGTGCAGCTTGAAAAAATAATAATTTTCATTTAAAATCTTTCTGGCAGAACAATAAAGTATTTCTCCTCCTCTCTTCAAAAGGCCATTTTCAATTGAATTGGAGGATTATTGGGTTTTTAATCAGTTTGCATTGCCATTATTTCTGTTCTTTTTTGTTTCTATTTGGCCCCTGAATGAGTTATGCAAGCACATTATATCGTTTTATTTTCCACTGTATGAAAGCAGTTTTTTGTTTCTTTTGTGCAGAGTGAATATGCTACACTTAGGGTACCTTTTGCAATAACCTTATTTACAAATGTACAGGTTTGAGCACTGGTTCTGCCCATAGTCAAATCAGCAAAAGTATACTTTCAGCCTGCACACAAGCAGGTGAAGTGTGATACAAATTCCTGTGGAATGGAGTAGCCACCATCCATCATAGTGGTGATCCCATTAGTCATGATCACCATCCATCTTAAGCTGTGATTCGACATATGCATACATTGAAACATCCCGCAAAATTGATAGAATGTCTGAAAGTCTGTTACTGTGCTAGTTCAGAGGCCAACATGCACTTAGTTGCTAAAAATGCTTATGTAACAAATGCAAGACTGGCCTGCTAGAAAATACATGGTTACATAAGAAGGCTCCTATATTAGTGAAGAAGAGGAATGGCTTTAAAATAAAGCATAATTCAATTTAAGTGCATGTCTGTGGGGCACTTCTGATCTAAACAAGACCTGGATAAACCAGAGGGCAAAAATTCCTGCCTCTCTTCACTTTCTCAGCATTCTCTACATCTTGCTATCTATCTACCATGCCACTTTACCTCTTCTTTGCAGCTGAACCAAATCTGTGTAAAATTGGAGTAAAAGCAGTAAGCATCCAATACGTTCTTGTGTGCACTTAAGTAGGTTTCTGTCCATTGATCCTCTCCTGGACCAGGGTCCACATTTGCAGAAGCTTTACTGGCACACTCAGTAAACTCTTTCCTTTTTCTGCCATATTTGTGGGGTCAAGTGATCTCATCTGAGTTCTAAAGTCCCCTCTGCCTCTTGTGCCATTTCTAACATGGGTCAAGTCTGTTTTGCTCCTTCCTCTATAGGATTCTGTGGAAGCATGCCTACAAGTCAGGAATATATTCAGACGCAGTCCAGGAAATCTGAATTAATTTCCATATGTACTCTGAAGCTCTAGGTAGTTTGTGTAGTATACCTCAGGCTCAGATGAATTCTGGATTAGGCTGTAGTTGTTACTATGTTGTTGTTGTTGTTGTTTAGTTGCTGGTAGGGATGGGTGAGAAATCTGATTCACTTCACCTTTAAAGCCAAATTTATCAAATTTGCACTTTCTGAAATAATACGGGAATTTAAAAAACAGCCATCCTTCGAAATTTGCACTTTTTCGAATTTTGCAGTGTGGTTCTCCAACCAACCAGTGTTTATACTGTACAAATGAATTTGGTGAAAATACCATATAAAATACATTATATTACGATAACCTGCTAGCGCAAAATGTGTAAATTAGTCAAACCTGCATACAACAATGTATTTATTAGGAGAAATTTGCACTAAAATGCTGAAGAATTTTCATGAGGATTTAAAAAAAAATATCCAGATTTGTGCAGAAATGAGAACCAAGTTTAAGATTAGAAAAATTAGAAACTGAGAGAACTGAAACTGACATATCATTCCATCCTTAGTTGCTTGTTATCCAAAGGTATCCAAGCAACTTACAACATTAAAAACAAAAACAAATATACTATAAAAACAAAAACAGTAACACAAGAACACCCCCATGTAGCCACAGGAAGCTTTGGCAACATACTAATAACAGAAATCATCTCAGTCTCTCAAATGCCTGGGAAAAAAGGTACGTCTTTACCTGGCGCCGAAAAGATGTCAATGAAGGTACCAGGCAGACCTCACTAGGGAGCATATTCCACAGATGGAGAGCCACAATGGAAAAGGCACTCTCCCTTGTCACCACCCTCCGAGCCTTCCTCACAGGGGGGACCTGGAGAAGGGCCTCACAAGAAGATCTAAGGGTCCAGGTAGGTTCATATTGGTAGAGGCGTTCCAGAAGATATTGGAGTCCTGAACTGTAAAGAGCTTTATAGGTCAAAACCAGCACTTTGAATTGGGCTTGCAAGCTTACCAGCAGCCAGTGTAACTGGAACACAATTGGTGAAATTTGAACTGTTTGCCTTGAACCTGTCAACAGTTGGGCAGACGCATTCTGCACTAATTGAAGCTTCCGAATCATTATCAAAGACATCCCCACATAAAGCACATTTCAATAATCCAGCCTTGAGGTTACCAGAGTATAGATTACTGTAGCCAGGTTATCCATGTCTAGATAGGGTCACAGTTGGGCCACCAGCCTAAGCTAATGGAAGGCACTCCATGCCACTGAGGCCACCTGTGCATCAAACGACAGCAGTGGATCCAGGAGAACATCCAGACAACTGATAAGTTTACTTATCTCTAAATAATTTTGATCAGGGGTCCCTAAACTGTGGTCCGTGAACCATCAGTGGTCCACAAACATCATTCAGCTGCTCCATGGTGTGTTTGTGAAGAACAGCAGGAGCAGCAGCTTTGAATGGTGGGTGCAGCACATTAAACATATTGATGTTTAACTGTATTTTATTCCTTGTTTTATGTCTTATATTTAGAGGAAATAAAAGAAGCAATAAAATACAATTAAAATCATGCAGCATCTGGTATAGCACCTTACAATTGCTTCAATAGGCAGAAATATCATTAGATGGCCCACCAAGACCCTCAGCAATTTTCAAGTGGTCTATGGGGGGGAAAGTATGGGAACCACTGCTTTAGATAGCTGATTATGGCGCGCTTGCTCTCTCTTATTATGGAACTGAGTTGTGATACACTTTGTGCATGTACCCACTGCTTCAGGAATATGAGTACAACATCTGTGTAGTGAAGAGAATTCTTACTATTTATCTCTTCAAGAGTAGGCAAGTTTCACACGCCATACCACAATTTTTATGCTGCAGTAATTAGTTCTTATTCAATTATTCAAATAGCATTCAGGACTGAGCTAGAAGATACTGTAAATTTTTGTAAAATGCGGGAGGGGAGCCAAGCTTGAGAGATTCTCCTTTTCTCTCTCCTTAAGCCAAAGAGCAGAGAAGCCTTTCCTCTGCTAATGTCTGCATGACACATAATCTGATTTGTGCTCTTCTGCTGTCAGGGAAGACCACTGATAAACTATGTGAGAACTTTGTAAAGGGGAAACCAGGAAATTACTTATCAAGCTCAAGCTTTACAGAGGTTCTGGTGCCAGAGTCTGGGGTGGGGTGGGGAGGGGGGAAGGCTCGACCAAACACATAACATCTGCACACATTATCATCCAGAGGCCCCAGCTGTTCAGAAGCCTTTCAAGCTATGTAAGTAAAAAAACCTTCCATTCTCTGAAGCAAATTGTCTTTATTCTTTTGGCTCCTGGAAGTTCTCAGACAAACCAGATTCCAAATGGGTTTGCTAATACCAGCTCCAGTTTTATCTGGCTTTCTTACACTGAGCAATGCTTACCCATGGGCATGATAAACAGTATACTGTTTTATTTGTGAATGCAGAGATACATTAGCCTATTCTCCAGGCAGTGTTTTCTTCTTTTGCTCTTAAATCACAGAAATCTCCGTATTTGTGGATTAAAAAAAAAAAGATTCCTGATTTAATTATTTTTTGTCGTTCCAATGTGCACAATAGAATTTGTTTTCAGAACGAAGTGGTGCTGTCAATAAACTGTGGAAATAAGAAAGGTTATTACAAAGAAGTTTTCTTGAGGTAGAAGCTTGTGATTTAAGACAGATGTAACATTTTAAGAGCCATGAGGGCAGTTTGTTACAATCACTTCTGCCCACAATGCAGATGACATCTGTTTCTGTTCTGCTATGGGCTCTTGCCAAATGGCAGGGTTTGCAGTTTCTGGTATGCTTCAGGTTGAACTGGGAAAAACCCAGTTCCTCTTCTCAAACAGGACATAAGGGCTGATTCAACAGTTGTTAGTGCACCTGTTGCAGGTGACTATTGGTAAGTGTATATGACATCATTAGAGATGTTCCCCCAGCATCCCTGGAAAGGTTTTGTAGCAAGCATTTTTGAAGTATTTGTATATAGTGGTTAGTAGCTCTTAGGTTTGTCCTGTTTTGGTGGCCATTCAGTTTTCCCCACAATTTAATTAGTGAAATAAGAAACCCAATTCCATGATGCTGGTTCTGATATTGGGGCACAAGGAGAGAATTGCTCCTCTCCCGTTTCCCATTTCAAATTGCAAAAATCTCATCTTGTGCTGGTAAGTACAGAGTTGGACCCACTCTGATAGCCCTTTAAATGTCAAGCAGAGGGCTGGTTCATGCCTGGCCTCCCTTTCCATTCTTTCCCTCCTCTCACCTTGTTGCTCAACAGACATCATTGCATGGCTTAGCTGAGCAGAGATGTAGCTTGGAAGGAAAATTTGTGCTGACATCAATAAATCAAAGAAGACAGAATAAAACAAATTAGTTAGGAAAAATATGTATAAGATGGGGTGTGGAAAGCTGACTTTCACAACACCATTGACTACCTACTTCACCTACTGTCATTTAGTTCTCCAGTAAGTTTTTTAACTAGCAGATAGATTAATTCAGAGTTTGTCTCCTGGTCTGTAACTGAAACCAGTCTATTTCACCTCTGAAGTGGAACTCTCATCACCTGGCTGAGGAATTTCTTTAAATGTTGTGATATTTGAAATATTTGAAAATGTTTGATTTGGATGTGAAATTAAAAATGGATCTCATCAGTATCTAAAACAGATCATTGCTAAAATGTAACGCATTGAATCTCTAGTGTCTACATTTAAAAATTAAGGCTATTTCCACCACCACCCAATTTGGGCCATTTAATTTCACTTACTTCTCATATCTTTGCCTTTCCCCTGAAGTATAAGATCTCCAAATGGAGTGATTTATTTATTGGGGGGGTATCAAGACAACTGGGTGACCATTTACACATCAAGAACAAAGGGAACAAAAGATGATCCAAATTTGCATAACATTTGCATGTGATAGTTTACAGGTATATATGCAAAATTAGAAATAATTTGTATAATTTGAATAGAAATATACACTGAGCCACATGGCTAATGGATACCCTTTCACATATATTTTGCTGCCTGAGGCAAAGGCAAGATGGCACCTCTCCCCATTCCATGTCCAAAAGCCAAGGAGACTGGCAACTGAATCTTACTTTGACGCTAGCAATGGGGCGGCATTCTCCACTGCACCTGAAGGCGTTAGGCTACCTCAGAGGTCAGGCCATGTGACACATACAGCTGTCCACTCTCCGATCCTCAGCATCTGGGGCCTGAGGCAGTTGCTTCAATCTGCCTAATGGTAGGGCTCCATAAACTTGTCAAATCCATTTTCAACCATTGGTATCACCACCTCTTGAATAGTCAGCCTGGAGCAGATGCACACTCACTCCTGTTAGGGCAGACCTAAACAAATCCATACCAATTAGAGGTCCAGGGCAATGGATTTTTCCAATGTGAATAGTGCTGATTTGATGACCCTTGTGGCACTCAAGAAGCCACTTTCTCCCACCCAGAACAATACATTAGGTTTTAAAAGTCACCATATCAACGTTGAACTGGAGGAAAAATGTTGGGCACCTGGAAAAAAAGGTGTTTTTATAAAAGAAGAAGCCAAAAGTTTGCCTGAAACATGGAGAAGCAGGGTGAAAATGTGCAGTGACCTCCAAGCCAGCTGCTCAGGTGCCATTAGAAGAACAGAGTCAGCAGGGTGAAGAGTGACAGAGTGCCCCAATGTAGAAAAACTTACATTTGCTCCTGTAGGGAGTTATGTCTGAATGTATCCTATAGGTTGCATGAAGAGGTACTTTTAAAAAATATATTTTCTGCCTCTACTGCCCATCCATTTCATTGCATAACCTCAGATTTGAGCATTGTGAGACTGGGAGAAAACCTTCTTTCTAGCCACACCATACATAATTTTATATACTTCTTCTTTCTTTTTCCCCTAAGTATAGAAACCCCAAGCACTTGGGCCTGTCCTCATCAGGATGTTGCCCCAACCTCTTCAATCATTTTAGTTGCCCATTCCCCCCCTTTTTTTCCAGCTTTGCAATATCCTTTTTGAGATAAGGTAACCAGAACTGTACACAGTATTCCAAGTACTACTACACCATAGATTTACATAAAAACATTAGATACTGACTGTTTAATCTTAAATTCCTTTTCTAACGATTCTCAACAATGAATTTACCATTTTCATGCCTTCCATACACTGACAGTGCAATCCTATGCATGTTTACTCAGAAGTATGTCCCACTATATTAAATATGATTTATGTTCTATTAAATTGTACAAGATTGCAGTCGCAGTTTATGCTTTCATTGAGTTGTTCACCACGCTACCAATTCCATATATATGTGAAGATTTTTTTCGTCCTAATGTCTTTCCTCTCCCCTTTCTGTTGGAGAAGAGTGTAGCCAAGCAAACTCCACTGAGCTCCAAAAGGCTGCCTCCAAGCTCCGTAAACCTTTTCTCTTGACCATTTACACAGTTTGGAGAGATCTTTTTAGAGCCTGGCACAGTCCACTTGGTCAATCGCTTCTTCATAGGAAGGAGAGAAGTCCAGAGGCAGAGGAACCAATGGGCTTGAGTGAAGAGCACTACAGTGCGAGGGAGGAACCTTTGTGAAGGGTGTGATCCTATGTGGCTGGAAAGTTGTAAAGTATTATCTCGTGAGCACCACAGATGCAAAGAACAAAATGGTCACCTACTATTTCAGAATCCTGCGGCTCTGGACAAGCCCTGAAACACGTCAGGCCACCTGGGACCCTATGCTGAATATGAATCAAGGCCTGAAAGAGTTTTCTCACAGTTTGCATGTTAAGGGAATAAAAACTTGTAAACATTTAGATATCTGCACTGTAATATTATAATAGGTTTTTGGTTGGATGCAACTGGCTTGTGGGGTCCTTCGGTTGCACGTAACAATAATATTGCTTTCTCTTTTGAATCTGTAGCATGAATGTCATATGGAAAGGTACAAATTTGTATGTAATGGTTCATCTGAGCATTAATACTCCACAAATGGGAAACTCTTATTGTTAGATGGTCATCTTTCTTATGGAAACAATTTCAAAACTGTTTAAGAACTGGAAATGCTATTGTAATTTATCCTGATATGTAAAATATACAGATAAAATGGAAAACATTACTACTACTAATAAAATGAAGTGAAAAAAGCTTTGTGAATCAAATATGGACAGGCACTTTTCAGTTTTCAAATCGCATTCACCTGCATTAAAGTATTCATGACAATGGACTATGTTAATTATGGTCAATCGACTGTGACATCAACCCTCCCCCCTCCATTTTTCCTATTGACTATATATTTATAAGCTGATTCATATTTCAGTTTAATAACTGAAAAGAGTCTGTCTATATTTGGTCCATTAAGTTTTTTTCACCATTTTATTATTGTGTAGTAATTGTTCCATATTTATATATTTTACATCTCTGGATAAATTTTAGTACAATTTTCAGTTATTTGTCCTGACCTTTTTAAGTTTGCTTTTGTGTTTGTGAATGGTCAGGACACTATTTCTCTTTGTTTTACTCTAGCATCTTTATTATGGAGCCTGAGCAGTCATGAAGATGACAGTTTGCATGGCAAAATACACTTCCAGCCTCTGGGCTTCTGTCTGGAGAGTGGTCCCCTGACAGTACATAAGGTAACCTAGTGCAGCAAATTGCAACTGTGGAGGGAAGGCAAAATTCATGTGAAAAACAAAGGGCGATTAAAAAAGTTAAGTCCCTTGGTGTTGCCATCCTGATCTTAATCAAACATCTCCTTCCCCACAGCTGCTTTTTATCAAATTAAAAAAGAACAGAGATCCAATCTTTTATCTCCAAAGTCTCTTCTAGTTTGGTCCTATCATAGCCTTACATGAGCCACTTCATTCAGTCTCTGTCTCACACACATACCCCATTTGTAAGATGGAGATAATAATAATATTGACTTATTTTACAGGTTCTTCCAAGGATTACTAAAATAATGTATGCAAAAGGCTTTGAACATAGAAGTGCTAGGTGTTTGCAGTAGTGTAGTGGCAAATTCAGAAGTGCACAGTCCCTTCATTAGAGTCACAGACACACCTCCCCCCTCTTTTTGTTCCTGGTTTGAGAATGAGATCATTGTTAATTCCTTATCCCACAACAACAGACATCCCTAGAAGCATGAAAGGGGAGTTAGCTACTGAAAAGAGTCTTCTCACCTCTTTCATGCTGATTGGCTCATAGGATGCTGGAGATACAGGGACCCTACTGGCATCCTGCTCCCCAAAAAGTAAGGGGTCTAAGCCCCCCCCCCAAAACCCTGGACGACTACATCCCTGGGTATTTGAGAACATTGATTCAGTTAACAAGAACATGTAATGTTCAAGGTAAGGTATTTTCAGTGGGGTTCATAGATTCCTTCACAGATGTACATCCTATATAGTAAAGCTTTCTGAACCTTTTATTCCCTATTTCTTTGATCCAGCAGATGTCCCTTGGTCCACAGATGGTTAACCCTATTTGATTTTCTTTGTAATCCTCAAATGTTCTGCTCAGTACATTTTCTTTATTCAGGAATGTGCTGGGTTGTATCATACAGACTTCATATACTGAATGAAAAGCTCCTCTGACTGGTGAATGATGTCATTTCCTGGCTCTAAAGCTAATAAGACACACATGTTGTCTTGTGTATTTTTGATGGTTAGTTTCTTCCTCTTACTTGATGCATGGTTTCCAACTGGCAGCTATGCAATAAAATGCTTCAATGTGGCTCAACACTAGTTATGCAAGCTATCAAAAAAGATTAGTTGTCAGAGTTAAATAAGGAGTAAGATGATCTTTCAGGAATCCTGGTCCAAAGCTGCATAGAGCTTTGTATATCAAAAGCAGAACCTTGAACTTAGCCCGGTACCTAATGGGCAGCATATTGTGGTCCTGGAGAGAGAAACTCTGGGGAAGGGAAACTGTGTGGCAGGGAGAATGGGTTGGTGAATGGAGCAAGCAGGGGAACACCCCCTCATGTGTGTATATATTATATATACTGTACATATATATTAGATTATACTATAATTAGAGCTTTACAAGTATGTCCCCTAAATTTTCTAGACCACAAAATATAGATTAGCCTATATTTATCATTTGTAACATACTCTTGCTCTGTTTACAAAAGCTTTTTGGTCTGGTTGCCTAAAGGCAATTTTTACTTGCCCAAGTAACCCTGGTATGTAATAATATAAATGATAATCTTTAATAGAAGATAGTTTAATCACTATGATGCTAATGCCCAGGAACTATTCAGTATTGTTATAAAATTGGGGGGGTAACTTAGATGGCATCTTTTATGTCCCCTCCAAGTCTGTGACTTTTATATCTGTAAGTTAGGATTGATTAGGAAAAGAAATTGCTAAAGTAGTCAAACCAGTCTCTTTGTTAAGTTAATGGCTCTAGTCATGTCTATTTACATGACTAAAGAATATGGATAACTGATTGCTTCCAGGCAGAGCTTGGAAAAGTTACTTTTCCAAGCTCTGTCAGAGGTAAGTTAGTATCCCTCCCTCCCATGGCTGGAGGTGATGTCATTGGTGAGTGTAGCACAGTAGACTAGGGGCTAGCCTTGTCTTGAAGTGGGCTGGGACACAGAGGCTTGGCTTGCTCTCTGTCCTGAATCCAAAACTATAGCTTTGGGGGAAACCCCGCCCCTAGAAACCTAATGGGGGAGCAAGTTCTGTTGAAGTGTTAACATTTTGTGTATGTTCAGCCTGAATATATGTGTAAATAAAACCATATATCACAAAGACACCACCATCTCCAGTGACTTTCATTCTAGGGAAAGCAAACGTGAGATATGTACTGTCACCCCTGAAATATCTCACTGCTTAGAGATTGGGATGCACGTAACAGTATGTTTGGGAAATGGGAGGAAAAGGGGGTAAATGGGGGAGCAGCATTTGGCAGTTCCAGATTGTGGGGTGGTTCACACGGCAATCCATGCAAGCAGCTCTGGAGCATGAGAATCTGCATCTCCATATATGAGTGTTACAGTATGCATGCTAATGACCATCCCTTCTCAGAGCCAGTGTGAGTTGTGGCTACACAATGTTGGACTTGTGTGAGAACGTTCTAGATTAAAATCCACATTGGGTCATGATACTCACTAGGTGACTTTAGCCTTACACACCTCATAGATTTACTGTGGAAGGGAGGTATACAACTCTTTGGAGAAAGTACAGCATTCAGATATAATTAAAAAATAAACACTCCAGTTGTGCTGACTACATTTTCAACTTCATGTGTAGGTGTCAGTCAGGGCTGCCTGGTTATGATGTCAGTAGTCAGGTCCCCTTGTGGACTCCTGAGGCACTTGCTTGATGGAGTCTCAGTAAGTATGAGTGATCTTTCTGCCTTTCACATGCAAACACATATTGAGGGCAGCAGAAAAGCAATGAAAGATACCTCAATACATAAACATATATGGCTCTTTATTTTAGATATTTCATGATTTTACCCACAAGAATGGTTGTGATTGGCCAACCAAATCTAGTAGTCTCCCCTGCAAAACACATACACACAGGCCCAATGTGCAATTTTATTTCTTTTATTTCTGTAGTAAATAAATGCAGTTTTGTTTCCCTACTGATAATGCAAGTAATCCTGCCACATGGCATATATCTCACTGAAGCATTTGTCTGCTAAGATAGTGTTTTGTTTTTAATTGCAGCGAGAGGATGAACGCATTAAAATGCCAGCTGGAACTCACCTACCAGACAGCTTAAAGAAAGGAGCTCTTAAATAAATCCACTCAACAGTAGAAAGACAGCATCATCCTCAGGTGTTTGCTGCCAAGCTTGTTTTGGTTATGTCAGTCTGCATCCGAAAAGATTAGACTAAAATTCATTGCTTACGCAAATCACTCATGGGCAATAGGCCTTGAAGCATGTTTTTAAAAATACATGGGTGAAGGAAGTGGATCTAATTTGCAGTTCCATAAATTGTAGCTGAAGACGGGCCAGGTGAGCAGAGGTAAGATATGCTGCTCAGAATGATGACTAGGTAGGCCCCTGGCGAATTTGCTAAATGCTGGTGGCGGAGTGAGGGCGATATTCCTGGTCCCAAGCATCCCATTCTTTTTGTCCCGCCCTCAGTGCCCTACCTCCTTCCCAAGTCACCTACTGAGACTGGGTGCTGAGGCTCAGCTTCCGTTTTCTGTGGGCAGCAACGGCGGTGGCACCTTCTGCAGCCAGCAAAAAGTCCTCATTAGAAATAATAATTGAGATTGGAAATATAAGCTTAGCTCCAAAGATTCCCATGCATGAGTGGAAGGAACTTCTGCTTGTGAACCCAAGGAGAAACATTTTCCCTCCCGCAACATGCAGAAAGCCTCATCCTCCTTCGTTGCATGCTATTCTGGAGACATCCCAGGCCGCATAAAATGTTGGAAAGTGCAGGTGCTGTAGCTGAGGAGATTCAGCAATCCTGTACTCATTCTCAGAGGCACTTGGGATTTCTGCAGCTACCTGCCGTTTCTTGTCACCATCTGGAGACTTAACAGAGCCAAGAATAATAGGAACCTCTGGAGGGGGATGGGCAGAAGACCTGCTATTGTCCATCAGATTCCGTAAAAGGGGCTGTGCTTATGGTAACGATGATGCTGTGGGATTGAGTTACAGGACTGGAATGCTGTCTGTACTGCGTGTTGTCTCATTTTAACATTTTCCATGGACACTATTCTGCTATCAATCATCCCATTCCATACTCTGTGTATTATTCTTCAGTGATGAGGTCAATTGCCCTGTAACGTTTCAATATTTGTATTATCGTTTTTCATTGAAAGGTAATTAGAGTTAATTAGATTCCAATTAGGTGAATGGGACAGGAAAATAAAATAGTGCACATCCAAAGCATTTGGGGATTTAAATGTTCTCAACATGGTAAAACTGCCAGGTAACAACAGTCCAAACCTCACCGTTATTTTATACTGACGTGGCTGTTAAGATCATGAGGTTTTATCTCTTCAGTATTGGTTTTTATTAATATCAGCAGGAGGGTTTGAGTTGAAGGAGAAAGTACATGAGGAAGGTAATAATAAATTGGAGTGTTATCAAATATTGTTTTTAATTCTTACTTAACCAGAATCTGTCCCCCCCCCCATGTCACATCTGGGTAGGGAATATTTTTTTTAAAAAAGAGGGAAGTTAAGATGCCTGGGTGACATCTGTGGCATCAGTTGTCCTATCTTACAGGACGCTTCTGTAACTTGAGGGATGGCAATAGTTATCTGCTGTACCCTCAAGTACATTTGGGTTAGTTATATAATCATTTGGAATTGCTCATTTTTAGCCTGCAAGCAAGACCATCCAGGTAAACTAGATATCATGGAGATTGTATAGGCATTGGGACTGAACCACAGTGGAAGTGAAATTCAGCACAATATGTTATTGATAGCAGTTACAATATATAGCCATTTAGAGCTTTACAATAAAACAATCCCTAAGCAGGGCAACACATTGTCCCCTAACCCTACAATGGTTCCATTCTATCTCCGCTCTCAGAGGCAGTTAACTTCTGAATACCAGTTGTGGGGATCGCAAAGGGGGAGAGTACTGTTGCACTCTGGTCCTGATTACTGGCTTCATGGAGGCAACTAGTTGGCCACTGTGTGATCAGAATGCTGGAATAGATGGGCCATTGGCTGCTCCAACAAGCTCTTCCTATGTTATCTTTACAAAATTCTACTCACACATTTCATATCAGCTGTGGTGTTAATTAAATCCATAAATTATTAATTTTGGCTTAGTACTGTACCCAGTTCTCATCTGGCAGATACTGTCTCTTTAAGGCTATCTAGTCTTAAAATGGCCTTGATCTAAGGTGAATAGCAACGGCAGCATGACCACCATACAAAATGCATGGTGAAGATTAAGAAATGGGGCCCCAAATTCATGTTTGGGTTAAAGATGGATTCCATGTCTGAAAAGGCTGATGACGAGACTGTATATAATGTGGCAGTGCTGCAGCAGTTTTCTGTACTTTGAACTTTCTGTACTTTGAGGAGCACATTGCTAAGAACATAAAAACCAACAACAAAAAATTCTATCAATACATTCAAAGCAGGAGACCATCTAGGGAGGCGATTGGACCCTTGGATGATAAGGGAGTCAAAGGTGTACTAAAGAACGATAAGGAGATTGCAGAGAAGCTAAATGAATTCTTTGCATCTGTCTTCACAGTGGAAGATATAGGGCAGATCCCTGAACCTGAACTAACATTTGCAGGAAGGGATTCTGAGGAACTGAGACAAATAGTGGTAACGAGAGAGGAAGTTCTAGGCTTAATGGACAATATAAAAATGGACAAATCACCAGGCCCGGATGGCATCCACCCGAGAGTTCTCAAAGAACTCAAAGGTGAAATTGCTGATCTGCTAACTAAAATATGTAACTTGTCCCTCGGGTCCTCCTCCGTGCCTGAGGACTGGAAAGTGGCAAATGTAACGCCAATCTTCAAAAAGGGATCCAGAGGGGATCCCGGAAATTACAGGCCAGTTAGCTTAACTTCTGTCCATGGAAAACTGGTAGAAAGTATTATTAAAGCTAGATTAACTAAGCACATAGAAGAACAAGCCTTGCTGAAGCAGAGCCAGCATGGCTTCTGCAAGGGAAAGTCCTGTCTCAGTAACCTATTAGAATTCTTTGAGAGTGTCAACAAGCATATAGATAGAGGTGATCCAGTGGACATAGTGTACTTAGACTTTCAAAAAGCGTTTGACAAGGTACCTCACCAAAGACTTCTGAGGAAGCTTAGCAGTCATGGAATAAGAGGAGAGGTCCTCTTGTGGATAAGGAATTGGTTAAGAAGCAGAAAGCAGAGAGTAGGAATAAATGGACAGTTCTCCCAATGGAGGGCTGTAGAAAGTGGAGTCCCTCAAGGATTGGTATTGGGACCTGTACTTTTCAACTTGTTCATTAATGACCTAGAATTAGGAGTGAGCAGTGAAGTGGCCAAGTTTGCTGACGACACTAAATTGTTCAGGGTTGTTAAAACAAAAAGGGATTGCGAAGAGCTCCAAAAAGATCTCTCCAAACTGAGTGAATGGGCGGAAAAATGGCAAATGCAATTCAATATAAACAAGTGTAAAATTATGCATATTGGAGCAAAAAATCTGAATTTCACATATACACTCATGGGGTCTGAACTGGCGGTGACCGACCAGGAGAGAGACCTCGGGGTTGTAGTGGACAGCACGATGAAAATGTCGACCCAGTGTGCGGCAGCTGTGAAAAAGGCAAATTCCATGCTAGCGTTAATTAGGAAAGGTATTGAAAATAAAACAGCTGATATCATAATGCCGTTGTATAAATCTATGGTTCTGGTCGCCTCATCTCAAAAAGGATATTATAGAGTTGGAAAAGGTTCAGAAGAGGGCAACCAGAATGATCAAGGGGATGGAGCGACTCCCTTACGAGGAAAGGTTGCAGCATTTGGGGCTTTTTAGTTTAGAGAAAAGGCGGGTCAGAGGAGCCATGATAGAAGTGTATAAAATTATGCATGGCATTGAGAAAGTGGATAGAGAAAAGTTCTTCTCCCTCTCTCATAATACTAGAACTTGTGGACATTCAAAGAAGCTGAATGTTGGAAGATTCAGGACAGACAAAAGGAAGTACTTCTTTACTCAGCGCATAGTTAAACTATGGAATTTGCTCCCACAAGATGCAGTAATGGCCACCAGCTTGGATGGCTTTAAAAGAAGATTAGACAAATTCATGGAGGACAGGGCTATCAATGACTACTAGCCGTGATGGCTGTGCTGTGCCACCCTAGTCAGAGGCAGCATGCTTCTGAAAACCAGTTGCCGGAAGCCTCAGGAGGGGAGAGTGTTCTTGCACTCGGGTCCTGCTTGCGTGCTTCCCCCAGGCACCTGGTTGGCCACTGTGAGAACAGGATGCTGGACTAGATGGGCCACTGGCCTGATCCAGCAGGCTCTTCTTATGTTCTTATGTTCTTACTTGTGAACCCCGGGTTTTCTTTGTGTTCATTCTCAGCATTGTACTGGCATTTCATGCACAGAAGCAGGTAGCAATTTGGCTGGTTCTGCCTAGGTTGGCTCCAGATACCACTTCTTCACTGCTGCCAGCGTATTCCATGACCTCTCGGAGGACACATCCCTTATGCAATGAAGATCTTCTTCAGCTTCCAAATGAAGCAGCTCCTGGGTAGCAGCCATGTATTTTTCATATGCAGCCCTTCTTCCTTAACTGGTGTTGGCTTACAATGAACTAATCATTCAAACTATTATTTCCATTCTCTCTTTTGCTTCCTCCTTATGTACACTTAACTCTTTAACTAAATAAGCTTTCAGGAACCTTCACAACTTCCAATGCAAATTCAGATTTCTCACCGAATTGCCATAGGCTGGGAGGTTCATTCCTCTACAGTTCAGAGTATACAGTGGAAGCTTGCTATAACCCTTTTCGCTGTACTGCAGATTTGGATATACCGGGGATATGATCAAGTCCTCCAAGTAAAATACTCTGTACAATAGAGCAGTCTGCACATTTCCTGCCTCTTTGTCAAGACAGTTGGCTTTGTTGGTTGCTCTTACTTCAGCCTTGGTTGTTATCCCACACTTTTTCATCCTCTGTGCTTCTTGTCCCTAGTGAGTCCTCTGCTTCCTTTCCCTGGGTGTTTCTGAGTCTTTCCCCCTCCGCGTTCTTAAAAATCTTTCTTGATGTCCCCCTCCCTCCCTCTCTTTCTCCCTCTCTTTTCTTTACTGGCAGTTCTTGAGCCTTCTCTGAATTTATTTTTGTTAGCTTGTTTTCCCCTCTGTGCTACCCTTCCTGCTTCTTCATTCCCACTGCAGTGACAGCAGGGTTTTTTGCCACTCTAGGAACCAATACTTGTTGGCTTTAACTCTTTCAGTGCAGTTTTCATTATAATGTGGAACCCCTATAACACGGGTGCATCCTTTGTCCCCTGGCCCCTGCATTATAACAAGCTTTTACTGTACTCCAAAACAATAGTTTTGAGATCTAGAGGACTGGAAACTAGCCATGGGCCGTGTGCTTCCTCCTTTCACCTCCCCCCTCCTCCTCTTTCAGAAATACATCCCTTCTCTGCTTCCAAAACAGAATTAACCATAGTTTGCCCTCACATGTGAATAATGGTTTGAAGTGGGATTCTGATCTAGAGGGCAAGTATTGACTATAGTTTTCAAATGCAAATATCATGACAACCTATGGTTAGCAATAAAACATAAAAATTGAGAGTGAAGCCATGTTCTGGGAATGGCAGGAGTGCATAAACCCACAACTCACTCACAATCATTCATTTTCACCAGGTCTATCTACACGACAAACATATTGTTGTGCACAGCCCAATATCTGAGTGGTGAGAGACTTCAGGAGCTCCAGCACTTACCCATGGTTTACTTTCCTTGAAATGAAGGTCACTGGGGACTTTGTGTCTTTAGGATATATGGTTTTATTTACACACATATACAACCTGAGCATAAGATGGTAGGACTCACAGTGTTAGCACTCCAACAGACCTTGCTTTCCCATTAGGTTGCCAGGGAAGTCCCCAGAGCCACAGCTTTGGATTCTGCACGGAGAGCAAGCTTCTGTCTCTCTCCGGCTCCCAGTTTCAGACCAGACCAGCAAAGGCTTTCTCCTGGGCTGTTGTTCTCCTACATACAAGATGACTTCCAGCCAGATGAGCAGGGAAGGCCTATCCTCTATTGAAAGAGCATTACCAGCTAGTTGTTCTCATGGCAACATAGCATAACTTTGGTCATGCAAATAGGATGCTTAACAGACTTGGCTGGGGCCATTACCTTAACAAAGAAACTAATTTGACCAGTTTAGTGGTTTCCTCTGCCACAGATCTGAACCATATAGATACAGAATTACAGACCTGGAGGTGACTCAAAGACAGCATCCAGACCAACCCCCCAATCCTATAACAATATATTATTTTATGGGTTTCTGCCTTGGAAATTTTGGGAAAGGCTGTTGGTGAGGGAGGTGAAAATTCTCTTTTAGAGATCCCTAAGCCCCACAGCTCCCAGAATTCCTTGGGGAAAAGGAATGACTATTTAATTAGTTTACATCTGAGTGGAGATGAACCTGTGGCCCTCCAAATATTGTTGGATCCCTGATTACTGGCCATGCCGGCTGGGGCTGATAAGAGTTATAGTCCATCAACATCTGGAAGGCCACATGTTCCCCACCACAGATTTAATGCATCATCAGTCCTCCCCCCAAAAGCATATATGGTGGTGCTGAAGCCCCCCCAAAAAAACCCTCTCCTTCTCTGACTATTTTCTTCAGAGTTGGCTACATTCTAAGTACCAGAATGGTTTCCTCCAGCCAGTGAGGTTAGTCTGGTAGCTATTAGGCATCAGTGCTCAATATGGCAAGCATCCCCTAGCCTTCAGTATCTGTTAAGGAAGCATCTTTAGGTAGTAGCTAAACAAAACCCTGGAGAAAATGTCCCCATACATGATAACCATCACAATGCTGTCTTTACTTCTACTGGACTTGTTGCTGTCTTACTTAGATCCCTTCCAGATGTCATTTTTTATTGTGCATTCATGATGATTTGTGCTCATGGTAGTACTGGGGCAATTATACATGATCTCACTTTCAATATTGTCTATGCCTGGCTGCAAAAGTTTCAGGGCAGATATACTGCTTCATCAGTGCATGTCCTGTAACTTCCTGCTGAATTCCTGTAACATTTTCTACTGCAAATGTTCTGGGGTATTTTTTTGTTCTACATTCGTTGTACTATACAGGCATACCCCGCTTTAATGTTTGCAATGGGACCGGAGAGTATACTTTAAGCGAAAATAAACGTTAAGTGAAGCAATTGTCTTCACTTGTACTGCACGCAATCACCACTAGATGGCAGCGGCATCATGCCAATAAAGTGTACGTTATTGCAAAGCGCGCAAACGTTAAGCGGGGTATGGGGACGTATGGAGCATGTACGTTATAGCGAGGCAACGTTAAGCGGGGCAACGTTAAGTGGGGTATGCCTGTAGACAGCAATAATATAACAATGGGGAAGCATCACAGAATAACTATTATAGCTGAACGATGTGTGGATAGTCCAGTATAAATCCACCACTAATGCACTATAATTGCGCCAATGACATGTTGCAGCATATACCTTCCAAAAGAAGTAGTCTGGAGGGCCCCTTAGATTTTAATTTGGATGGTGGGAACAAGGAGCTTTCCTCTTACTTATTTTAATTGGTGTCTGAACATCAGAATGACACTAACTGGCACATGTTGTTCTCTCGGATTCTATGAGCCTTTTTGAGGAATCCTGACAAAGCAGACAGTCGCTTTCTTCTCTGCTCTTTCACCATTCAGGCATAGAATTGGATCTTGTGTCTTTCTGGACAGTGATAGCTTTCCTTAAATCTTTTATTGTTTATTCTCTTTCCTATCTGCAAAGCTGTCAGTTGTATTTTGTTTATAACTTATCCATAATGTTTGGAATTCACATTTGACTTGGCAGACATGCACCAGTATGGAGAAAAACCCATAGCATTTGAATGAGGAGACAGTTCTATGTCCTCCGGACTCTATCAGCAAGTCTTCTGTAGTTTGAGTGTTGTAGGGTTTGATTGATTGTTTTAAAAATCCATAGCCACAGAACTGGATGGCAACATCTAGGGGAATAGCAATATGGTGAAAAAAATAATTGCCTCTACCCTGACTTTGGCCCGTTTTCAGTGACAGAATGTCATGGGCATATGCCAGCTACCTCTAGCAAAATGCAGTAGAAAAAAGTGGTTTTTGCCATCATGTAGTAATACCAGTAATTAATGGATATTACCAGATGTTAAGTATTGTGTTCCAGCTCCACATGACCAGTCTGAACTTCTCATCTTTTATCTCTTGTCTCTGCCCTCCTTTGCGTTATTGCTCACATATTTTTTCCAGATTCGCCAACAATCAAAACACACACACAGCACATACACAAAACACAGCAGTCAGAACCAAAACTGTGTACCAAGAAAAACTGAGTTCTGTGACTTGTATAAAAGCGTGCATGCTGGGGGAAGGCAGCAATGATAACAAACAATAACAAATAATTACCACAAATAAATAACAATTATACATAATTTAATATGATTCAAGTCGTTATGGGGAGGGGTAAGGAAGGACGTACCTGAGATCTTATTCAGCCAACGCTTTGGCTTCTGAAATGTGACTAGGAATTGACAATATACTTTCAGGCATATCTCCATAACCATAACATGCTTTTAAAAATTATTAAAAGCGGAGATTCATAGGAAGCTGAATCCTGAACAGGAGCCAAGTACACGGCATACTCTTCACAAGAACCTAAGAGCTACCCTGCTAGATCAAACCAGCAAATCCAGCATCCTGTTTCCCCCAGTGACTATCCAGATGCCTGTGGAAATCCCACTAAGCAGCAGGACAGTCGCTCAAAAGCCCTCTCCTGCTCATCAGTCCCAGCAACTGGTATCGAGAGGCAAGCTGTATTTGACTCTGGAGGTAGCAGATCGCCGTCATGGCTAGTAGCTATTGATAGCCTTATGAATTTGTCCAATTTTGCTTTAAAGCCATTCAGGTTGGTGGCCATCACCATACCTTGCTATAGTGAATTTCATACTCTGTGTGTGTGTGTTGCCTGTTTTGAGTCTCCCACCATTTAGCTTCATTGGATGACCCTGGGTTCTAGTATTATGAGAGGAAGAAAAAAGTCTCCTTAAGCACTCTTTTCTTAGCATGCACAATTTTATAAGCCACTTTCATGTCCTCCCCACATAATTCCTTTCCCCCCACCCCAAGCTTCAAACACTGTAACATTTTCTTGCAGGGATGTTGCATTGGCAACCCTTTGATCGTACTGATTGCCCTTTTTTGCAACTTTTCCTCTTTGAGATATGAGGGACCAGAACTGTACCCAGTATTCCAACTACAGTTACACTATATATTCGTATGAAGACATTACAAACCTGGCAATTTCATTTTCAATCCCTTTCCTAATGTTCCTTAACACAGGCCTTTTTCACAGCTGCTACACACTGGGTCAATTCAAGGTATCCACTACAAGCCCATGATCTCTTTCCTGGTTGCTCACTGCCAACTCAGACCACAACCCAATGTGTAAGTGAAATTAGGAAGTTTTTGCCAAAACACGCATCAGTTTAGAGTTACTTACACTGAACTGCATTTTAATGCACCCAGTTTGGAGAGATCCTTTTGGAGATCCTCACAATCCCCTTTTGTTTTTTAACACTTTGAATAATTTGGTGTGGAGGAGTCTGCTTCTTTGGGGATTTCTAGTTTGACTCTATGCACTTATACAGAGCAACCCTGCCTCTAGTATATCCGTCCTTGTCACATTTCAGGCATCACTTTCTGCTGGGGGAGAGATTTAGTTCATGTAAGGCACAGCTGGGACGTAATTCCAATGGAGCCAAATCCATAGAGGGTCCAATGACCAGAGCAATGGTGGCTGGTGCCCATTGAGGCTGGTAAGGCAGGGAGGCAAACAGTAGGTAGAGCCAGCTAATTCTAGTTTTGCTCCCATCCTGCTCCCTGCCACTACAAGGTCAGTGCGGAGGGAGTCAAATTCCAATCTGCATGGTCACAAAAAGTGCAAAGTCAGGTCTCAGATAAGCAGAGCAGGGAAGTAACCAGAGAGTTCCAAGCAGAGCTGGGGCTGGATGCCAGACCAGCTAAACTAGAATGTTGCTCCAACAACTATTTATTTATTTAATTTATTTATGAAAATTTACATCCTGCCCTTCTTCCCAGAAGGAGCCCAGGGCAGCAAACAAAAACACTAAAAGCATATCTTAAAAACAAAAGGATTTAAATCATATTAAAACAAAACATCTTAAAAAGCAATGCCAGCACAGGCTCAGACTGGGATAAGGTCTCTACTTCAAAGGTTTGTTGAAAGAGGGAGGTCTTCTATAGGCGCTGAAAAGATAACACAGATGGTGCCACAACACTAAAAGTCCACTTCCTATGTTATGTGGAACGGACCTCCTGATAAGATTGTATCTGTAGGAGGCCCTCACTTACAGAGCGCAGTGATCAACGGGGTATATAAAGGGTAAGACAATCTTTCAGGTATCCTGGTCCCGAGCTGTATAGGGCTTTGTACACCAAAACCAGAACCTTGAACTTGGCCCAGTAGCAAATGGACAATTCTTTCAGCATCAGGGTGACATGTTGGTGATACCTGCCCCAGTGAGCAGTTACGCTGCTGCATTTTGCATCAGCTGCAGCTTCTGGACCAACCTCAAGGGCAGCTCCACATAGAGCACATGACAGTAATCCAGCCTGGAGGTTACCAGTGCATGGACAACAGCGGTCAGGCTATCCTGGTCCAGAAACAGCCACAGCTGTCTTACCAGCCAAAGATGGTAAAAGGCACTCCTAGCCACTGAGGTCACCTGGGCCTGTAGCAACAAAGACGGATCCAGGAGCACCCCCAGACTATGGACCTGCTCTTTCAGAGGGAGTACGACACCATCCAAAGCAGGCAACTGGCCAATTATTCGAAAGGAACCACCAACCCATAGTGCCTCAGTCTTGCTAGGAATAACGTTCAGTTTATTGGCCCTCATCTAGCCCACCACCCAGTCTAGGCACTGGTCCAGGGCTTACATGGCCTCTCCTGATTCAGATGTTACAGAGAAATAGAGCTGGGTATCATCAGCGTACTGCTGACACCTTGCCCCAAATCTCCTGATGACTGCTCCTAAGAGCTTCATATAAATGTTAAACAGCATTTTGGATGGGATGGTACCCTGTGGCACCCCACAGCACAACTGCCAGGGGGCTGAAATATAATCACCCAATGCTATTCTCTGACAATGATCCTGGAGATAGGATCAGAACCATCGTAAAACAGTGCCTCCAATACCATCTCACCAAGTCGGCCCAGGAGGATACCGTGATCAATGGTATCAAAAGCCGCTGAGAAACAAGTAAGAACAAGATTGCGCTCCCACTGTCCTTCTCCCGATAAAGGATATCCATCAGGATGATCAAGGCCAATTCAGTTCCATAACCAGGCATGGACCCAGACTGAAACGGATCAAGACAATCTGTTTCATCCAAGAGTACTTGCAATTGCTGTGCCACAACCTCTTGATCACCTTTCCTAAAAATGGAGTATTTGTGACCAGGCGGTAGTTGTCACATACCAATGGGTCCAGAGTGGGATTTTTCAGGAGCGATTAGATCACCGATTCTTTCAGAGCAGCTGGGACCATTTCCTCTTGCAACGATGCATTGACCACACTCTAGCAAAATAAGCACCACGGTCTAGTTCCATTTTGGTTCAAGTGGAGCCTGAAAAGTATCTACATTTAAGCCAGCAAGTGCTGAAAATTCTGAAGGCTGCCCTAGAGCAACATGCAAAGAAATTTGTGGGGATTGTAGGCAAACACACAGGGGACAAGGCGGAACTGGCTGACTTTCTCAATCTGTTCTGGATCTCATCTCTCCTTTGGGTTAATTTTCTTTGGAGTTAAGAGGGGCTAAAAATTAAGCACTAAAGAAGAGATGTAAGCAAAGACGACTGATTCTCTTTATATTTACCTACATTCCCTTCCAGGTCTTGCTCTTAAGATTCAGCGCCTGCCTTGTACATGGCTGCTTTTCAGTGATGAGTGTAATGTGTAGCAAAATTCTAGAAATGTAGTGCAGAAGCCATTTTTGCACTGTAGAATGCAAAAATGAAACTTGCTATAGGTTCCAACAGACAGAGGCAGAGAAAACTAGAGAGGATTGTAGGCACATGCAGAGGGAGACAAGTGCTGCTGACTGTTTTTCTGTTCTGTTGATTATCCTGTCTTCTTTAGCAGCTAATTGTCCGTAGGGTCTTCAAGGGAGAAGAGGAGAAACAATTAACGGCTAAGGAGTGATAAGTTATGAGGAGATAAACAGCAGGCAGCCACTTTAGCATCCCTTCCAGCTTTCTCTGCCTGTCTCCAGGGGAGTCTTCATACCAATTGGAGCCTGGCTTACACAAGGCATTTTTTTCCTTTTCTTTTGAGTATTATGAAAATATAAAAATTGTAAGAAAGATATATATAATATATTAACATTTCCTTCATTCAGGCTGATATATCTTTAAAAACAAACAATATTTAAATAGTATTGAGAAAATGAAAGTGATCAGAAAAAAGAAAACAGGGAAAGTACTGTCAGATATATTAAACAACAACAACAACATTTGTTTCATTACAGAAGTGACAATACTTCCATTTGTACATTCTCTCTTGGAAATCTCTTGTTCCAAAAGATCTCAAACTTTCCCCAATACGTTCAAAATATTGCATTATCCTGGCCATCACACACCTTCTGAATAGCAGTTAGTTTCAACATAATCATAACTGCCCAAATTTACTTCACTACTCATGCCAAATAATTGCAATATAGGGTTTTTCCACAGAGCATTTTTTATGGGATGAGTACAATGTGTATCCAGGCCTCAAAATGAATTTTGTGCCTTTCTGCACATGCATAGATCTCAGCAATGTATAGAAGCCTGCCTATGGCTGAATTGTTTGCTTATAAAGAGTTCTCACACTCTTTAACCAAACTTCTTCCCTTCAATACAACTGTTCATGTATCTCAATGGCAGGATTACTAGGTCTGAACATCCCTCTAATGTGCAACTTTATTCATTAATGTGTTACCTAGAACCATCGGTAGGGCTGTCTTTTTGACCCAATCATAATTTTAACAGATTTTTCATATTTTGGGAGAGCTCTGACTGTAAGATGCTTCCTACTTGTTATGGATAATGAAGTTTGTTCTGTCCACCACTACCCCACACTTACTTCCAGAAGAAACAAAATTCAAACAGACAACAGCAGATTGTCCACTGTCTAAGTCAGCCTTTCCCAACCAGTGTGCCTCCAGATGTTGTTGGACTCAGCATTGCCAATGGCTGAGGCTGATGGGAGTTGTGGTCCAACAACATCTGGAGGCACACCGGTTGGGAAAGGCTGGTCTAAGTTGTCTATTTGTGACTGTCTTAGTCCTTCTTCCCAGAGCTTGGAAAAGTTACTTTTTTGAAGTACAACTCCCATCAGCCCAATCCAGTGGCCATGCTGGCTGGGGTTGATGGGAGTTGTAGTGCAAAAAAGTAACTTTTCCAAGCTCTGCCTTCCCCAAGTGATTTGTGACCTATCCTGTCTTTAAAGAGGCTGGCAGTCCTTCAGAGCTCTGGAACTCACACAAAGCATAATGATTGGTAGCCACTAGGGATGGGAAAAATCTGCCCATTTTGGTTCTCACAGTTTTCTCATTTTTCCAGTCTTAAATTCAGTTCTGCAGGAATTTGCTATTTTTCTTTAAACCCTCATGAAAATTCTTCAGCATTGTAGTGTGCATTTTCCCCACTAAACACATTTGTGTATGCAGTTTGGAGTAATGTACACATTTTTGCAAGCAATTTCTACTAATATAACGCATTTTTGTAAGTTATTTTCACTAGCATATTCATTTTTATTCACATTTTCTTCCATTTTTGTAAACATTTTTTGGCTGCAGAACTGCATCACAAAATTTGGATAAGTGCGAATTTTGAAGGATGTCTGTGTTTCAGTTCTCATATAGTTTTGATAAGTGCAGATTTGATAAATTCTGCTTTCTGTGCAAACTGACCCGAATTTCTCCCCCATCCCCAGTGGCCACAACACACAGCAGCAAATGTATACTGATCTTTAGGGCTACACCAGACAGTGAAGTGTTGCATGTTTATTCAGATGTTTATTCACATGGAAATCATGGACAGATGTGTGTCTCTCAGTTTATATAAAAAGGGACACACAGGTGCAGGAAGTTGAACCTACACAAATATTTCATTTTCTCATGGTTTAGGAAGTTTTCTCCCAACCTGGCTCTGGTACTAAAACTGAACCAAGCTGGGAGAAAAGTGTCTGAAGTGATGGGAGTGCAAGGTGGGAGAATTCATTTCACACCTTATATGTGAATGGGGCAGAGGCATCAATAAACCAATGTGGTCCGTTCTCCCATCACAAAGTTTGTCCTTTAGCAACTTATATTCCAAGGCTGGGATATAACTAGTAGCAGACTTATCCTAGACACACACCCCTTATGCCACACCACAAATTGCTCTTGAAAGTGTGGGGACTTAAAAAGCAGTTTATAACATAGCATGGGAGAGGGTTGCAGGTCTGCTGCTCAAATAAAATAAAATGAAATAAAATCTCACTGGACAGTTTTGGCCTTTGGGCACGGTCTTTGGATCCCATCTCAACTTTGTACTGAATCATTAAAATAACACAACCTCCATCGACCCTGGATCTCCCAGAACTGTTATGGCTATCAGTTAATAATCCCATATAATAAATTGCCCCAGGAGATTCATGTTGGGGTTGAGGTTGATGAGATAAAACAATTATTTGGTTCTATTTCTAGCAGAGTAAAATTGCAAAAAAAGGGAATGAGCAATAATCAGTCCCCCCTCCCCCCTCACATAGTCTAGAAGAATAAACCAATCAAGCTTTCTCCAGTAAAGAATATTAAAAAAATTATTCATGGACACTTCACATATACAGTGGTATAGGCACAGTTCAGGAAATCAGAAAGAAGAAATGGAGGTTACTTTCAGTCCGTCATTTTCAGCTTCTGGCAAGCAGCCCCACCCCTGCTTGCTCAATGAGATACTGAAGAATTCCAAAGGCAGCACAGCAAGAAGGAGGAGAGGACAAAACAACAATTCAAACAGGAAGCTACATCACAGCAAACTTTGGAGTTTCCCCAAGTCTGGCCAGAGAGGACAATTCTCCCTTTTACTGTTTAAAGTATGTATAAATCTGCCCCCTAGTGGCAGCATGCAAGGTTGCCTGTTCCCAATAATTCATGGGTATTAGACTCCTTCCCCATTCATCCCTGTGCAGTAAAACACCGCTCTCCTTCTAAGAGGTACTCAGATTCCACTCTTCCCTGCCCCCAACAATGTCAGCCAGTGACTTGGAACTCAGACAGAAAGTTGTACAATATTATTATGTCTAAAACTTATGGGACAGAGAAGAGAAATTGACACAGTATTGCCATTTTTGGTAGCCACTCTGTAGTTCCATCTTTAAACTCCTTGGTAAGCTGCCATAAAATCTATCAGTGATGGTCCTAATAAGGGGATTGATTCAAATCACCTCATGCACTGAAGATTTGTGTGGCGCCCCTCCCCAACTAGCTGCATGTTCAGTAGTGTGACGGGACTTTGAACACATATAATGTGTTTATAGCTCCTCCACACAAAGGAGATTCCCTTCCCTTTCCTTCTACATCTATATCGATTTAGCACCCCTTTCCATGGCTGCTGATTCTGACTGCACGGCCACTGTGTGCATTGCGAGTGGGGCTAACAGTGCAAACCTGCAATCCTCACACACATACTTTCAGTGCATGGGGAGGGTGGAGTTCAATGAATCCTCACTAATGTTTTCCATAGGTAACAATGAACAATATATCCATCCAAATTAAATTATTGCATACTCCTGCATAAGGAATGATTACAGGGATTCTGAGGATTCCGTTTTCTCCAAAGAATAAAATGTGAGAGTTGGAGACACTTTAGATGGTACATAAAGGCTGGAACCATAGAACTACTTCACACATGTTCAGCATTTGATGACTGCAACATACAGGGATGACTTTTGATGTGTAAACTTTCACACTTCCTCATGCACTATTATTTTCAATAGAGTTTCTTCATACAGTCTGCTGTGAGTCATCAAGTTTAAGTGCAGAGACGTCCAGTTCTGTACTTGCATGTGTGAACCACACCATAGACACAGACATATTTGGAAGTAAATTCCACACAAACCCATGGTTTTTAGGGCCAATTAATACTTTATTGGCCACAGTATAGGACCCAGTTTCATGTGGATTATTCTACAACAATGTGGTAATTTTTGAATGCAGCAACATGTGAATGTGAATTGCAGTTTCCATCACCTTCCCTCCTTGCCAGGTGACACATGCATGGAAAAGAACCCCAAAACATACACGTAGATGCCACTGACTCATTCACAGCACAGGCAGTTCAGTTGGTTGCAACAGCTTTTTCTATATCAGCTTCCTAGTGAGGATTGATATATTTGCTACAATGTATTTTTGTAGAGCCACTGAAGAAAGGAAGTTCCAGGAAAGCACTGTTACCAATGCTGACGAAATCTGGATCACAGGCTGAAAGGGAAAGGACTGTTAAAAAAACAACCCCAAAGACATTCACAAATAAAACCATGTGATACAACAGTGTTATAAGTCTGGGATGCTTTGCTTACTGTGAATAAATAGGCAACTGATGAGTGTCCAGGGACTTTCACAAAAGAACAGTGATGTTACATGATATCTATGGATCTCTCTCCAGCCCTTGTTTTTGTCAAAGCCACAAGTTTTGTTTTTGGAAACCAGATTCTTTGAATGATACCCATAAGAGTCTGGGAAGGTGACACCTCTCATCTAACAAAGGGAAAGAGAAATAGCATAAAAGCTTTTGCGGTTGAATCCAGAGAGCATGAAGGGCAGGCTGAGAGTGGAGAGTTTAGCAGGGGTTAGCTAAAACTACAGTGCAGACTTGGAGGACTGTAGAAGTAGCTTTCTGGGAATTTGGTGCAACATCAGCAGTTTTGTTGCTTGATTTTAGGAGTTTGCTAATTTCCAACAGATTCTGCTTGTATATTTGTAAATAAAAGAAAAATAAGCTATAACTGCCAAATACTATCTATACAAAGAATTGTAAGCACTTCAACACTGTCCCTGGACACATCAGAGAAATGGAACTGCTTAATAACAGAATAATTTTTGTAATAGCTAATTTTGCCAAATCTACTAATTTCTCTTTTAAAAAAACAGATTCCCTGCATATGCTATGAATCATTTACTGGATCAGTTGCTCTAAATTTAGGTTTATAACAGGAGTATGGAACTAAGATTGTTTGGTCTACAATTACATCCATAGTATCCTGCAGCAAAACTATTAATTCTTGTTTTGTCTACAATAGATGGTCAGCTTTTAATGGCAGTTTAGTACTGCACAAGAGACAATGATTTGTTCATTATGTTAAATATTACTGGATTTAGTTATAGTGATCAGTAAAGTTGTTTCATCTATGGTATATTCTGGATCCGAGATGTAGAAATGTCAGTGTTGTTGTGCCACTGTAATAACTTGCCATAGCTTGAATGATTGTTTTTATAAGTACATTTCATGAGGTTCTATATCTGTTATAGAAAATATTTGGGATTCCAGATATTTGCATTTCAGACATTTGCAGATGATAGTCAGCTAAGCTCCAAGTTCTGCAGTACCTGATTCAAGAAAAAGGCAGCTAACTTTTCCAAATGCAGGTCTGGGCTGGCTATTCCTGTCAGCTTACAACAGAGGGACAGAAGAGACAAAACGTTTTTGTGATACTGTTCTCCTATGATGCAATCAAACAACCTTTAGAGTGTGTGTGTTGTTGTTGTTGTTATGTGCCTCAAAGTCGACTACGACTGATGGCGACCCTATGAATCAGCGACCTCCAAGAGCATCTGTCGTGAACCACCCTGTTCAGATCTTGTAAGTTCAGGTCTGTGGCTTCCTTTCTGGAATCAATCCATCTCTTGTTTGGCCTTCCTCTTTTTCTACTCCCTGCTGTTTTTCCCAGCATTATTATCTTTTCTAATGAATCATGTCTTCTCATTATGTGTCCAAAGTATGATAACCTGTTTCATCATTTTAGCTTCTATCACAGTTCTGGTTTAATTTCTTCTAAAACCCAATTATTTGTCTTTTTCGCAGTCCATGGTATCCACAAAGCTCTCCTCCACCACATTTCAAATGAGTTGATTTTTCTCTTATCAGCTTTTTTCACTGTCCAACTTTCACATCCATACATAGAGATCGGGAATACCATGGTCTGAATGATCCTGATTTTGGTGTTCAGTGATACATCTTTGCATTTGAGGACCTTTTCTAATAGCTGCCCTCCCCAGTCCTAGCCTTCTTCTGATTTCTTGACTATTGTCTCCATTTTGGTTAATGACTGTGCCAAGGTATTGGTAATCCTTGACAAGTTCAATGTCCTCATTGTCACCTTTAAAGTTACATAAATCTTCTGTTGCCATTACTTTAGTCTTTTTGACGTTGAGCTGCAGTCCTGCTTTTGTGCTTTGCTATTTAACTTTCATCAGCATTCGTTTCAAATCATTACTGGTTTCTGCTAGTAGTATGGTATCGTCTGCATATCTTAAATTATTGATATTTCTCCCTCCAATTTTCACAGCTCCAACTTGGTCCAATCCCGCTTTCCATACGATATGTTCTGCGTATAGATTAAATAAATAGGGTGATAAAATACACCCCTGTCTCACACCCTTTCCGATGGGGAACCAATCAGTTTCTCCATATTCTGTCCTTACAGTAGCCTCTTGTCCAGAGTATAGGTTGCGCATCAGGACAATCAGATGCTGTGGCACCCCCATTTCTTTTAAAGCATTCCATAGTTTTTCATGATCTACACAGTCAAAGGCTTTGCTGTAATCTATAAAGGACAGGGTGATTTTCTTCTGAAATTCCTTGCTCCGTTCCATTATCCAATGTATGTTTGCAATATGATCTCTGGTGCCTCTTCCCTTTCTAAATCCAGCTTGGATGTCTGGCATTTCTCGCTCCATATATGGTAAGAGCCTTTGTTGTAGAATCCTAAGCATTACTTTACTTGCATGGGATATTAAGGCAATAGTTCGATAATTACTTCATTCTCTGGGATCCCCTTTCTTTGGAATTGGGATGTATATGGAACGCTTCCAGTCTGTGGGACATTGTTTAATTTTCCATATTTCTTGACAGATTTTTGTCAAAATTTGGACTGATTCAGTCTCAGTAGCTTGTAGCAACTCTATTGGTATGCCATCTATGCCTAGTGATTTGTTTCTTCCAAGTATTTTAAGAGCAGCTTTCACCTCGCATTCTAAAATTTCTGGTTCTTCATCATATGGTTCCTCCGTGAATGAATCTGTCATCCTGGCATCTGTTTTATAGAGTTCTTCAGTGTATTGCTTCCATCTTCCTTTTATTTCATCTCGGTCAGTCAGTGTGTTTCCCTGTTGATTATTCAACATCCATAGTCGTGGTTTAAATTTCCCTTTCATTTCTCTAATCTTTTGGAACAGGGCTCTTGTTCTTCCCTTTTTGGTGTCCTCTGCTATTTCTATACAGTAACTATTGTAATAGGTCTCTTTGTCCCTACGTACTAGTCGCGTGTGTTTTGGGGGAGTGTTATATATTGGGAATGAGTGGTGGTGACACCCTTTTGGTTAGTTAATGAAAATTGATCTTTGAGGGACTACTTTGATCTACCATTGCTGAAAGTACTCATCTGGTTTACTCCAACCCAATGGCTCTGTTCAGATATTTATCCGGCCAAAGATCCTAATCCTGTGGCATAGGAGGAATCAGCACCCACTTCCTGGCTCTATTCTTACCCCAGCTTTCTCTTGATTACCTAAGTCACTCTAGAGACTAGGTTCACATCTGAAATGCTTCATTCACAACAGTAATTCTAAGCTTTTCTACTTTAACATTACAGTACACATGAATACACTGACATTCTACAACAATGAAGGCAGGTTCTGGGACTAAATTCATGGCCATGGAGGATGTGTGATCTAGTCAAGGTTTATATTGGTAGATGGTTTCTAACCTCAGTGGATTGTACATAACTTTTTATGCTAAAGGCTGCTATACAAGCTGTTCAGCATTTCTCTAAGTGGATCCTTGACAGATTGTGTTGGCTCTACTAACTAGTGTGTATTTTGTAATGTTTTTGCTGGCACATATTTATTTTAGTGTCAATTTTATAGAAAGAGAAGCAATGAAAATAATGTCCAACTGCATTCATATTTTTGTATTTCATCTTGGCATCATATACGAAACACAAGCAAATTGCCAACTCTGCTTTTGCAAAGTTTGCAAGGAGACTGATTGTTCCGTGTCTTAGGGCTGAGTTAGATGTTTGCTAACAGATGCTGATCTGAGGACCTTGCTTACCACTGAACAGCTGCAAAGCAGCAGGCAGAGTGTAACTGCACCAGAGGAGCTGTGGATGCAGGACTGCTTGGGCCATGCAGCAGAGTTAAGCAACCTGTTCTCAGCAGTGCCATGGCATCTACATGAAGGCAGGAATTGGTGTCTGAATGGTACAGCAAGAAAAGTGGCCATATCATGGGGGGAGGGTGCCATTTGACTCCACTTTAGGCAGCAAAATGTCTTGGGTTAGCCCTCAGTAGGTGTGTGGAAGGTACTTAACATTTCTACCGCCTTCCACCATGTTATTTATGACCCCCACAATGGAAATGACTTACCTGTGTTTAGCAGCTGCCGGATGTCTTGTGCAGATTTTCTCTCAAATTTCTGTTCTCTGTCATTCAACCCTGTATATATATATATATATATATATATATACCATGTTTCAGACATATCCATCTCTTCCAAAAGTAAAAGCTGGCATAAATTAATTGGCAGTCTCAAGCCACATATCCATACACATGTAATATTTTCAGGAGCAGAGCTGTCAATCTTTTCCTCCTAATTATATATATATATATATATATATATATATATATATATATATATATATATTTACAAGAGCACCAGGGAAAATTGCCCATAGAAAATATTGCTTTTAATGATGAGACCCAAATCATCTGCCAAGCAATTACATTAGGTGGGACTCCTACAACTGTGCATAATTTGGTCTTTTAAAATAATGTATGCATTTGAGATCAGAGTACTATATGCCTGAAATGAAGTCTTTTGGAAATATGCTTATGGCCTAATATTTAACATGCTTTCTAAGAAGTAATTGCTTCAGAATTAATTATCCTCCTAAAACCATTGAGAAGAAAACTAATTGATGAACACAAACTAAAACAAAAATGTACATTTTTGTATATACTGATATGTGTACATCTAAAATGTACATTTACATATGTACATGTGTAAATGCACATATTTTATACATGGGTTGATAAACTATTGCTAAAGTCTGAATAAAATAAGATGAATTTACTGTCTGCACATGTTGCATTCTTTTTTCAGCACCAAAGATGCTTGTGTTGCTATATGTCACAAGTTTTGCCATCTATACAAGTGGGCAACCTCTTCTCAGCCAGTTTAAAGGAGAAAATTATTCTACAAGATACGTTTGTAGCATACCTGGATTGCCAGGTCCTGCAGGTCTTCCTGGAGATCACGGATCACCTGGACCTCACGGGCGCATTGGTATCCCAGGACGAGATGGTAGAGATGGCAGGAAGGGAGAAAAGGGTGAGAAAGGAAATGCAGGTACTGAATGTTCATTCTTTTTTTAAAAACAACAACACAAAACTACCAAAAATATTTTTGCCTTAATTACACTTTAAGTGTCTCTATCTAATCCTTAGCCTATAGAGCTCCAAGTATAACTATACAGTTGGCAGTTGCGGATGGTAACCACTACATCTGGTGGGCCTGCTAGAAGGTCATGGGGCTGTGGCTAATGAGCATTCACAGGGTTGTGGCCAACTTGTTCTGGTTTTCTCCCGATCCTCCTCCCTTACAAAGCTACGGTGGACACTTAACCATTGCAATTTTACAAATAGTTAGCACCTAACTAAACTGAAAAGTGTCTTACTTTGGTTGAGAAGGGGGTCCCTACTGCCACAGTTTCAAGTGTGGGTTCATGCTAAAGAAGCTGTACACAAGTAAGCCCCACTGAGTTCCATGGAGATTACTCTCTGATAAGTATGTACAGCAGGGGTAGGCCCATCTAATCCAACATCCCGTTCTCACTGTAGCCTACTAAACACACACACAGCATTTTTAAAACCTAAAGAAAAATAGGAATGCAAAATCTCCATACTTCTCATATGTTTAAACGGCAAACACACCTTTATACCTGCAATTCCAAACTTAACAACACACAGGCACACAGAACAATTTTTTAAACCTAAAAAAAACAAACCTGGGAATACAAAACCTCCATACTTCTGTCAATTCTCGAGACACAGGCAAACCCTACAGTTCCAGTGACACACAAGTGTTGAAAGTAGGGATGGAATCCTCTCCTTTTTTACATTTTGTTTTTAAGTGTGGCCCCCTAGTGGTCATGAATGATCTGGTTCCTTTTTCCTCTGATACCTTTTAATTTTTCTGATCTCTTTTCTGATAATCAAGTCAGTGTCTTCCTTGCTGCTGCTTGCAATCAACCCCTCATTCTCCCTGCTGCTTTCTGTCTGTCAGTTACAATCAATACTTCATTGACATCAGTGAAAGGGAATACACATTTGAAGAGCTGACATAGAAAGTAGATTGATAAAAGTATCACTTACACTACAAATTTCAAAGGAATATTTTCTTTTAAACTAATTGGAAAAAAAAGAAGAATGGATCAGAAACCAGGCGCGGAGAGTTGCTACTTCAAAATTCTCTCCACAAAAACAGAAATAATAATAATAATAATTAATCCAATGGCAAATCTGACTATTGCAGAAAGAGCCCATCGCTAGTTGAAAGTTGCAACACACAAAAGCCATCCACCATTTCTCCTCTCAATCCTCTTCCCCATTTACATAATTAGATGCAAATGATTAAGTAAAAAGTAGATATCCTAGAAAGATACTCACACATTCTGTCCATCATTGCTGTCTGTTAGAAAATATTAATAAAAAGGCAAGCTGCTCAAACTAGCAACCACAGCCTTCTCCTGACCAGCTGCAAAGAATGAGTTTTGCAGTGTGGCCTTCAGCTCTGAGCATGAAGGGATTCAAGGCAGTCCTAGCAGGCTTATACTGAGGCCTCATAAGAACTGGAGGGAGGGGGAATCTTTACAATTCAATTTGCCCTTTTTTTTCCGTCCAGATATGGGAGGGGGTCACTTGGCCATAGCTGTACTTTTAGATTAGGATTGACTGATTTTACAGAAAGCTGATTGGCCAGAGAACAGTAGCTTGATAGAAATGTTCCCAGAGCTTCCCTGAGTTCAAACAGAAGTATAAAATGTGTGTGACCGGAAAGAGTGTGTGGCTTTTGGAGGGTGGGATAAAAATTGCTTGACATTCTCCTTGGATGGGTTGTGCCCCGCTAGCCCTGCCTCCACTGACAGTTGGTATAGCATAATGGGTATAACAAGGTGGAGCTCCAAATCATGACTGCCCCACTTCACATTGTGCATCTGTTAAAAATTCTCAGCCTGCCCACAATCCACTCATCTGCAATATGGGGATAATACTGGCCTATCTTGTTGTGATGATTATAAAAATAATATTTATAGAACACTTAATAATTAGTACTCCTACAGCTGGGGATCAGATGCAGTTATTCCCAGGCCCCAGCAGCGTTGTTCCTCTTCAGAGCTCCAGCCAGCCTGGAACAGGATTCTTGTAGTACTATTTGCAGTTTGCAGACAGGAGAGAGAGAGGAAAGGTGGCACCATATCCTTGAAACCTTCCTGTGCTGTGCTCTGTTTTTACTTATATTTTATTATTACACTCTTTTAAAAAACAGGTCAAGACAAACTTCTTTCAGCACACTTTGGGAGGAGAGGTGGAGCAAAGAATTTTTAGCTCATTTTTTACAGCCGTATTTTTATGAAATTGATGGACAATTGCTGCCATTTTCCTTTCTTCTGTATGTTGGAGTTCTGGAATTGCTTTTATTACATTTGATTTGCATTCTGTTACATTGTTTTATATTTTTATTGATGTAATGTAAACCTTTTTTGGGCCTACTGGCAAACGGTGGCATATAAAGCTAATAAATAATAGTACTACCAGTCTGGTTCCTTTAGATATAAAAGCTGCCCATAGCAAAAAAAAAAGAGAAATCCAGGATTTTACCACATTTACAACTCTACCCTGCCCCCCAAAAGATGACTTCTCTTTGCCATTTGATGTGAACCCAAAAGTTCCTCTCCAAACAACTGGATTCTTTACTCTGGAATGTTTTTGTTTTGTAGGACTTGGAAGTTCACAGAACCATGGGGTTGTGTGTGTAAAATATTTTTCTTTGAATTTTCGAATGTCTATAGTTTTGCATACCCACTGAGTCCCTTGAGCATATAGAAACCACTGCCTTATTTCTGGTTGGCCTTGTTTGTCTTCTAAACTGATAGCCACTTGAGCACCCAAGTTTGGTATGAGAAGGAATGAATATTACTATTGCCTTTGTGGACAGATACAGGCATAAAGCAAGGAGAAGCAGTTGGAGAAAAAACTCTAAAATGAAATTTAAGAAGCATTGGGAGGTAAAAGAGTTCATACTCATTTGGACTGGGATCCTTCAAATAGAGAAATCAGGTGCAGGAATGGCTTGTTTAGCTAATGGACAAGGCTTGATCTTATTCTGTTTTACTGAACTGTACCCACCTTCCTCTAAAACATTTTGCAAATTCTTGTGTTAAAACCCAAGAAATCCTGGAAAAACTCCATTCAACAATAATATCTAGTTCTTACTTTGTAGAGCTGAAATGAATTGGTTAATTGCATTAACAAATCAAATTGGACTATTACATTTCCTTTGCAAATATCCAGATTCCAATGCCAGTCCTTTAAAAACTTTACTGCAAGTTTTTAACATCATGTAATTCAACTTTGTTTAATTGTGCTTTGATTGTTAGGATTTTCCTGCCTTTGTTTCATTGACTTGATTCAGCTCCAAACTACATTTAACTTGGTCTCTTGGAAATAGCTATTTTAAATTTAATAAATGGGCACAATTCTCATTGTATACTTTGATAAGCCATGTCAAAAAATGTTGGTGGAGCAATGCTTGGACCCTCGAAATTTGAACAACTTCCGCCCAGTTTCAAATTTACCATTCTTAGGCAAGGCGATTGAGCGGGTGGTGGCAAAGCAATTGCAAGCGCACTTGGAGGAAGCAGATTATCTGGATCCATATCAATCGGGCTTCAGGCCTGGACATGGAACTGAAACAGCCTTAGTCGCCTTGGTGGATGATATGAGGAGGGCGTGGGATAGGGGCAAAGGCACCTTCCTTGTCCTCCTTGATCTCTCGGCGGCTTTTGATACCGTTGACCACGCTATCTTCTTGGACCGCCTGGAGAGGTTAGGCGTAGGGGGCACTGTATTGCAGTGGTTCCGCTCCTTCCTCTCTGGTAGGTACCAAAGAGTAGCATTGGAGGAGGAGGTGTCGGATCCTTGGCCTCTCACTTGTGGGGTGCCACAGGGTTCCATCCTCTCCCCGATGCTGTTCAACATATATATAAAGCCACTGGGGGCAATCATCAGGAGTTTTGGGCTGCGGTGTCATCAATATGCGGATGACACGCAGCTCTATCTCTCATTTAAATCTTCACCGAGGTTGGCTGTAGAAACCCTGTCCAAGTGCCTGAGGTCAGTGAGTGGCTGGATGGGAAGGAACAAGCTGAAGCTGAATCCAGACAAAACCGAAGTACTGTTTCTGGGAGACAAGGGAGGGTTAGGGGATATAGACCTGGTGCTCAATGGGGTACGATTGCCCCTGAAAGACCAGGTCCGCAGCCTGGGGGTCATTCTTGATTCCCAGCTGTCCATGGAGGTTCAGGTTTCGGCTGTGAGCCGGGCGGCGCTGTATCAACTCCATCTGATACGGAGGCTGCGCCCCTACCTTCCCAACCATCTGCTCCCACCAGCAGTACATGCCCTGGTCACCTCTCGCCTAGACTACTGTAATGCGCTCTACGTGGGGTTACCCTTGAAAATGGCCCGGAAGTTGCAACTGGTACAGAATGCAGCGGCGCGTCTGATTAAAGTCAGCCGCCGGCAGGATCACATCACCCCAGTGCTAAAGGAGTTGCACTGGCTACCGGTTGCTTACCGAGCCCAATTCAAGGTGTTGGTTTTGACCTTTAAACACCCAAAACGGTTTTAGCCCAGTCTATCTGAAGGAGCGCCTCCAGCATCGGCAGGGATGCCGCTCAACAAGATCAGCCTCAGAAGACCTTCTCTCGATCCCACCGGTTAAAACAGCTAGGCTGGTGAGGACCAGAGGGAGGGCCTTTTCAATAGTGGCCCCCACCCTATGGAATTCTCTCCCAAATGATCTCCGCCATGCCCCTTCAATGATGAGCTTCCGCCGGACTTTAAAGACCTGGTTTTTCAGGCAAGCCTTTGGGTTGGGTTAAGCTTTTACTGTTGGGGTTTTTATATTTTAATATTTTAATGTTGAATGTATCTTATTGTGTACGTTGCCCAGAGTGGCTGGATAACCAGCCAGATGGGCGAATAATAATAATAATAATAATAATAATAATAATAATAATGCTATCACAGGAATATATTCCTTGGAGGAATGAAGAAACTGAATTCTTTAATGCTGAGTTGCTACTGGTTGTACATTTCATTTGTATCTAATAGGCCAGATTACGTGTATGTTTACTAATAACTGGGTGATAGCCAACTCAGTCTAAAAATAGACCCGCTGAAATCAATAGACTTAAGCTATTTTTCTTTTTCTTTTAAGGTTTAAGAGGAAAGACTGGCTCTGTAGGACAAGCTGGAGAGAAAGGATACCAAGGAGAACCTGGTAAAAAAGGACCAACAGGAATGGGAGGTGCTAAAGGTGTCATTGGTCCTGTCGGTCCAGCAGGTCCAAAAGGGGATAAAGGAGAAAGAGGAAAAACAGGTTTACCAGGAATTTGTAAGTGTGGAAAAATAGTACTGAAATCTGCCTTTTCTGTTGGGATCACAACGAGTTACCCAGAGGAAAGATTGCCAATCGTATTCAATAAAGTTCTGTTCAATGAAGGGGGGCATTACAATCCTTCAAATGGGAAGTTCATATGTGCCATCCCAGGGATATATTACTTCTCCTATGATATCACTTTGGCAAACAAACATCTTGCCATTGGCCTAGTTCACAATGGGAAATTCCGGATAAAGACATTTGATGCTAATACAGGAAACCACGATGTAGCTTCTGGGTCAACAGTGATTTACCTTCAGCCAGAGGATCAAGTATGGCTTGAGATCTTCTACACCGATCAGAATGGCCTTTTTGCTGATCCCACATGGGCGGACAGTCTGTTTTCAGGATTCCTCTTGTATGTTGATACAGACTATCTTGATGCCCTATCTGATGACGATGAACTGTGATGCTGGAGATAAGCAAACTCTAAATGAACACAAGACAACGATCAGAATCTGAACTTCATTGTTAATGAGACACAACAATAAAAGTTTGATCGGGGATTTTGGTTTTGCTGTCAAGGTTCCCAAAGTAGAAGCCTTATTTTTCTGTAATAGGTGCTGTTAGCTGTTGTTTTTATTAAATATATGGTTTTGCTAACTCAGTGTATATAATAGTCCTCTCAAAAACCATGATTATAATATTTAAGCAAATGTATAATAATGTACATGCAATTTTATATAAAATATGTTGAAAAATTGCTAGATTATTATTGCTGTAAAGCTAAATATGAATGATATCAGTGGTAAATACTTTTATAGTTCAAGAGAGGTAAGTGTTAATAAAGTGCAGGCAAGAAGAAATGTAAATGCAATTATACTACTGTTACCTCTTTTAATTTTTTTTACCACAGCCAAGACCAGGAAAACTGTGTAGGCACATTCCTTTATGCCTCCACCACCAGCTGCCATCTCATATTGCAAGAAAGGATGGAATTTTCTGAAAATTTCAATGTCAAGCTTATCCACACAGATTTTTTTGGAATACCCATCTTGCTCCTTAATCTCAATGAGAAGCAAGTTTTCCCATTTCTGCTAAAAATGCAAACTATTATTGCATATTATACACATTTTTATATGTATAATAGTGCATGCTTATAAACTTCAGGTTTTCTAAATTAACCTGCACAGTTACAAACAACAAGGTATATAATTGTATAAAAAGATGTATGCTTTAATTATACAGCCATGAGAGTGGCCATAAACTATAGACAGCGTGGATTTTTTGCATTCTGCAATGTTAAATTTAAAATACCCCCTATTCCATTCTGATGCTTCCCATAAGCTCATTTCAAAACAAAACATTACAAAATGTATAGTCCTGAACTCAGAGACGCTTGCTTAACCCTCTAAATGTTTATGGTGATACACAAAACAGAGAGAATTGACAGTTCAAAGTGTATAAAGAGAGAGAGAAAAAACAGACCCCTTTTGGACTTTTTTCTGTCAGAGTTCTCATAATTTGTTGAAATTAAATAAAAATCAACCATATTCACAGAGGACCTGTAATCCCATTATTGACCTTGTCCCATACTCTCACCTTCATCTTCTGCAGTTTAAAAGTTTTTAAAAAATTGCCTGGCTGATCTTTAATTCATTTAAGACATTTAGCATTCAAATCTATCATAACGTCAGGCATGCTCAATAAGAACCAATTGTCAGCATTCTAAAAGCCAGACTCACAGCTGCTTGGATTGGCTAATTGGGGGGCCACACCCTCACTAGGCATTTATCTCACTTGAGACAGTCATGGCTTCCCCCAAAGAATCCTGGGAAGTGTAGTTCATGAAGGGGGCTGACAGAACACTCCTATTCCCCTGACAGAGCTCCAGTGGCCAGAGTGGTTTAACAGTAAGCCACTCTGATTGTAGCTCTGTCAGGGGAATAGAGCGTCTCCTAGCAACTCTCAGCAACCTTCACTAACTACACTTCCCAGGATTCTTTGGGAGAAGCCATGACTGTCTAAAGTGGAATAAAGGTCTGGTGTGAATATGATCAGTGACAGCTTTGGTTTAAATTTGGGTGGGAGGCTATATGTGCCTGCTGTAGAATAAAAAGTTGGGGGAAATGCTGAAAAACAATATTATTCACAATGTTTTCCTTTTGGAAAGGAAAGAGGCTTCCCCTCTGCCCAGTGTCCATCCACCCAATCTCTCCCCCTCCCCTCCCCCTCCCTGCCCCTCCCCCAGGTCAGTTTCACCTATCCTAAGCATGATTGCACATGGGTAGTTCCCATTGAACTCAAAAAGCACGCAAATGGTCACACCTACCCTCTGCTCCTCCTCTCCTCCTCCCTCCTATCTCTTGCCCCTTCCCTCCCCCTTCCTTTGACCCTCCATCCCCCTCCCCTATCCCCTTCCAAACCCCTCTTTCCCCTCCTCCTTCGCCATGATCAGTTTTACCTTTCTTAAGCATGCTTGCACAGGATCCTATTGTACTCAATAAGCATGCAAATTATCAAACCTGCCCTCCCATCCTCCTCCCTCCCATCACCTCACTTTTGCCCCTTCCCACCCCCTTTATTCAGTCCTCCCTCCTCCCCTTCCAACCCCCTCCTTCTGTTCCCCTCTCTCCTCCCTCTCTTCCTCCCCCATGGCCAGTTTTACCTATCCTAACCATGACTGCATGGAACTAAATCCCATTGAACTCAATAACATGCAAATGATCAAACCTGCCTTTCCCCTCCTTCCCTTCTCCTCTCCCTTCCTCCTCCCCTCTTCTCTTCCTTCCTCCTCCTTTCACCCTCCCCTCCCCTCTTCCTTCTTCCTCCTCCCATGCCCACTCCAGCCCTCCCTCCCTCCCTCTTCTCCTTCCCCCAGTCAGTTTTACTATGCTAAGCATGATTGCACAGGAGTAAATCCCACTGAACTCAATAAACATGCAAATGATCAAACGTGCCCTCCCTCTCCCCTCCTCCTCCTGCCTGCTCCCCTCCCCCTGCTCCCCTCTGCCCTTCCTCCTCCTCTCCCCAACCCGTGGTCAGTTTTACCTATCCTTAGCATGATTCAGGGGAGTAAATCCCATGGAACTCAATAAGCATGCAAATGATCAATCCATTCTCAGCAAACTTGCACAGGATCCCATTTCCTACCTCCTTGATTAAAAAGCAGAAAAATTCACTAATAGGCAAACAACCTTGCAGTTTAAGAACGTACCTATAGCCAACAGATATTTCTATCAAACTTTAAAAAGCAGGGAAATTGGGCAGCTATAGTGAATGCACCAGGGGAGCAGGAGACCTGACCTCCTCTCTGAGATATTGGACTGCCCTACAAATTTGTCAAAATGCAAATGCAATTTGGGTTGGTCTTTCACAGTCCAATCCACTTGCTGTGGAGTTTGGAAGAATTTGGTAACATGTGACTCTGTGCAGGATATGGTGAGTGGTGCCAAATTGTGTTTGAATTTTGACAAATTTGTAGGGCAGTACAATATCTCAGAGAGGAGGTCAGGTCTCCTCCTCCTGTGGTGCATTCACTTATAGCTGCCCAATTCCCCTGCTTTTTAAAGTTTGATAGAAATATCTGTTGGCTACAGGTATGTTCTTAATCCTCAAGGTTTTTCACCTATTAGTGAATATAGTTATAAAATTATGCTGCAAGAGATGTAGCACAACATGGGGCTTATTTCTTTTATGCATATCATACATATAATGTACATATCTTTGTGTATAATTTTGTATTTAATTAGTTGGGCTTTTTTAAAAAAATGACAATACATGAGCATCTTAAACAAAGGCAAGCACAGTAGGCAGTCTAATGCCAACAAAGCATATTCAGGTCAGGACCACCAAATTCCCTGTATAAATCCATTTAAAACAGATTCCTCCTCCACTGCATCCACAGCTTGCAGTCCCGCAGTGAGGTGTTTAGAGTGGCTAGGGTTTATTACATACTGGCCCTAGAGATGTAGAAGAGCCGTCTGATGCCTGCTGTGACATGTTTGCTAAGCATTTTGAGAATAAAAATGCTTCCATCCACCAGGATTTGGACTTCATTGTTGCTGATGATTATCCTGGCAAGGTTTCTGGAGTACTTTCTTGTCTAATGTCATTGGATGAGTTTCAGCTGCTGCAGCCTGAGGACATGGACAAGGTACATAGGCGGATTCATGCAACCATTGGTGTCCCTGTGGGGTCATATGAAGTTTTGGAGTGTGTTGTCATCAGCATGCTGATGACACACAGCTCTATTTCTCCTTTTCATCTTCTGTAGGTAAGGCAGTGGATGTGCTGAATCAGTGTTTGGTTGCGTTAATGGACTGGATTGTTGGCAAAGAAAGAGTGCCTGAATGTATTTTTCCACAGCAGAGTTACAAGGCCAAGAAGCACAGAGTCCGTGTAGATCTCAAGGACAAGTATCCAAGGCAACCAGCTGGCCTTATCTATAAGACTTAGCAGATCTGGCCAGTCGGTGTGGGGGTCGAGGAGTTTGTACAGAGAGAGAGCTTGTGATATATTCTATTGTCAGTAAAGTGACTCTTAAAACTTATTACTTGTCTGGCTCATTGCTTCAACTGGCATCTAGACTGTCACTATACTGTTCTGCATCCTGGGCATCTGCTTGCGCCAGATACAACATCCAACAAGTGGTAGCAGAGGATGGTTACCTGGTGCTGATGGTTACCTGGTGCTGAGGATTGCAGAAAAGCGGCAGAGAAAAGCCAGAACTGCAGACCAGCGAGTAAAACAGCAGAGAGACGGAGAAACCGAAAGCTGAGCTGAAAGCTGTGAGAGAGCCGTGGGACTGAAGGACAGAGGTGAGAAGCTCTAATTACAAAGGCAGTGAACTGTGAAAAGTGAAAGTACGTCTATTACGTTATCGGCCGGGATTCCCTTGGAAAGGCTGACAGGGAAAAATTATGGCACTTGGAAACAGAGAATGCAGGCTTTTCTAGTGAAAGAAGACCTGTGGAAAGCTATCGCAGAAGACCCACCCGCCGGGGTGCCTATTCCAGCAGATTGGAGAAGGCTGGATGAGAGGGCAAAGGCGTTAATTGTTCTTGCTATTGATGATTCTCAATTACTGCACGTGCGTGATGCAACAACAGCTAAGGAAACCTGGGAAACTTTAAGAAATATTCATGTGAAAAAGACTGCCAGTTCTAAAATATATCTTGCCAGAAGATTGTATCAGATGCGCTTATCTGGAGATACAACCATGTCAGAGCATTTGTTGGAAATAAACAGACTGTTTACTGAGTTATCAGAACGTGAAATTGAACATTCTCAAACGCAAAAAGTGTATATCACATTAGCTTCACTAGATTCAAGTTATGATAGTCTGGTGAGCTCTTTGGAAGCAATGGACGATGCAAATCTCAATATGGATTATATAGAAGGCAAACTTTTACAAGAATTCCAAAGGAGGCAGGAAATGGCAAAGCAGGAACAGACTGAGTCTAAACACAACGTGGAAAAACAGAACAACAAAGCTGCACAAGAGAGACTGTATGGACAAAAGGCATGTTATTTTTGTGGTTCCAAGCAACATCTTCAAAGGAATTGTGAAGCAAGAAGAAGAGAAAGAGGAAGAAAACCATGTGTACAGGTGATCTATGCTAGTAAGAATAAGCAATGTATTAACAATGAGCAGGGAAATAACTGTAAAGATTTATGGGCAATTGACAGTGGGGCAAGAAATAGTATAATCAAAGATAAATCCATGTTTCATACATTTTGTGACATAGAGGATCATGTAATAATGGCTGATGGATCTAAGAAACTTATCAAAAGTAGGGGTACAGTGAAATTAGCAGGTTTCAATACCATTATGACTGATGTGCTGTTTGTTCCTGATATTGAATGCAACATTATGGCTGTGTCGAAACTCAATGAAATGGGGTTCACAGTAATGTTCAAAAGGGGTTCAGTGCATGTAATGAGAGGAGAAAAAATATTCATGAAAGGAATAGTGAGGGACTCATTGTTCTTCTTACACGTGAAACAAACAAATCATGTACTCATGTGTGCTAATAAGAAACCCCATAATAATTGTTTTCATTTATGGCACAGAAAACTAGGCCATATAGGATATGAAAATGTGGTGAAAACAACAGAGAACAGTAATGATGTGACATTGAGAAACTGTGAAAAATATGTAGACTGCCACGTGTGTAAACAAACTAGGGCAGTTGTGGCTGCAAAGAACAAAGAAGCCATGCCCAGTACAAATGCACCTTATCAATTAATACACGTGGACTTAGTGGGGCCATTTCAACCTACTCAGGGGGGTGCAAGATATTTCCTGACAATAGTTGATGATTTTTCAAAATTCTGCACTGTTTATTTACTAAAAGCTAAAAGTGAAGCTGCAGAGAAACTGAAAAGATTTATTACAAAAATTGAAGTGCAGTTTGGTGTCAAAATACAGAGAATAAGATCAGATCAAGGAGGAGAGTTCTTAGGACACTCTTTTACTGAATACTTGGATAAAAGAGGAATAAAACAGGAGTTAACAGTCCCTTATAGTCCTCATCAGAACGGGTTAGCTGAACGCTGGAACAGGTTGCTTCAGGACTCAATAAGATCAATGCTATGTGACTCCTCTTTAACACAAGGTTTCTGGGGAGAGTGTGTTCTGTATTCAGCTTACATTCAAAACAGAATATTCCATAAGGCCACTGGAATGTCTCCTTATCAGAAATTGTATGACAGAAAACCCAGATTAAAACATTTGATTAGGTTTGGAGCAGAATGCTGGGTACATGTTCCCAAAAATAAAAGGACAGGGAAGCTGCAAAGGAGAGCAGACAAAGGGTACATGCTGGGATTTGAAAACACGTATTACAGAATTTGGATGCCAAAACAAAGGTCTGTGGTGTTAAGCAGAAGCGTGCAAGCAATAGAGCAGGACTGGGAAGGGAAAACATATGTGGAGTTGGGAAACACTGAAGTTAGTAATGAACAGAACAGGCAGATACAGTACCAATAAAACAAGAAGAAACAGGCAGCAGTAGTGAATCAAGTTCTAGCTCTGAGAGAGAAACTGAGGAATCGCCTGACACAGACACAGACACTAAGGCAGAAATACAACCACGCAGATCAGAGAGAACAACCAAAGGTATTCCACCTGTTAGATTTAAAATAAATTCCATTAAGCATATAGACTTCAGTAACTGGAAAAAGTGGGATGATGGGAATCATGAAAAATAATTGCTGAAAGAAATATAATGAAAGTGATGCTGAGATTGCAATGGAGTAACTGTATTACAAATGATGCTGATGTAAACTGAAGAAATGTATCATGTGGAGAAATGTAATTTAAGTGACTGCAAGAAATGTAACTGTAATTGTGATAACAAAAGTTAGAAGAAACATGAAAGATGTAATGTAAATGATAAAGGTTTATGCTATGGAAAAATAGGTGGGGGGTGTTGGCAAAGAAAGAGTGCCTGAATGTATTTTTCCACAGCAGAGTTACAAGGCCAAGAAGCACAGAGTCCGTGTAGATCTCAAGGACAAGTATCCAAGGCAACCAGCTGGCCTTATCTATAAGACTTAGCAGATCTGGCCAGTCGGTGTGGGGGTCGAGGAGTTTGTACAGAGAGAGAGCTTGTGATATATTCTATTGTCAGTAAAGTGACTCTTAAAACTTATTACTTGTCTGGCTCATTGCTTCAACTGGCATCTAGACTGTCACTATACTGTTCTGCATCCTGGGCATCTGCTTGCGCCAGATACAACTTCCAACAAGGATGAGGGCCCATAAATTGAAGCTTAATCCAGACCAATATCTTCTGGAATGCCTCTCCCAATATGAGCATATCTAGACTCTTAGATCTTCTTCTGAGGCCCTTCTCCAGGTTCCTCCACTTAGGGACGCTTGGAGGGCAGTGACAAGGGAGAGGGCCTTTTCAGCTGTGGAATATGCTCCCCAGTGTGATCCTCCTGGCCATTCATTGACATATTTTAGGGTTGCCAGTTCAGAAGCATCCCAAACCCTGAGATTTCAGGGGCAGGCTCTAGCGATGTCACTGGGGCAGGTTGTACTGATGTCACGGAGGCAAGCTGCAGTGATGTCACAGGGGCAGGCTTTGGTGATGTCACGGGCAGGTCCCAGTGATGTCATTAAGCATGACACCTTAAGCATCAACCACAGTTGCTTGGAGCATACAATTCAAACAAAAACATTTCTCCGATTGGATATTAAGATAGAAATCTTAGCTAAAAGATAGAGCTTGGGTAGGGAACATTTAATCTAGCCTACATGCTTCTGGCAAGAAGGGTTTAAGTGCCCTCAGGCCAGGCCAGCCACCAGAAGGCCACCGTAGGGAGAAAGGAGCTTAGTGTTATGGAGATGTTAGATAGGAGCACTCAGGAGTAAAGATGCCCCTGAAAGCTGCAATTCTAAACACACTTACCAAACCACATAGAACTCAATAGGACTTACTTCTGAATAGATATGGTTTGGAATGTGTATTGGTAAAGCTTGACTAGGGATCCTCTACAGACACATCCATCTCCATGCAGGGTTGGCAACTCCTTGCCTGGAATGCCCTGCCCCTACCTTTTAACATGGCTGCTCCAAACTTCTTTACACATTTGACCCTTCACTTCAGAAAAGGGTCTGAGAAATGAGAAAGAGAAAGAAGATTCTCTACCCCTTTCTGTCTACCTTGTGGGCTGCTATAAACTCACTTTGACAGCCAACACAATTCCAGTGAGTAATAACTGACAGAGAGAAAACACTCATGGTTTGATCTTCCTTCACAGACAGCAGCTTGGGAACAACGATTGCAGCCACACCTCCTAGTATGTGAATTCTCTTTTACCACTATTGGGCAAGAAACAAACCATCATGCAACCAACCAGGTGCATCATCAGTGGGTTTAAGAAGGTTGAGCAGAGCGCATGGAACCACTGTTGTTGCTTCTATGGCTGTAAGGGAGTGAGGTTAAAGGTAAATGAAATGCAACCAGAAAAAGAAACACAAAAGACAGTGATGATTTCCTAACGCAATGCCATACCAACCATATGAGTAAGGCAGAAAGCACAGCATCCCACAACCAGTCAGGATTCCTAAACTGAACAAATCCTGGCAGTCAGTCAGCCAAGGCCATAGAAATCCCCATGCAGCACAACCTGACCCAGGGGCTGCATTGAGTGCAGAATGCTGTGGCACGATTGCTGACAAGAGGATATCCTATCAGCACATAATACCTTTGCACTGGTTGCTGATTTGCTACCAGGCCAAGTTCAAGGTGTGCTTTCCATTTTATGGGTGCCACATAGTACTTGTTCTGGTCTTGGAAGAAATCAGTCTTTTACACTGTGGAACTTCCTGCCTATTGACATTAGGCAAAGACCTTCATTGTACTCTTTTCAGTACCTGCTAAAAACAGGTTTGTTTAGGCAAGCCTACCCAGGCAGGCAGAAGTACAAAAACTGTGTTTTTTATCTGTTTTTAACTCATTGTTGGTTTTATTATTTTGAATTTTTTAAATACCTGTCTTTAACTGCTTTTGCCAATAATATTATTGTTTTGATTCCTTCTGTAAACCGCTTTGAGATGTTTTACAATAAAGTGGTATATAAATGTTGTAAATAATATATGTAAATAAATTTTGGAGTCACTGTGGCCTTTGCATCTCTTTCCACTTTTAGAAACCAAGGAATCTAACGTATACCAACTCAGGCCATTTGATACCATCTAGCTCAGTACTGGTGACATGGACTAGCATTGGCTCTCCAGGATTCCAGGCAAGAGTCTTTTCCAGAAATTGAATCTTGTACCTTTGCATGCAAAGCGTATGCCCTGCCACTTAGCTACAGACTTTTTCCTGTTTAAAAAAGTATCTTTTAAAATTGTTTTTTTAATTCGCTGATGAATGCACAGCATATCCACACCATTCATTTAAAGCACATTCAACACACATTTGAAGCACACAAATCCCACCACAGAATCATGGGAACTGTAGTTTGTTAAGAGTACAGGGAATAATAACGGTGAGGGGGAAACTACACTTCCCATGATTCTTTAGGGGAAATCATGCACTTTAAATGCGAGTTGGATGCGCTTTAAAAGTATTGTGTGGATCTACTTAATAAACTTTGCTGCATGCAAATCATTTTAATTAATTTTTTAAAATGGAAATGAGCTATAAAGTTTACTGGGTGACCGTGGGCTACTCACCATCTCTCAGCCTAATCTGCCCGTCAGGATGAAAACAGCAGGGGGGAATCATGACCACCCCGAGGAACACTTAAAATGAAGAGGAAGTAATAATTTACAACCATAGTGTGACATCAAATACTTATCGGGACATAGTATGAGGAAATATTTATATGGGACATAGTATGAGGAAATATTTATATAAGCATGACTGTCAAAGATGTTTCTTATTTACACAACCTGTAAAGATATTTCTAGTGCAATCCTATGATTGTTTACTCAGGAGCAAGTCCCAATGTATTCAATGGGACTTTCTCAAACAGGGAAGCGTGCACAGAACTGCAGCCTCAAGTGATAAGGAACATTCACCCTACCCAAAATTCAGAATCATGCCACTTTAAACAACACTTTAAGTTCTTTTGCAACTGTTTATACTTTTTATGGTTATTCAATTTTAAAGGGATTTATTTCTTGTTGTGAGCTGCCTTGGTTTCCAGTCAGCAATTCTACCTTACAGGGTTGTTGGGAACACTCCATATACACCCACACACTGGAGATGTAAAAATACATACACTTCACATAATAGTTTATTACCAAAACCAGTTGGTCATTAAAAAAAAAAAAACATCAGTATTAGTTTCCTGCATAATAAAAGCAGTGATACCTATGTAAGCCCTGCCTAATTGCTTTGCAGGGGGAGAGAAAAATTTACAACACAAGCACAATCCTTTGCTAAGTTCACTCCTTTGCTATGTTCACTCAAAAGTCCCATTAATTTACAGCACAATCCTAACTATGTCTGCTCCAAAGTAAATCCTATTGAATTCAGTGGGGTTTACTGCAGGTAGGAGGGATTAGCATTGCAGCTTTACTCCTAGAAAAGCAAGTATTGGATTAAAGCTTCATGTTGGGAAGGTTTTCAAAACACTGCCCTCTTCAGCAGCCCAGGAAAATTTAAACTTGTTTGACTCCTGCACACAACAGAAAAAAAGAATTTTGGTACTGCTGAAAGCTATATTATACAGCCACAAGAATGTCTGTATACTATAGCCAGCGTGGATTTTTTGCATTCCGCAATGTTAAATTGAAAATACCCCCATGCCATCCTGATGCTTCCCTTAAGATCATTTCAAAACAAAACCTTACAAAACCTATAGTCCTGAACTCAGAAATGCTTGCTTAACAACCCTATAAATTTTCATGGCAATACACAAAACAGTCAGAGAGAATAGAGAGTTCAAAGTCTAAAAAGAGAGAGAAAAACCCTGGAGCCCTTTTGGACTTTTTTCTGTCAGAGTTCTCATAATCTGTTGAAATTCATTAAAAATCAGCCATGTTCACAGAGTACCTGTAATCCTAATACTGACCTTGCCTCATACTCATCTTCTGCAGTTTAAACATTTTAAAAATGCGTGGCTGATTTTTAAGAAATTTAAGAAATTTTGGCTTGAACTCAATGATAATGTCAGGCATGCTCAGTACGAACCAACTGTCTGTTCTAAAAGCCAGACTCACAGCTGCTGGGCTTGCCTAATCTGGAGGCCACATCCATGCCAGATCTGAATTTCACTTTCAACAGTCATGGCTTCCCCCAAAGCATCGTGGGAAGTGTAGTTCATGACGGGTGCTGAGAGGAAACTCCTATTCCCCTGACAGAGCTCCAGTGGCCAGAGTGGTTTAACAGTCAGCTGCTCTGACTGAAGTTCTGTGAGGGGAAGAGGACATCTCCTAACAACTCTCAGCACCATTCACTAACTACACTTCCCAGGATTCTTTGGGAGAAACCATGACTGTTTAAAGTGAAGTAAAGGTCTGGTGTGGATGTGGCCAGGGACAGTTTTGGTTTAAATTTGGGTGGGAGGCTACATGTGCCTGCTGTGGCAGACACACAGTGCATCACACAGCTACCATCCCCTAGCACTGGCATTTCACTATCAATATCAGCCATGTTTATATCCAGGCTGGCTGGAGTGAGAAAACACCACACTTCTATCACAGGCTGAGCAAGTTCCAGCTGCTCAGACCTTCTCCCTTGCAACTGACAGCAAATGAAGACTTGTTCCATCATGCACCAAGCAAGTTCCAGTTACTTAGCCCCAGTCCCTTGCCTCAGAGGAACTTAGGAAGCAGGTGTTGCTTGGCAACTGCCAATTGCCAGCTAGAGAAGATGAGCTCCATCACAGACAGGCAGCTGCTCAACCCGTCTCCGTGGCCTCAGAGGATGTTAGAGTGAACTGTTTAGTATGACATCAGGCAAGAACAAGGAGAGGAGCCTAAATGATCCTATTTCCATGTTCCTGTTCCAGATTTCAATGTGATGTTGAGAATCTTGTCAGCAGCTGTGAGAGCCTCTTGGGAATACAAAGTGGGATATAAATATTCTAAGTAAATAAATAATAGTAACTATAGAATAAGTCATACATCCCTGGCTTTGTAGTTTTTCTTAAAATATACATAACAGTGATTTACAACAATGGTTTGTTTGAAAGCAATTTTTTCACTAGATGGTAAAAATAATATGGGTCACAACTGATCCCCTTTGACAGGGGGCATGCACACATACACACAAATCAGGGCTTACTGCAGGTTTTTCTCCCCAGCTTGAGTCAGACTCACTCTCACTCCCCCTTACCCTTTTGGAACCTATCTGATTTCTAAACTGGCATGCATAGCTGAATGCCGAATCAGCAGTCTGTCTTGCCCTCCTAGTGGTGGAACAAATGCTTTGTGTACAGAAGGTTCCAGGTTCATTCCCTGGCATCTCCAGGTGGGACATATTCCTGCCTGAAGCCGCTGCCAGTCAAGGTAGACAATAATGAGTAGCAGGATGGATGAAGAGTTTGATTCACCTTAAGGTAGTTTTCCATGTTCCTGTGATTGACTTTTTTAAAAACCCAATAAAGTGATGTTATTTACATTTATTCAGTGGGGTGTGCATTTATTGCCCCCCCCTTTTTAAAAAAGTAGAATCAATGTTTAAATATTGGGGGGAAAACTTCTTTGGAAAGCAGAGGGAGATGGGTTAGTGACTTGTTTCCAACAAGCTGGTGCTGTGCAGAACAGCTTTTGCTGCAAATAACATGTTTCTAAGGTACTTACATAAAAGGTCTCGGGAAAACTTATTTCCAGAAAATGTATTTCCTTCAAATTCAGTAACTACAGAAAGGAACAAAAATAGAAATAAAATCCTGGAGGCATCTGAATCCCTCCCTCCCCCCCACCCCATGCGACACGGCTGTGCTTGCAGAAGGGGAACATGAGGAGGGAGGGAGGGGACAAGCCACTCACATTATTCACAGTTGTTCCATGGCAGATACAGAAAGGCTCCTCACAGAACAAGTCAATGTGGAATTGACTTTAAACTACTGCCCTATATAGCGTTGCATTGTTTGTCTAGCAATACTGAAATAGTACCAACAAGCTGAGTAGGAGAGGAGGGTGAGAGGCCGTGTCCGAGATGCAGCATTGGAAAATGCTGTTGGCAAAACCACAGCAAGATTGCTTGAGTGTATGCCTTAAGCTATTGTCATGCATGCCTGGGGAGAAGGGGGCAATGCCTCCCCCCAAAAAAGTAGAAATCACAATTCCCAGCTTTCATTTTTTAAAAAGTTTCTACGATTTGCAGAACTTGAGATATGAGATAAAATGTACAGCGAGAGATTAGCCTACTCCACTCTTTCACTGTTTTATTATTTATTTATTTATATCCCACCTTCCCTCCAAGGAGCTCAAGGTGGCGTACAAACATGATTCTTCCCCTCCTGATATTAATCCTCACAACAACCCGGTGAGGTAGCTTAGGGTAAGAGACAATGACTGGCTCAAGGTCACCCAGTAAGTTCATGGTTGAGTGGGATTTGAACCCTGGTCTCCCTTTTGCTTCTCTCCCAAACCCCCCGAAAGATATTCTGTAGACGCCCATGACCTTTGTACTAGGGGTGGGGAACCTGTAGCTATCCAGATGTTGCTGATCTATAATTTCCATCATCCCTGACCGTTGGCCATGCTAAGCGGAGATGGGAGTCCAACAACATCCCAGGGCCACATGGCACCCAATCCTAATTTGTACTATCAGTATTATTTATTTATTTATTTATTAAATTTACATCCCACCCTTCCTCCTAGAAGAAGCAGAGGGCAGCAAACAGAAACACTAAAAACATTCTAAAACATCTTAAAAACAAAAGACTTTAAAATATATTAAAACAAAACATTTAAAAACATATTAAAACAAAGCATCTTTAAAAACATATTAACACAAAACATCTTTAAAAACATCTTTTTTTAAAAAAAGAAGCTTTAAAACATCTAAAAAAGTAATTCCCAAACAGATACAGACAGGGATAAGGCCTCTATTTAAAAGGCTTGTTGAAAGAGGAAGGTCTTCAGTATAACAGATAGTTCCTGTCTAATATTTAAAGAGAGAGAATTCCAAAGGGTAGGTGCCACAACACTGAAGGCCAGCTTCCTATGATATGCTGAATGGACCTCCTGATAAGATGATATCTGCAGGAGGCGTTCACCTTTAGAGCGCAGTGATAGACTGGGTATATAAGGGGTAAGATGATCTTTCAGGTACCCTTGCCCCAAGCTGCCTAGGGCTTTGTACACCAAAACCAGAACCTTGAACTTAGCCCAGTAGCTAATGGACCGCCAGTGCAATTCTTTTAGCAATGGGGTGACATGCTGGCAATTCCCTGCCCCAGTGAGCAGTTTTGACACTGCATTTTGCACCAGCTGTAGCTTCTGGACCAACCTCAAGAGCAGCCCCGCATAGAGTGCATTACAGTAATCCAGCCTGGAGGTTATGAGTACAGGAACACTGGACCAGTTTCTGGACTGGGATAGTGGTCAGGCTATCCCAGTCCAGAAATGGCCGCAGCTGTCTTACCGGGGTGCGGAGGGTGCGGCCCACACCCGGGTGTCACCATGAGGGGGGTGACACCCAGAGCCGCCCCGCCCCGCGCCGTTGCCCGGCAAGGCTGCTCCAACTCCTCCTCGGAGGCAGCCGGCCGGGTGGGCAAGACCGGGAGCAGCGTCGGCAGGGTGAGGGAGGCACGCCGGCGTTCCCAGGCCTTCTCCGGCTGGGTGCCCCTCCGGCGCGCACCTTCCCAGGGGCATGGATGGGGTGGCTGGCCTCGAGTGCACATGCACGTGCGCGAGCACACACAACTCCAGCCACCTCATCCATGCCCCTGGGAGGGCACGCACCGGAGGTCCGCATCCCCCCACACTCCCGCTAGTGACGCCGCTGGTAAAAGGCACTCTTAGCCATGGAGGTCACTCTGGCCTCTAGGGACAAAGATGGATCCAAGCACCCCCAGACTACGAACCTGCTCGTTCAGAAGGAGTACGACCACATCCAAAGCAGGCAATTGACAATCATCTGAACTTGGGAACCACCAAGCCACAGTGCCTCCATCTTGCTAGGATTCGGACTCAGTTTACTGGCCCTAATCCAGCCGACCACCGAGTCCAAGCAGCAGTCCAGGGCTTGCATGGCATCTCCTGATTCAGATGTTACAGAGAAATAGAGCTGGGTATCATCAGCATACTGCTGACACCTTGCCCCAAATCTCCTGATAACCGCTCCCAAGGGCTTCATATAGATGTTAAACAGCATTAGGGACAAGATGGAACCCTGCGACATCCCACAGCACAACCGCCAGGGGGCCAAAAGACAATCAGTACCAGTAGTCAGGAGGCTAGTTCCCAGCCTTTCCCCACATTTATTGGTATGGTGCTGTCCATGCCATGCCAATCATTCAGAAAGTTTCTTGGCAGCTGAACAGTCTGCAGTCTAATCTCCTTGTATCTGATAGGGCTTAAGACCACTTCCATAGCAGTCAGGAACAACTTTCCATTGACAGCGAGAGAAAAACAAAACTCATCCTAAGAGCAAATGTGACACTTGTGATAAGAAGAGTGAGGGTGCAACTAGAAGTGATGTGGGAAATTGCCTGCCTGAAGACACTACAGGAATACCCCTCATTAACATACGCAATGGGACCGGAGTGTGTATGTAAAGTGAAAATGTACTTAAAGTGAAACAATTATCTATGCATGTACTGCACTGCAATTGCCACTTGATGGCAGTGGCGTCATGCCATTAAGTGTCCGTAATTGCAAAGCGCGCGTACATTAAGCGGGGTATGGTGGCGTATGGAGCATGTCCGTAAATCGGGGTATTCCTGTATTTGTCACAGTGGGAAACCTCCAAAAAATTTATATGGGTATCTATATGATTCCTAAAAAAGCAAAGGTAGCTATGTCGGCCCATAATAACAACTCCAAATTTCATAGTAGGGCAATACCTTTATCAGGGTAACCAAAATATTTCAAAATATTGAGCAAGTTCTCCAGAACTTTTCCTCAGCTAGATTGCTTCCTCACCATTCCCCACCATAGTTCTGAGAAGTTTCCAGACATATTCATTATGCTATAATGGCCCTCAATATGTAAAACCTCTTCAGAATGTGAATGTAAAATAATGATCTGTTCTAAAATGCCCAATATGATTGGCTACCACAGGTGTCAGGAGGGGGAATCCCCCCCGGGAATTCTAAACGTAATGGGGGGCAGAGTGGGTTGCCAATGACCTTTAGTAACAATTCATAGACATTGTCCTCCCCGCCCCCATATTTCTGTGGATACTTCTGCTGGCTACGATTTGAGCCTCCTTTTCCCTGGTGGAGGCAGAGCATTTTGCAACAGGATACAGGAAAAATGTCTTGAGTGTGATTGCATGATAGTCTTGCTTCCTATTCCCAATGAAATAACGCATATTTGTTAATTTTGGCAGTAAGAGATTTAACATTCCATACATCTTTAATATGTAACATGAGTTTATTGATGTTTTAGTGTGAAATTTGGTGAATCAATAAAAGGTAACTGTAGCTTAATGTAGAACATCCAGTTCAGAAGGTGATAAATCTGACTCAAGAAGCCATTAATCTAAACTACAAGGTGATAAATATTGCTAAGAAAGTCATCTATCTGAGTCAATAGGTTATATATCACCTACTGAACTGCATCTGCCCTGTCCTATTTAATAGTTATATCTTTCCTGTTGAGTAATTTATATTTTCAAGGAACAATTTATTGCTTGCAGTTTAAATTTGGCATGTAGGACATTTTTTCAAGTAAAAAACACTAGTTGCAGTACAATGTAATGTGCCACATCTGATTTTTAGAAGCATCTCATGCACATGTCACATTATATTGAAGGAAACGCCAAGTACTTTAGGAATGCTCTTCTGTGAGGCATTATTTCTCTTTATGTTATACATTTTTTACTTGCCATCAATCATGTACAGAACAAAATGTTAGTTTAGAAAGTAAATTAAAATCAGACCCTATTCAGAAATGTAATCTAGTGTACTTTTATTGCTTTCTTTAACTGAACTTCTTGGTAGTAAGTCACTTTCAACAAGAGAGAGCTAAATCCAATTTTCTTGATTAAAGTCCAGGCCTGCAATTAGCTGTTTACAATTCAGAGCCTTACATAAAGGGTGGACTGCTTTAAATCAAGATGATTTAAGTCAAAACCCATTTTGAAAAAACAGTTCTTGTCTTCACTGTTCATACACACAGTTCTCATTAATGAAACATATACATAGCTTTACATTCAAAATGGCCAAAGTGGAGTACAATATAAAGAACAAAGGAAAGCTCATCCCAGGACGGGAAAGCCAAGACTTAGTAAATGTACCTCCCCAATGGAGTTTCTGAATGTGCTCATTTATACTCTCCCACATAAGGAATGGCTGCCATTCTCCCATATATGGGAAAAAGACTACTGCAAAGCATACAGTAGGGCCCCGCTTTACAGCGCTTCGCTTTACAGCGATTTGCTACTACAGCGGTTTCAATTAGACACAATTAAACTAAAGCCCCACTCATATGGCGCTTGTTCCGCTTTTACGTCAGTTTTCGGGCATCGCACGCCATGCCATTCAATGGGTTCCGCTTTACAGCAGTTTTTGCTTTACAGCGGGGGTCCGGAACGTAACCTGCCGTATGAGTGGGGCCCTACTGTATCACTTTGCTTACAGTGGAAGCTCCCATGTGTGCAAGCACAGTATATCTCTAAGAACAAACCAGACAAATATTAACTGCATTCCCCTAAAGCAGCCTTTCGCAACTAGTGGGCCACCAGATGTTGTTGGACCACAATCTCATTCTTTCCTGACCATTGGCAATGCTGGCTGAGGATGATGGGAGTTGTGGACGGTCCAACAACATCTGGTGGCCCACTAGTTGGGAAAGGCTGCCCTAAAGGGCTCGCAATATTGCCCCCTTCCACACAAATCCTGCCTTTCCTAAAGGGAACCAGTGTGGCATGGTTGCTACTGTATTGGACTTAGACCAGGGAGATCAAGGTTACCTACCCACAAAGCTTACTGTGTGGCCTTGGGCTAGCGATACTATTGGTCTTACCTTCCTCACCGGCTTGTTGTGAGGATGCTCAGAGTAAATTCATTCACAGTGTGGGAGAAGCCAGGCCAAAAACAAAGGAATAACACACTACTTCTCACCTGGCTGGCAGCAGTCCTCTGCTTTGCACAAGTCTCTGGGATCCTCTTGTTTAATGTATTCCACCAGCTCTTTTTCCTCACAGCACTGACATGAAAATTAGGAAGGGGGGGGCGGACAAGCGTACAAAGGCTTTCCCAACACTTCCCGAAACAGTCTGCCAGATTTGACAGATCTTTCCCTAGCTGTCAAAAAAGAGAGGTTCCTTCAATAGGGCTGCCACCTTCTTGTACTGACAGGGCTCTTGTGCAGCTGCATGACCCAGCAGAAATTCTCACTTCTATGGGGGGGAGGGAGGATTCCAATATTTGCATTTCTGCACGCTTAAAGGCACATGAGCTGCATAAAATTAGAAGTGGGAACTCCAGCCATGAGAAATAGGACGTCTGATAATATCTCATTTTCTTTAACCTTCCAACATTCGGATCTGATGACAGATCATATTCAGTATAGCTATCTCTGAAAATGTAAACCTATTTAAATATTGAATTCGTTTATTATTCCACTGTTTGTTATTCGCAGAACGTCTGTCACTTCCGCGTCTCGGTTGCCTTCCTTAGGATGCATAGTTGCTCACATCTGTGTTCATTACGCTAGACTGCTGGATAACTTTAGAACCTTAAAAAAAACCAACCAGTTATAATTCAGTTGTGTTTGCTCTGAATTTCTCTTAAGAAAATATCCTCACTGTTTAATTTATGAAATTCACCGGCTGACTTTAGTGGCCGGCACAGTGGTAACGGGTATGATCAAAAATCAGCGAGCGCGGCCCTCCGCTTCTGCAGGCAACACAGCCGTCTGGTTATGGGAGGGCCAGCCCCGGAGAGCCGCCTCTTTTCGTATGCGTCAAAGCGCGCAGCCGCTGCAGGGAGGAAGTCGCCGAACGCTTCTGTGGCGGCAAAGTCTCCGCCCCTCGGAGCGGTCTCCGGGTAGCGACGGGGTACACAAGGGATTTGAACGTGGAGACGCCTTTTTCTGCTATTGCATTGGCAATGAAGGTTGTCAGAAATGACTCTTCCGTCGCACGTTAAGAAAAAAAATAACCTCCCTTCATTCTCGGGTGGTTAAAGGTATGTGCAAAAACATTAGCTTGGGGACGAACGTGGCCTTTCAGATGTGACCACTTCCAAAGTAAATCGTGTAACACACTGCAGTCCCAAGCATGCTTATTTAGAAGCAGGTCTCGCTCATTTCAGAGGGATTTGCTGCCTAGTAAGTGTGTTTGCAACTGCGCTGCACAGGCTCACATGGATACAAGTCCCGCTTTGAACTCAGTGGGTGTAGATCGTTGTGGTACACGTTTTTGTGGGTGGCAGCCCACTTTCTCAAAGGCATGTAGTGTTATTCTCAGTTGGCAGATACGCATGCGTACATGGGTGTGGAGAGAAGAAAAAAGTGTGAACAGTGGGGGCAAAAGGCCATGAATGTAAAAGCAATACAAGGTCTTTGACATTTCTATGCAAAACCCAAATGCATACAAGATAAAGAAGGGCAGTCCACTCACATCAGTAGTAATAGGTGAGGGTATTCCCTATGGTTTATGTGCTGACAGACTAACATAACTGCCCCTCCGAAATTTGAGACTAATCCTATTGCACCGTTGTTATTAAGTTGTTCCAAGCGTTATTTCAAAGAGGTCCCCACATCCTTACTATATGCCAACTAACTGCAGTTTAGCATTATGTCTGAACCCAAGCCTGGCATTGTGGTTACTTAACTATGGTTTATTGAAACAAGCCATCTTCAAACCATGGTTTATGAAGCTGGCTTGTTTAGTTAAATTTAATCACAGTTTAGGGTTAGGATATAATGCTAAACTTTGGTTAATTGAAAACAGAAGTGAATAGTTCTGATCTCATCACAGAGGAAGAGAATGGAGGGACAGTTGATGAGCTCAAGTCTTGTCCATGTAAACCATAGTTTTTGCTATGCCCAAATGCAGTCATAGAGATACAATCACAGCTAATCTGAGAAGCTTCTTTAGAGAACACTGATTTAATGGTGAACTTGTATCTCCATAGTGGGTCAGCTGGAGATGTATTTCATGCCCTATTTACCTTTCATCACCATTCCTTCAATTAACAATTGTAGTGCATCAGGAACAATGGCATTGCCACCAATTGACATTTCCTCGTGTGTCAAATATTTTTCACACATACATAGTATTGACCAGATATTGTCAATAGAATCGTTGCCTTTGTCTGTGGGCCACATATTGGTTAAGATTTTACTATTTGCATCATGAAATTGTGTTAAGACTTTTCTTGCCTGGTAACGTTGTGATGATAGTTATTGCATAGTATTCTTGCAATTTTTATTTCTACCAAAATTCAGTGTAAGAAGGAACATCAGCAAGAACCCGGTTTATTTTATTAGGTGATAATAGTGGAATATTGACAATCCCAATGCTTGATGGTTGCTGGGATTCTTGCAAAGAATGCTCTGGTAGGTAGATTTTGGACTGAACATGCAAGACCCTTCTCCTAAGTAAACTGCATACTCAGAATTGCTTAACACCAATTTGTTACATTTTATCTGTTCAAGAGTCCCTACGTTTGTACTCTTGCTTTATAAATTTAACACACACCAGCCTTACTAGCTGCACGGGGAGTTTCAAGTACCCTTTTGTTCAAGATAACAATCGTGTCGTCATTTGCATTCTGCTGTGGACCATTCTCCTTATAATGTGTGTCAGAAGAAGTGGGCAATGCTGATATCCGTCATACAGACTCAGTTTTTATTCCTAGATTGTAGGTTAATTTCCTAATTCCTGAAACTAAAAAGAGAAATTATTATTGTAACTCCTGAGAAGCATTTGAAATGTACTGCAGGAATGGCCATATTTGCTGAAACTCCACAGGGATTTAATGCAATTCATAGCATAACGTTGTCAATGCTTTACCTGTATGCAAGTTTTCAGCTTTGTAACAATTATGTGTGCTTTCTTCAAACGGTTCTGCTGGACTCGTTGCTGGGAAAATGTATTCCATCCCCTGCCTGCTTGTGCTTCCGTTGCTGTTTGCTGTGCAGACACACTCTAGGAGCGATGATGAATCTGTATCTGAAGGCAGGCATCCTCTTTTCTCCCCCCACATTCCAGCTGCTCACCCATCTCTTTCCAGACGAGCAAAGAAGAGGGATGAGCAGGTGACGGAGTGGCAAAGTAGGTCATGGCCCCCTTCCCCATATTTATTTCTAAAGGTTGTACATCCATATGCCGCAAACGATGCTAGAACCACTTTTGGAAAAAGAGGTGACATGACAAAAGTGTATAAAATTATGCATGCTGTGGAGAAAATGGATAGAAAAAAGTTTTTCTCCCTCTCTTATCATGCTAGAACTCGTGCATATCCAATGAAGCAAAATCTTGGAAGATTCAGGACAGACAAAAGAAAAGATTGGTGCATAATTAAACTATGAAACGCACTCCCACCGGAGGCAGCGATGGTCACCAACTTGGATGGCTTTAAAAGAAGATTTGACAAATTCATGGAGGAAAAGGCTATCAATGACCACTGGCCCTGATGGCTAAGTTCTGCCTCCATAGTCGGAGACAGCCTGCTTCTGAATACTAGTTGCTGGAAACCGCAGGAGGGGAGAGTGCTCTTGCACTCAGGTCCTCTTTGCAGGCTTTCCATAGGCATCTGGCTGGCCACTGTGAGAGCAAGATGCTAGACTGGATGGACCATTGGCGGGATCCAGCGGGTTCTTCTTATATCCTTGTGCTCTTGACCCTCTCTGACAGCTGAGCCGCTTGCTGTTCATGCATGTATGTGGAATGAAGAGTTCAAGTGAGATGCCTCAGGAATGAGAGATGCATGGCTGTGTGTGCCCCAGGAAAAAGCAGCCATGCTCACATCCATTTCTTATGTCACTGGGACAGCAATGTCATGTGCGAGTGCACAGCACCCTCAGGGAAGCTGCAGCCATATTCCATCTAGCTCACCTGGGAGTGTTGCTTAGCGATGGGACCTCTGCTGTCATTCACTAATTGCCTCTCACTCTTTCTTCCCTCCCCAATCTGACTTGTAGGTCACAGAGAGAAGACAAGCAGTGCCTGAGGGGTAGGAGTTGAGTGAGACTGGCACACTATGGCAGCTACCAGTGCCCGGTCACCACGCAGTGAGTACTCCTATCAATTGGGGCTGAGGGAGTGAGGGTGGAGAAGGGGCTGTCCTCTCTTGAATCAACTTCAGGAGTGGATCTTGGAGGACACTGACCACGTTTACCTGCGAACATTTTAGTCCAGTATGGCAGCGGTGGGGATCAGTTCTGTCGCCTCTTCAGAAACTAGTCAGTCACAATAAAGCATACTTTGTAGCTAAAAATCAGGGAGCTCAGGAAGGAAGAAGAAAATAGCAATTGTAGTTACTTCCTTCCACTTTTTTCAGTAATAAAGTTGCATACTTTCAAGCTTTTTATGCAACTGCAAGGAGTAAATTGCTTTTCGTGAGATGAAATGACAACTGTTCTTTCCTATCTCATGCTTTTTATCCAGAGTTCTGGGCACAAAGCATTCTAAACCATAATTCACTTGTGTGGCATTTGCTTATAGTGCCAGGTTGTGGAGTGTACTCTGCAGATACCTTTCTACTGTTGTGATATCTTGTTGGAGGAGTGAACTAAATAATGTAGCTATTTTTGTATCCTTGTCCTCCTGGACCTCTCAGCGGCTTTCGATACCGTTGACCACGGTATCCTTTTAAACCGCCTAGAGGGATTAGGAATAGGAGGCACTGTCTTGCAGTGGTTCCGTTCCTATCTCTCGGATAGGCAGCAACGGGTGGCATTGGGAGATGAGGTTTCAGACCCTTGGCCTCTTCATTGTGGAGTGCCACAGGGTTCTATCCTCTCTCCCATTCTATTCAACATCTATGTGAAACCGCTGGGAGCAATCATCAGGAGTTTTGGGTTGCAGTGCCATCAGTACGCAGATGACACTCAGCTCTATCTCTCCTTTAAGTCATCACCGGAGTTGGCTGTGAATACCATGTCCAAGTGCCTAGAATCCGTAAGTGGATGGATGGGAGAGAATAGGCTGAAGCTGAACCCCGACAAGACTGAGGTATTACTTGTGGGAGATAAAAGGAAGTTAGGAATTACTGACCTGATTCTTGATGGGGTAAGTTTACCCCTGAAGGACCAGGTCCGCAGTCTTGGGGTCATACTTGACTCCCAGCTGTCCATGGAGGCTCAGATTATTACAGCAGTGAGCCGGGCAGCTTGGTATCAATTACATCTGATACGGAGACTGCGTCCCTATCTTCCTGTTCACCTGCTCCCTCAGGTGATACATGCCCCGGTCTCCTCTCGCTTAGACTACTGCAATGCGCTCTACGTGGGGTTACCCTTGAAAACAGCCTGGAAATTACAGCTGGTACAGAACGCGGCGGCACGCTTGATTACGCATAGCCGTCGCTGGGATCATATCACCCCAGTGTTATTAGATCTTCACTGGCTACCAGTTGTCTACCGGGCCCAATTCAAGGTGTTGGTGTTGACCTTTAAAACCCTCTACGGTTTCGGCCCAGTATATCTGAAGGAACGTCTCCAGAATCACCGATTGTGCCGCCTGACGAGATCAGCCTCGCAAGACCTTCTCTCGGTCCCACCGGTGAGAACAGCGAGGCTGGTGCGGACCAGAGAGAGGGCCTTCTCTGTTGTGGCCCCCACCCTCTGGAACTCTCTCCCTTTCGATCTCAGACATGCTCCTTCCCTGTCCAGCTATCGCCGAGCTTTGAAGACCTGGCTGTTCAGGCAGGCCTACAAGATTGGGACAGATTAATTTATGTTGTAATTGAATTAACGGATGGTTTTTTTAGCTTAAAATTTGATTATGTTGATCTATATGGATTGCTTTTATTCTTGTTGTTCGTCGCCTAGAGTGTCCGTAACCCGGACAGATAGGCGGCTGAAAAATAAAATTTATTATTATTATTATTTTTTCTGTACTAGATAGCCCAAAATTTAGTTGAGTGTGGCTTATGTTCACTGTAGGTTAAGCAGTGCCAGCTGTATCAGACCAGGGATGTGCTAGAATTCTGCCCAATTGAGATTTGGTACCAAATTTTCCATTAATTCACTTATTCTCAGTTGCTGAAGATCGGATTTTAATGTAATGAATTTCCTTGGCTATTTTTGAAAATGGACTTTTTTATATAAAAAATGGCAGTCTCTAAAACATTGACTGTGAGAATGATGATTTATTGATATTTCCTTCAAAATATTGATATTTCCTTTAAAAATATTGATATGAATATTTGTATTTTTTCCGAGCAAAAAAACACGGATCGATCAAAGCAGCGGCTAGTGGATACAGAACAAAGTCGAACTGATGCGAGCCTTTAGGTCGATGGAATGCTTTTGAACCGGAACCGGCCAGTGGATCCCATCCCTATATCATACTAAAGCCCAAGCTAGCCCAGCATTCTGTATCAAGCAGTGGTGACCTGGATGCCTCTGAAAAACTCATAAGCAGGGCGTATCATATCAACAGCTCATCCTTGTTTCTCCCACCAGCATATGTCTCTCATAGGGAGCATAGACATTCCATTTACCTAACACTGGCATAGTTCTATCAATCTTGTGTCAATTATCTAATCCTTTTAAAAAAAACACTGTATAAGTTAGTAACTGTATGCATATCCTTCATAAATGGATGGTTTGAGATGTTCTACATGATGGAGAGTCCTGCATATCTCAAACACTTACATGCACCATTACCAGTGCTATGTCACTGGAATGACTTTTGTAAGGCGGTACAATTGAGCCAGCTACAGGCAGAAGGGCAGGGTGGGGGTGCTGTGTACCAAGGGGAATCCCAGGTATGTAAAAAGAAAAACAAGGATGTGATGGGAAGGGAAAGGAAGTTTAAGGGCTGTGCCCTTGTGCTTCCATCATGCTGCCATGGAACCCTGGTAACAAGAGGACAGGTGCAAGAATGGCCCTGGCAGCAGCTAGGCTAAAAAGAAGCCACTTGCTTCCCTTCAGCTTAGGGTCTAATGGAGAGTTGGAAAGTGAATGAGAAAAAGTACGCCTTCTGTTCCAGAATCCCTTTGTGTTCTTTGGGGGTCCTGCCCACTTCACAGCTTATTGGGACCTTTAGGGAAGGCTAATTAGGATCAGGTGAAGAAGCCCTTCTGATGATCCAATTAAGCCCCACGAAGACTATTTCAGCTGCAAAGGGTCAAAGGATTCAGGAGTGCATGGTGGTGGTTGGAAAGATTTGTGCCATGAGAACCAGTGTGGTAGAGTAGATAGAGTATCAGACTAGACCTGGGGAGACCAGGTTCAGATCCCTGTATCTTAACCTGACCTACTTCACAGGATTGTTGTTAGGATAAAACAAGGAGTGGGAAGAATCAGGACATTTTAAGGACCAACCCCCAAAGAACCCACCTGTGGATTGTCAACAGACAAAAGCATGATGTAATCAAGTTGTAAGAAATGAAAGTATAAAGAAGAAAATTGAAATTTTAAGCCCGAAAGGAGGAAGATTTTGCATTCATTGCTAAAAGAGCAAACCCCTGTGCTCTTATCTGCAATGAAGCATCACTTATTCATTACAAAGCAAGCAATTTGAAACACTGCTATGAGAAAAATTACAAAAACTTTTTATCTGAATACTGTCCCGGATCAGAATTTAGGAAAAAGCAACCTAACTACACTAAAAGCACATCAAAGCAGTCAACTAATGCTAGTTTTGGTATTCACTGGAGAAAATGGCACAACAAGAAATTAATTAAAGAAATGAACACTAAATATATACATAAAGATAGTAGCTCTCAAACTTTTGAAGATTCTTATATTTTTTCTTGGAGGGTCTGATACTCTGGCTATTCTTTGGCTCTTGAAAGTGATGCTTGGCTATATCTAGTAATGAAAATAACCTACCAGAGAAATTGAATGCAACAGTTCAAGGGGCTTGTACAGCTTTCGTTTCAGTGCACAAAGTACTGTTAAAATCCTTACCTAATTCTTCATCACAATCCTTCAGTATGTTTTTCAAGCCTTGCACCTTTTGCTTGTCCATTCCTCTTCCGAAAACAATTATTAATGGATGTTGTATTGTCCTTTCAGCGAGAGCAGCAAAGACAAAAGTACTTGCGCCTATATTTTTAGATGCTAATCACATTGGTTTCTCAAGTGTTAGATGTTTAGATGCTAATGGTGATGCTACGCATGCTAGTATTGATGTACCATGTTTAAGGGAGCATCAGTTGAGCATCGTAGCACTTCACTCGCTGCTGCTCTTGGTGAAGTTTCTGAGGCTGAGATAGCATGAGATCAGAAATCTTTGCTTTCTACATGAAGGTAAATACATATATGGCTCGAAGGAGAAGAAAGTACTCCAGTTCAGATGTATTACTTGATCTAGTTTAGACGTATAAGCAGCATGGACTCTGCAAATCTCTCTGAATTCTGATCTCTATCCTCTCACGGGTGCTTTTACTCTGATTCCGTGTTTTTCTCTCTAAATATTTGTAGCTTCATCATAATTATTGTTGAAGGTTGGGAATCTGCTCTCTCCCATTTTTTAAACAGTCTTGAAATGTTGAGATTATCCTCAAAAGATCTTTTGTCTGTGTGTGTGGTGGTGGTAGTGGTGGAAGGAATCCTAGCATGTCCAGATCTTATTTAATGTCCCTAGGAGCCACTCAACTTAATATTTATTTTGCTATTCTCATCCCAGTCTGACAACGTGCATTTGAAATTGCATCCATAGAATGTCTAACAATTGCAACAAGATACTTTCTTTCCTTTTGAGTACTGTTAACAGTTTCCTTAGTTTTTTTAAGTCCCCTGGCAAAAATCTCTCATTTCCCTTTGTTTAATCTTTGCACTCTCTTGGATGCAGAACTACCATTTTAACTCCAAGGCACTGGCAATATTTTAATCCTCTAATCAGGCAGACTAATAGTGAATAGAAAACAGCTGTGAATAATGGGGAAAAGGTGTTTTAGGAGACATTTAAAATTTGACATTTATTCCCATGAGAAATGCAGGAAGATGAAAACATTGTGAAGTTAATTCTGTATTTGTAATGCTGTTAAGACGTTCATAGAGGTCACGCCTTAGTACACTTTTATGAGCTTCAGGTGTTTTAGGAGTCTGCACAAGTTCTCACACAAAGACAAATGTGTGTATACAGTCTGCAGATACAAATCTTGGTTGCAGTTCTTGATTTTTATTTTAAGGAAAGGAGAAACCTTGGCTTGTTTCTTTCCCTTGCTTCAAATGTTGCCACTGCCATAAAGACAACTAACGCTGAACAGTCTCTCTCCATTTGTATTCCTTGCACTATTGTCACACACAAAATATTCTTTCATAAAGACATGTGGAAAGGTATTAAGGTAGATTTTGTAAGAACTCAGCTTTTCCTAAATCAGGGTTCCTCAACCTTTTTGGACTCATGGGGCACATTTGGAAATCTGAGAAACTGCTATAGTCTTGAAATAGCTGCTGAGGGGACCTGCCTTGTCACAAAGGACAAATAACTTCCCAAGAAACTGAGAACAAGACAGAGGTTGGGTTTGACCTCAAATACCAAACTACATATTTGCCCCCACAAAGCACATAGAACAATCCATTGGAAAACTGGTGATGCTAACATCCACCCCAAAAATCCACATGAAAAAGGAAACCTGGCAACCCTCCCCCCACCAGCCACAATCCCCCACCCTTAGACATTGTATACACACATACAACTAAGCAAAAACCCATCTGCCCCCAAAAGACATACACAAAAATGCCTCCCACCCCAAAAGCCAAACACACAAAGACAGGTAAAACCCACCCAACTTGCAAAAGCCACAAACAGGCAAAAACCACACAAAGAGCTGCAAACAATAGCACTGCCTCCCAAGAAACAAGCAAAGTACTACCAAAACAAAGACGACATAACCCCACAAAAAGGCACCCCCCCAAAAAAACCCTTAGCAAACCTACAGGCACACATGCCAGGCGTCTCTCTCTCTCTCTCTCTCTCTCTCTCTCTCACACACACACACACACACACACACACACACGTAGAAATTCTCCAGATTGCTCCCCTGTCGCCCAAATTTACCAAGCAGCATTTTTTTTCTTTAAATGAAAACAATTACAGCAGGCAGCATTTAATTATAATAGGGCAATGTTGATCCACAGAAGTTTGAATATAAACTCCGATAAAGTTGATTTGTCAGTAGGGTCAGGATCCAGCAAAATGGTTTTAATAGCATCCATATCATTCCCACAAGATGTGGTGATGGCCACCAGTACAGGACTACATTGCATGGTGAACTGACATGTACATATCCACAAACCTGTTTTTGCTGGGTTCATGTGAGGATGAGGGAGCATTTTGTAGGGAAGAACTGCCCTTCCTGAGTGTGCCATTTGCCGCCTGGTTGTGTTTCCTTTGACTGGACTTATTTCTGATCTTAGAGCATGGCTGGGGAGGGACCATTGCCAGTAGTCCTTGCAAGTGCCTCTCCCAACATAGCATTAGCATCACAAGTAATGTGTAGTTTCATCCTTAGATAGCTCTAAAGGGCTTAGAAAAATTCAGGGAAAGTAGATTAGTCAGTGACTATTAGCCATGGCAGCTAAGTGTGGAACCTCCATATTCATCAGATACAATATACCTTTAAGGATTGCATTCTAGACACAAACAACTAGGGATTTTTATTATTAAGCCATGCTTCTGAACATCCGAAACAGCTCGTGGTGGTGGGAACCTCCGCCCTGGGGACAAAATACGGCCCTCCTGTCATCTTTGTCTGGCTCTCAGGACTCTCCCCAACCCACACCCCTCTCTGGCCCTGCTTTCTACCCTCCTCAAGCGTTCTTGCCTCACTGGAACTCTGATAACACCCCTTGGTCATCTAGATGGAGGATAGAGAGCAGTGCGTGAGTATGTTTAGAAACTAGCTTATTGTACAAAGGTAACATTCATATTCATTGCTCCACCAACATTTGCCTTTGGTATGTGGCCCATGGAAAGTTTCCTGGAAGGGTTGTAGGGTGAGAAAGGCTCCCCATCCCTTACCTAGAATCATTTGGAAGCAAAACGCTGGGAAAGAGGGGCTTTGACTAATCCAACAAGGAATTCTTATATTCTTAAGTGTTTGTATTTAATGTTTTGGTGAATCAGAACTTATTAGTTTGATTGGTTAGATTCCAATCTTACTGAGAGCATCAACTGCTAAACTGTAAGGTTTAAGTAATAAAACATATTTGTTATTTTTACTTTAAAACGTCTTCTGTTAAAGTTGGTTCTTTTCTAACTCCAATTTCCAAGAGCTGTAAATGCTTTGAATCTTATCACAGTCTCAGATTGCTTTCCAGTGAGAAGAATCTTTTGAAACTTATTAGTATACCTGTCCCCTGCAGGCTTGCCTCCAGTTCCATCTACCTCAGGTGCAAGCTTTGCAGAGTTTTCTGTGAGAGAACGAATGAGAGAAAAACTGAAGGCCGCACGGGTGAGAATGCATGTGTACAATTCTTAAAGTGCACTCAGGTAGTTGAGCGCTTATCAGTTTGGAAATGAAATGGTGCCGCCCCCAAATAAGGAAGTAGTGTATTTATACTTTAATGCTCCCTAGCTATGCAGAATTACAAAAATTTGTAACAGTATGCAATTTTAAAACCCCAAATGGCCTGACAAGGACCTGTGAGCTCCCTGAATTGAGAGCACAGAGTTAAGAAAATAGTAGGAACATAAGAAGAGCCTGCTGGTTCAGGCCAGTGGCCCAGCTAGTCCAGCATCCTGGTCTCACAGTGGCCAACCTGATGCTTGTGGGAAATCTGTAAGCTGGTATTTGGAAGCATACTGCCTCTGCCCATGGAGGCAGAGCATAGCCATCATGGCTGGTAGCCACTGATAGGCTTTTCCTCCATGAAAGTAGAGTAGCTCATCTCATCTGGAAAGTGAACCTCCACATTCACATTGAATGCCATTGTGAATCATACTGAAGGCAGGAACTCCAGTGTCTGCTGATGGGGGGTGGTGGAAAAAGGATACAGTGCCATGCACAAGTAATTCAACTCCCACACTAATATTTGGTCATCTGGAGTTTGCCAGAAAGCATGAGAGTGCCCCAGCTGCGATGTGGGAAAAGGTGTTGTGGTCATATGAGACCAAGTGAGCTTTTTGGCCAAAACTCAAAGCGCTACGTGTGGTGCAAGCCTAATACTGCCATGCCTCAAGACACACCATCATGCTGTGGGGATGCTTCTCATCAGTAGGGATGGGGCATCTTGTTAAAATTGACAGAAGAATGGATGGAGCAAAATACAGGGAAACACTGCAAGAGAAGCTGCTTCAGTCAACTAAAAAACTGAAGCTTGGGAGGAAATTCATTTTTCAGCAGGACAGCGATTCCAAGCACAAGGCCAAAGCAACATTGGAGTGGCTCGAGAACAAAGAGGAATGTTCTACAGAGGCCCAGTCAAAGTCCTGATCTCAATCCCATTGAGAATCTGTCGCGGTGTTTGAAAATTATGGTCCACAAGTGACAGACAACCAACCTGAAGACCTGGAGCGAATCTGCCAAGAAGAATGGGCCAAAATCCTTCTCGCTGTGTGCAAAGCTGGTACATACCTACCCCAAAAGACTGAGGCTGTTATTGCAGCGAAAGGTGGCTCTACCAAATATTAATGTGTTGGGGTTGACTACTTATGCAAGCAACATGTTTCAGTTTTTATGTTTCTTACAAACATTTCCCAACATAAAACCAGTGTCACCTTACAATAATTGATTTTGAGTTTCAGTGTTTCAAAATAAAATATCATACAGAACAAAATTACAATTTACCATTTGTAATTCAGTAATATGAGAGGATTGGTCGGGGGTCTGATTACTTTTGCAAAGCACTGTATATGCTGTTACCCAATCACAACTATCCTAAAATCCTAGATGCTCCATTTTCTATGACCAATTCTCAGTTTTGCCCTGAGGAGAGAGATAAAGTGCCTTAAAGGAACCAGAAATTTGGCACTATATGTGTCTATAAATTTAGTCTATAATTGAGAGCAGTTGAAACATGGAACATCATTTAGAAGTTGGGGGAGAATAGGAGTAGAGATAATATTGTCTTGCTTACATCCTGAATGAGTCCTTATACTGAGTGTGCTGAATGGCTGGGGAGAAGGGAGCTAGAGTTGGAGAAATGTGGGAGATGGGAAGAAAAACAGGTGGACTTTCTCCCCCCACCCCCGACACCAAGACCATGAGATTAAAAAACTTTTCTTCTTGTAGAGAGAAGTTTCAGGAGGAAGCAAGAAACTTTTCCCTTTCCCACTTGCCAAAACCACACACACATATTTTGCCCAGAGCACATAGAATCATAGAGTTGGAAGGGGGCTTGTAGGCCATCGAGTCCAACCCCCTGCTCACAGCAGAAAATCCACAGCTAGAGCATCTCCCGCAGATAGCTGTCCAGCCTCTGCTTGAAGACATCCAGCGAAGGGGATCCCACCACCTCCCTAGGCAGTCGATTCCATTGCCGAACCGCCCTTACTGTCAAGAAGTTCCTTCTAATGTCCAATCTGAATCTACGCTCCTGCAACTTAAAACCATTATAGTATACAGCTGTAAAATGTTCAGGTTTGACACTGGCAGCCTGAGTGCTGTTGCACCATAAAGCAAGAGAAGATCCCATTGGGAGATGGGAATAAAAAGAGGTGTACTCTCTCCCCCCCCCCCACACCAAGACCTGAACAGCACTGCAAGGATCCTAGCTGGCTGGAGCCCTGAAGAAGAAGAGCACTCATAGATTGTAGGCATACACTGCACCATTCTGTTGCTGGCCCTGCTGATGTATTACAATTCTGGGTTCTTCCTTAAATGTCTTATTGATATCCTTTTTGTTTTTGGCATATCTATTAATGTGCCGGTTGCAAACTCCACATGCGTTTTAATGAAGTGTCCTGTTACTAATTTTTAAACAGCTAATTTAATCCTTCCTAGCAGTATCTTATCGCTTAGAGACATTGTTACTATTCTGAGTTGAAATGTACTGAGATACTTGAACTATAAACTAATCTCAAAATCTGGCACTGGGCATTCATGTTAGCCAATCAGAAAATTGAAAGAGTTGGGCTACAATCTTGAAGTCAGGAGGCGGTGTATGCAGGAGCACCATCTGGGTTAGAGAGTGCTTCCTAGTCCCTTCTAGTAGTAGCTCCCGGTAAAGAAGGTCTGTGGAAGCTACAAAGCTGCTGTTTGTATTTGGTGTTTGTGGGCTATTAACGAAAAGTGGTACATAAATAATAAAAAACCTCAGAGTCTTCCTTTTGTGTAGTCTAAAGCAGAAAGCGCTCTACTGCAAGAGGGCCCTCGTCTGCAATCTCTGCAAAGTCTTGGAGAGAGAAAAGAACAAATCAGATTGGATAATGAGGTGAGTAGCATGTGGTTTCCTGTATCGTTTTCCTTCATTACGTCAGAATGTTTCACAAGAAAGATGGATTGTCTGACATTTGGAAGGTTAATTTAATTCCTTTTCAATGACTTAACACTAGCTCTTCCTTTCTTTTTATAAAGAGTTGCCTGGCTAGCAGAAATTGCACAATGTATGTGATACGCAAAGTCAGTCTCAATATGCTTGAAGGTTTCCCGCTGTCTTTCTAAGGATCAAACGGAAGAAGATTTGAAGCTGTGTGATGCAGTTTGCATCTTTGAACAAAATTGCCCAGGGAGTTCATATAAACGTCCTTAATTAAAGGGGAGGCTGGTTATGAATTAGTCATTAAATCCTGTCTAATATCCGGAAGGTACCCTATATAAACTTTGGGGAAATCATCCATCTCTAATGTTAATAACTTAAAGCAAAATGTCCAATGTGCTGCTTCTTTGTCCATGTTGACAATGTAGATCTCAATGTACATCTTAAACTACTTTGCTTTTCTCGGCCTCTAACCAACAACTCCAACTCTAACACCTTGCGGCATGGCTGTCATTACTGTGGCCTTGCCATATTGTCCGCTTTGTGCATATGGGTGGAAACAAGAGGTCTCCTGCTAGCTATGCTGGCCTCCTTTCAGAAGTGAGGGGGTGCTTGGTTGAAGGTATTCTGCCTCAGCTAAGGGAAGGATGCAAGAGAAGGCGTGTCCTTGGGTGTCCTTAGGTCTTTGCACCTGAGCACTGTCTGAAAGTTGCCATCGTCAGGTAGGTAAAAGGCATCCCTCCTCCATAATAGTAGCAAAGGCAAGATTCCTGATCTCTGCAAGAATCCAAATGTGACTTTCCCCTTGAACACAAGTTCTTTGTTCCTCCCCTTCCACTGCCATGTCACAAAATGCTTTGTAACTTCCCTCAGTTTCAGAAGAGGGCTGCCATGGTCCAGTGAGGACTGCAGTTTCTGAGAAATGCAAGTCCAGCACCTTTGTGTATACTGAACAGGTTGCACAGTTCTTTTGATCCAGGTCCTACCTAGCCATTAACTTCCTTCCATAGAAGTTAACGGAGCCCACTTGCTTATATTGCAGAAGGTTCTTGGAGGACATTGTTGGGGTAGGGAGCAAAAAGTGCAGCTTGGTCCAGTACTGGGCCTGTCTGAGTACCTATTGTGTTCGTGAATGCAGGAACTCTGTACATTCTCCCACAGAAGTGAATGAGAATGGCTGAGTTTTGGGGAATTAAATGAATGGGTTACAGTTATGTAACATATTTGAGATGGAGCAGAATAATCAGACCACTAGGGTTAGTGGTTCTCTTGATGTAGCCCTTAATTATTTTACTTCCTTTTATTCTGCTCTTTCTCTAAAGAGTTCAGGGTAGTTTGTAAGATGTTGTCACTTCCTCCCTTCTTATCCCTGCCGTAAGTCCGTGAGAGAAGACTGCCCTAAAATCACCCTGTAAGCTCTCTAGCTGGGTAGGGATTGTTTTAATGATATTTTTGGGGCTGGGCAAGTATCTGTTTTATTAAACAGCCATTCTGAAAAAGAGTTAGGAGGCCTGATTCTGTCCCCATTCTCCGCCGATGGAAAAGGGGTGAGCATCCTGCTGAAACCTGGCCCTGCAAGGAGGATATCCCCTTGATTGTGTTGTTGGTGGTGTCATTTCAGTTCAGCAGGCATTAACCCGCTGCTTCCTGCCATTACAGCTCAGCAGCAGGAAATGCGCCAACAAAACAAGTTCAGAGTCAGCCCACAGCAGCCACCTTATCATATGTCCCCAAACTGAGTGGGGATTTCAACCTAGGTATAACACTCTTCCCATTATTCCACACTAGCTTTCTTTACTGCACACCCCTCCTGAACTCACCATTCTAAGGAAGTGGTCTCAAATGTCCTGGACCTGGGTACCCAGCTCTTAAGCCGCTTGGAGCAGGAGCAGTACCAGTATGCTGCATGAGGTGAACTGGCTTCAGTTTGGAGTACTGTTTGACACGTTTGCCATCTCTTACACTCTGGCCAACCTAGCATGTGTTGATAGATTGGGGGTAATGGTGTATATGTGCACAAGTGGTGTGGTTTACATGTAAGAACATCTGAGATACATACTCTCCACCATGCCACTCCATACCACTCATAGTTAAGGGCATGTTGGTAGTATAAATTAAGTTAATTAAAATAAATTAAGTTAAGGGCATGTTGGTAGTATAAAGTAAATTAAAATAAATCATTACCCTATTTTTATTTTTTGTGCAGGTAGGTGAATTGAACGTAACAGAAGAGAATAAATGCAAGGTATCAGCAAGAGTAAAGTTCTATGATTCTATCAGAAGAGTCAAGCAAAACTCACAGGTGAGGACTGATGTTCTGTTAGAACAGCTTGTATTGGCTTTATGAATAATTTGTATGAGTAGTTGACTCTGACTTGTAGATCATAAGTAAGCAACATGATAGTGACAGGCTTTTGAAACATCAAAAGCAAATTTTATTAATTTATTAATTTATTTATTTATTAATTTAGGAAAAAGCAATTATATACCACTTAATATTTAAAAAATCTCTAAGTGGGGTATATGATATGTGTTAAATAATTGCATTTTAAATATGTATGGGCCAGTCTAGCCAGTCCTTTATGTGCCATCAGCTGTGTGCAGGTTTCTACTTTTATTGATTGTAAATCTCTTTGGGTTCACTTTTGTGAAGAAAAGCAACTAATAAATTCAATAAATAAATAATACTCCTAGGAAGGCATTGGCTACAAGAAAGTCCCCTCCTCAGAACAGCAGCAGGAGGGGGCTGGGGAGAATATATCTACAGTAGGGCCCCGCTTACCGGCGTTCCATTTTGCGGCGTTCCGCTCATGTGGCAGCTTTCAATTTGGGGAAATTCCCTGTTTTAAAGCCGATTTTGTGCTTTTACGGCGTTTTGCGACATTTTCGCATCATTTTTGCGCGACGCGGCCCATTATAGTCAATGGGTTCCGCTTTACGGCGATTTCTGCTTTACAGTGGGGGCCTGGTCCCTAACCTGCCATATTAGTGGGGCCCTACTGTATTTATATGTGTCCAAATATTTTGATTTGGAGCATAAGAGTTTTCAAAAATTAAATTCTAAGGGATTTTTTAAGCTATTTTATTTGTATTAAAATATTGTACTATGAAACTGGTCTTTCATAAAATTACCTTTTCCCATTAGGTTCAGACTGGCTATCCTTCTTCTGAAGAAGCGTATAATTTCTTCACTTTCAATTTTGATTCTGAACCAGAGAATGCAGTGGATGAAACTCAAAACAATGAAAAGAGTGTGTTGAGTCTAGATGACAAGGTGGGGAAAGATGGAGAATCTGCACCAAGCCGTCGGAAAGAACAAGGAGAGAGTGAAATGGTACCAGTGTTATTACATGTCCCTACCTCTTTAGGCAAGGTTTTAGTGTTAATTATTTGTATTGTAAGGTATATAAAACTTGGAAGTGTGCAGTCAGCAGCTGGTGGGCAGCAAAATCCTTTCAATGTGCCTACCTGCCTTGTCTTTGCATATTGAGCATAATATATGTCTGACATAATGTCCACCAATTTGTCTGAAACTTCTGTCTGAAATCTGGAGATCCACTGCCAGAACGTCCGGGCAACACGGACCAAGTGGGATCAGTGATCTGACCCTGTATAAGGCAGCTTCCTATTTACAAGCCTGAAATGTGTTTAAATTCAATTCAAGTTACAAGCGGGAATGATTTGCTTTAGCATCTAATCAATGGCTAAAACAGCATTTGTGTATGCAGACCTGTTGGCCAGGGATTCTGACTAAAATGTCTGCATGTAATATTCAGGGTGAAGAGGAGCATCTTGTTCATGAAAAAGAGGATGATGATGATACATTCCTTATAGAACAGACAGCCCTGGACTTCCTAATGATTAGACCTGCAGAATATGAAAGCTACTCTGCACGGGTGCAGAAGGAGAGAGAAACATTGTTTGTTCCAAGTATGCTAAGAGGTATGCCTGTTGTATTTTTATTGTAAGGTTTTGGGTGTTGTAGCTTGAAGTAATTGTTTATAGAGCTTATGGAGCTATATGTAGAGGACATGTTTCCAGAATGACTGGGATATGAAATAATTGAGAAGATCTACTTTGGTGCACAGTAAAATAATTCTGAGATGCTCCAGGTAGATGGTTTGTCTGAGGCATTGCCAAGAAAGTATCCATTTCCTAATAGGTACCTTCAGACTTTGATCTGTTGAGAATAAAATATCTGTCATTAATCTCTGTTGGCTATTATCTTTCAAAAATGAAATGTACCCAATACTGCAGTCCAAAACACAATTAACATGGAAATCTGCTGCTTCTTATATAAGTGAATAGAATATGATCAGGTATGCAATTTCCTGATGATATGAAAGTACCATCATAAGATATAACTGTATAAGGATTTTTGCTGTTGCAATAGTCTGATTAGTTGTAGATGACAGTACCGTTTAACAAATCTTGTCTGTGCAGGGTCTGTCTTCTGTTTTGCCTGCCTTTGTCCTCCACTCCCATATGTGCCGCTGGACTCTGGCCAACCTCCCCCCCCCCCCGCCGCACCTAGTTGCTGCCTTTCTTGCATCAGCCTCTCTTCCAGAGTTGCTCTGGCACAACAGGCACTGTCTTTTCGTTCGTTTGGGGCACCATTTTCTGTGTAGTAGCAGTAAGGCCATTTCACTCTCCTAGGCTTCAATAAATTATTGTCGCTAACTTGTTTCTTTCCTTAAACAAGTGGCACAGTCCACATTCAGAGAGGTTTGTGGTTATAAAGTAGAGCTGAGAGTACAAGACCAAGACTAAAAGTGCCTGCTGGAGGCCCATAGATCAGTGGTAAAGAACATCCTTTGCATGGTATCCTGAGATAGGACTGGGAAAAACTCCTGTCTAAAACCCTGGAAAGCCTCTGCAAGTATAGGCAGTACTGTTGTTGTCATATTTTTTAAAATGTTTTTAACTGTTTTTGTTCATTTTAATGTTTCTTTTAAACTGCTTTATTATCCATTATGGACTGCCTTCAAGTTGATCTCGACTTATGGTGACCCTATGAATAGGGTCTTCATGGTAAGCGGTATTCAGAGGGGGTTTGCCATTGCCTTCCTCTGAGGCTGAGAGGCAATGACTGGCCCAAGGTCACCCAGTGAGCTTCAGGGCTGTGTGGGGATTCAAACCTGCTCTCCCAGGTCGTAGTCTAACACTCTAACCACTACTCCACACTGGCTCTCATAAACTGCTTAGAGATTGTTAAATAATAATAAATAATAATTGTATAGCTCTCAGCCATTTACTTGGATCTTTTACTACCTCTGCCTGAGTTTACTGTCTGTAAAATAGAAATGACAACCTCCGTTAGAGCAAAACAAATATCCCAAAGGAGAGTGCATGTTGAAAGCAATACACATATTGTTAACACTAATGAAATAGTGATTAAAAGTGTGTGTTTGTATACTATATTACTCTTGCTTTTAGTGCCTGCCTCTCTGAAGGTACGTGAAAATATGCAGCCAAGGTACCTTGAGGATGAAGGTCTGTATACAGGAGTGCGTCCTGTTGTGTCGCTGTCGAACCAGAGCATTGTAGAGAATAGGATTCTTAAGCAGGAACAGGTAAAATGTCTTTTTTTCCCCATCCAGGTGCTACAAAAGCAGGAACGTTCTTGGAGCATCTATCCAGCAGTTTTCAAACATTCTCACTGAAGTATCATAAAAGGGAGCTACTTCAGACTTCCTTTACACAATACAGGCAAAGGCATATCCTTATGATTTTCTGTGGCACTGATCATGCTCCTTCTGTAATATCGAAAGGGCTCTGTCCTCCGTGAACCAGCATAAGTGCTTTGGAAGCTGATGCACTTGAGCCTCATTGACATCAAAGTTTGGCATTGCTGAATTGTCATTTATTTCCTTCTTAACAAAACTTTCATCTTTTTGGTGTTGCAGAAGGTTTTGGAGCGATCTAAATATTCTTATGAGTCCAATATTCTTTTGGTAAATTATTTAAACAACATGAATGTTTCTGACAGGGGTGTCTGTTAATTAATTCACAAAGCAAATGACAAGCCACAGGTTGTTTCCATTGAGATTTTTGAACTCTGATATAGAACTGACCAGAACAGCTGGTATAGCACAGTGGGGAGGAGAGCCTGGCTAGGAGTCCAGAGTCTGTGAGTTCAAATCCCCACTCGTGTCTCCTGGGTGTCAAGGGCCAGCTAAAGATCACCCCCACAGTGAGTGGCTCGGGGTTACGTGCCCTGCCACCAGTGCAGCTGTGGGCAAGCTGCATAGTCCCAAGGGGCCCAGTTGCCCCCCAGCTGGCAGTTGCGGACAAGGAAGGGGCTGGCTTGTGCAGCTGTGGCAAGCTAAGCAGGCCCTAGCCAGCTGGGGAGGACTAGCCTCAGAGGAAGGCAATGGTAAGCCCCCTCTGAATACCGCTTACCATGAAAACCCTATTCATAAGATAGCCATAATTCGGGATTGACTTGAAGGCCGTTCATTTCCATTTCAATCTGCAACTTATTTTATTGATGCCAGGCAAGCCCCTCCCCTCATGCTCAGAATGAAAACATCTAGTTTCCATAGGAGAAACATACTGCTGGGTGAGAAAAATCTTCCGTTTAGTCAGGCCTCCTTTTTCCAGCAGTGGTCAGCCAGTTTTTGGGGCCCTCCTCCAAATATATATACACACACACTCTGAAATCCATTGGCTCCTGCTGGACCCTATGCCTTGGAAAGCAAAGAGAACCTATATTTTAAATATAGATTCCCCCCCCCCCGTGGTTTGAAAAGTCAGTCTTGCAATGCAGAAGTGGGGAAAGAAGAGATTTTGAAGGGGCAAGGTAGAACTACGTGTACTGCCTCTATTGTGTCTGTTCATAGGGTGGCCACAGCTTCTGCTTTGCAAAGCAGGGGCTAAGAAGGCACCATTGCCAGAGGAGAAGCAGTGTGTGTGGGGGGAGTACACTTCAGCCTCTCCTCTTCCTGAATGCCCTTGCCACCGCTTACCTCCATATTTTCTCCAGCAGAGGTTCCAGATTAAGGTTTCCATTGCAAACACAGATCTTCAACCTGGGCTGGAGGAAGGCCTGGAAAGGGAAAGTAGGACGCAAGAGAAGGGTTAAGAACCCTTAGCTTGGGTGGAAAAGGAGATGCAACGGGCAGTCTGTAGAGACACATGTTGGAGACGCAACATGAAGTTTTACTCTTTAAAATGCTGTAACTTTGGTTGGATCATGTCTTTGGTTAGTTTCACCTCTGACAGTGGAAAATTTTGCCCTATTTTATTAACACCTAGTGAAGTGTATCCTTTTCCGACAGAAAGCTTACGTGGTATTTTAGTGTATCAGCAAGACAGCAAAAAAGAAAAAGAAAAAAAGAAGTATTCATGCCAAAGATCTTCAAACGACACTACTTTTCCATTTTCATAGAACTGACCAAATTGGTTTGGCCACATTTTAAGCATTTAGCTATTTTCCATCATGCAGCCTGATTGATTTTTGTAAAATAAAACAATGCACATGTTCTGTCTTTACATGAGCAGAGTTGATCAATCCATCAGATCCATTTCAATCGGGTTTCAGGCCCGGTTTTGGCACGGAGACGGCCTTGGTCGCCCTGTATGATGACCTCTGTCGGGAGAAAGACAGAGGGAGTGTAACCCTGTTGATTCTCCTTGATCTGTCAGCGGCTTTTGATACCATCGACCATGGTATCCTTCTGGGGAGGCTTGCGGATTTGGGAGTTGGAGGTACTGCTTGGCAGTGGTTCCGCTCCTATCTGACAGGTCGTCTCCAGAAAGTAGTGCTTGGGGAGCACTACTCGATGCCCTGGGCGCACCAATATGGAGTTCCGCAGGGATCAGTTTTGTCCCCAATGCTCTTTAACATCTGTATGAAGCCGCTGGGTGCCGTCATCAGGAGTTTTGGAGTGCGTTCTCATCAATACGCTGATGATACGCAGCTCTACTTCTCCTTTTCATCTTCTTCAGGTGAGGCTGTCACGGTGCTAAACCGATGCTTGGCCGCGATAATGGACTGGATGAGAGCGAACAAATTGAAGCTCAATCCAGAAAAGACTGAGATGCTGTTAGTGAATGGATCCCCTGACCAGACGATGGATGTTAGACCTGTTCTGGATGAGGTTACACTCCCCCTGAAGGAGCAGGTGCGCAGCTTGGGAGTCCTTTTGGACCCATCCTTGTCACTTGAGGCGCAGGTGGCCTCAGTGGCACGGAGTGCTTTTTACCAGCTTAGACTGGTGGCCCAGCTACGCCCATATCTGGACAGGGAACATTTTGCTTCAGTTGTTCATGCTCTGGTAACCTGGAAATTGGACTACTGCAATGCACTATACGTGGGGCTGCCCTTGAAGACGGTTCAGAAATTGCAGCTCGTGCAGAATGCAGTGGCCAGATTAATAACTGGGACCAAGAGGTCAGAACATATAACACCGATCCTGGCCCGCTTGCACTGGCTGCCTATATGTTTCCGGGCCCGATTCAAGGTGCTGGTTTTAACCTATAAAGCCTTACATGGCACGGGCCCGCAATACCTGATGAAACGTCTCTCCTGATACGAACCTACCCATACACTGCGCTCAACATCGAAGGCCCTCCTCCGGGTGCCTACTCAGAGAGACGCCTGGAAGGCGACTACAAGAAAGAGGGCCTTCTCGGTGGTGGCCCCCGAATTATGGAACACCCTTCCTGATGAGGTTCGCCTGGCGCCTACATTACTATCCTTTCGGCGCCAGGTGAAAACCTTCCTCTTTGTCCAGGCATTTTAATATTTTTAATATTTTAATATTTAATATTTTTTATATCTGTTAATAGTTTGTGTTTGTATCTAATGTTTTAACAGACAGTCATACGACACACCTTTTATAATTGGATGATTAGCTGGTTTTTTAGCTGCTTTTAAATTGTTTGTAAGTGTTTTATTTTTTATGTACACCGCCCAGAGAGCTTGCTATGGGCGGTATAAAAGTTCAGTCAAATAAATAAATAAAAATAAATCAGTAACATTTGCACACGGAGGAAGGCCTTGGCGTAGAGTTCAGTAGACCCTCCCCTCCAGTAATAAGGAAGGGTTGGATAGGGATAGAATAGTGGTGCCTATAATGGCCTGGTATGTTGTGTGCATGGCAAACATGGCTCTATGGAGCCCCAAGCCAATCTCTTTGCTTGTGGGTGGTTCTGCCTACATAGAATGAATTGTGTCCTATGTTTTATATCTCATTGCTTTAAAAATACTTAACTTTGGTGATGGACATGTGGATACTGAATACACACATCTGGCAGGATCAGTGTACAACCAGACAATACAAACATAGAATTAAAACATTTATATAAAAACAGAGATAAAACAAAAATTAATAACAACAGGGTCCAGCCTATGGGTCAGGGGAAGGCTGGGCCACAAAATATGTCTTTACAAGATGTCTGAGCCAGCAGATGGATGAGGCATAGGGCAGAGGGAATGGCCTTCCAGAATGCAGGGGTGATGGCAGGAAATTATGTGATGTACTTCACTGGGCTTTCATCTTCTGGTTTAATTGTGCAAGATAATTTTGAGTAAAGTACAAGTATTTTGATTCTCTTCTATTGTCACAGGGGAAAAAGTGGTTTGGAGATGATGGCCAGATTTTGGCTTTGCCTAATCCAGTTAAGCAGTCTGTGACTAGACCTCCAATATTCCCAGTGGAGGAAGGCAAAGAACCAGAACTAGTGACATTTTATACAAAGGTGAGCTTGTTAGTACCTCTTGTTGCATCTTTGTGTATAGTGTGGGTTACCATATAAAGAAGAGTCTTTACAGTTTTTCAGACTTAAAAAGACCAGCTACATATGGCGGCTATTAAAATAGACCCCGACCCCCCTCTTCTGTGCAATTGGGGCAGTTTCACATTCAAGCTTGTGGAACTGATCCGGTTGCAACTTGTTTGCTTATAGGCTACATAGCAACACACTGAGGTATGTATGGCTTGGAGCCAGTTCATACTGGTCTCAAGAGTGTAAGCAAAGGAGCAAGTCTAAGATTTCTATGCAGGATTCACCTCCTGTGAAATACCTGGAGTGTACGCAAAGATATCTGCATACCCTCTCCCTGCAGTCAGTCCTATTATTTCTGGGATTTTGTGGCAATGTATACAACCGAAGTTTCGTGTTAAGTTTTATATGGGGGTGAGGGTAGACATGCATGAACCCTAGATTCATACATAAACAATCTTTAAAATGCCCTCTGAAGGGCCCCAAGCACTTCTCCCTCAACTCCTTCCTTTGCATGCTGACTTTGGTGCTCCCGTCCTTGCCAATTTAAACTATTCTTTCCCATTACCTGCAATATGGGAACTCTGGTTTAATGTTGGTTTGCTAACCAGAAACCTAAAGTACGCTCCTGGTTAGTAAACTGACATTAAACCAGAGGTCCTTGTTTTGGACACGGTGGAGAACTCTGGTTTAAACAGTGTTGCGGTACTGAAGCCAGTGTGTGAGGGGAGGGGAAGAGTGAGATTCAACACTCTTTCCTGGTTTGGTAATCCATGGTTTAGCAAACTAGAAAGGTCACATTCAAAAGGGGTGGTAGATTTGCATTGATGTTTTGATGGCTATGTACATTCCAGCAATAATGTATTCCTCTGAAAACTTTTTATTTAATCATACCTCTGTTTGCGTGTTTAATCTTCTTTTCAGGCTATAAAAATGAGGCTTGCTAATCAGTACATTGCTGGATCTGGGGATCCTCAGGGGCAGTTTCAGCTGGATATTGATATTTCTGGATTAATATTCACTCATCATCCCTGCTTTAGCCGTGAGCACGTCTTAGCAGCTAAGCTGGCTCAGTTGTATGGTCAGTATTTATCAAGGAAACAGAGAAATCTTACCAAACTTCTTACGGATAAGGTAATTTCACTGTTTTAGAAGCTTTGCAATAAAATAGAAATCCTGGTGAAGCATTGCAAATGCTAGCTCTGTGTCACAACATACTTGGTAAGGATATATTGAATGTCTAAAAATCCACTTTTATAGACATTATATCACAAAAATAAGCTATTGCTAGCATGTCACTTATCTGTGAGCTCCGCCTAGATGTAGATTCAGCTGCTGTGAGGTTTGAGAATGTTCACGAACATTCCAGCTGAATATTGGTTAAGAGGTTGAGTTCTTAACTAGTGACCTTCATTCTAAACTTGCCTTATCTGTCATAACCTTAACTCATAACCTTAGTCAAGCTACTGTCTCTTAGCTTCAGCTCTCTTGTCTGTACACACTGGTAAAAATTGGAGCGTTTTATGTGCCACCTTTCAACAGTGGACCTTTCCCAAAGCAGCTCACAGTAAACATTACGTATCAAAGTACACCATTGAAATATCATAACAAAAATAGCTGTCAACTTCAAACAGAACAAGTAAGTCAAATTCAGTTTTATGATGAAATCATAAATCAATTAAATACACAGTCAAGATTAAAAGTGACAGTAAATAATAAATTGCACACACAACCCACATTGTGCTAGTCTTGCAGGGTACAGCAGCCAGTTCATAAAACAATATAGCATCTTGGGGGTTGGGGTAGATGGTTTTCAGTTGGCTTCCTCCATTTCTCCTCCAAGGAGGTCCTGGCAGCGGTAAAGGGGAGGTGTAGGGAGGGGCAATGAGGGTAAGTCCTCTTTCCCAGCCTCCCAGGGGTTGTGGCTTCTGTTGCTGATTTTGCTGCAAGCACTTTGTAAGGCAACATATGTTACAATGCCATATTTCTCAGTTGCTCTGTTTACCCAAAGACACTCAAGAATGCCAGAAGTGCAACCTTCTAGGCCTCTCTTTCTGGCTCTTAGGACTCTCCCAGCCCACCCACCTCTTCACTCATTCCCCCCTCCCCAGTCCACACACCCCACTGGTCCTACTTCATCCCTTCCTTGAATGCTTTGCCTGATTGGAAGGTGTCCTTGAACTTTGATAATGCCTCTTTCTTGCCTAGATGGAAGATAGAGTGTGGGGTGTGTGTGTGCAGAAATTATCTTCCAGTACAAAGGTAAAATTTCATTGCTTTAACATAAGAGGAGCCTGCTGGATTAGGCCAATGGCCCACCTAGTCCAGAATCCTCTGCTCACAGTGGCCAACCAGATGCCTATGGGAAAGCCCACAAGCAGGACCTGAGTGCAAAAGCGTCTTCCTGTGGTTTCTAGCAACTGGTATTCAGAAGCATACTGTTTGCTGCTAGTAGCCATTGATAGCCTTTTCTTCCATGAATTTATCTAATCCTCTTTTAAAGCTGTCCTTGTTGGTGGCTAGCACTGCCTTTTGTGGGAGCGAATTCCATAGTTATAGTTAACTATGCGCTGTGTGAAGACATTCTCTCTTTTGTCTGTCTAGAATTTTTCCGCATTCAGCTTCATCGGATGTCCAAGAGTTCTAGAGTTATGAGAGAGGCTGAAAAACTTTTCTCTATCCACTTCCTACATGCCATGCATAATTTTATATACTTCTACCATGCCACCTCTTACTTGCCTTTTCCCTAAGCTAAAAAGGCCCAAATTCTGCAACCTTTCCTCATAGAGGAGTTGCTCCATCGTCTTGATTATTTTGGTTGCCCTGTTCCGAACCTTTTCTAGTTCTACAATATCCTTTTTGAGGTGAGGTGACCAGAACTGTAAGCGGTGTCCTCAATGCAGCAGCACCATAGATTTTTATAATGGCATTATGATATTGGCAGTTTTATTTTCAATATCTTTCCTAATGGTCCCTGGTATTATACAGCCATGAGAGTAGCTGTATATTGTAGTCAGCATGGATTTTTCGCATTCCACAATGTTAAATTGAAAATACTCCCTCATGCCATTCTTCCCATAAGCTCATTTCAAAACAAAACTTTACAAAACCTATAGTCCTGAACTCAGAAACACTTGCTTAACAACCCTCTAAATTTTCATGGCGATACACAAAACAATCAGAGAGAATCAAGAGTTCAAAGGGTAAAAAGAGAGAGGAAAAACCACACCCCTTTTGGACTGGGAATCCTGGGAAGTGTAGTTTGTGAAGGGTGCTGAGAGGAGACTCTTATTCCCCTGACAGAGCTCCAGTGGCCAGAGTGGTTTAACAGTCAGCTGCTCTGATTGAAGCTCTGTGAGGTGAACAGGGTGTCTCCTAGCAATTCTCAGCACCCTTCACTAACTACACTTCCCAGGATTCTTTGGGAAAAGCCATGAGTGTCTAAAGTGAAATAAAGGTCTGGTGTGGATATGAGCAGCTTTGGTTTAAATGTGGGTGTGAGGCTACATGTGCCTGCTGTAGAATAAAAAGGTGGGGGAAACCCTGAAAAAGAATGATACTGTTCAAAATGCTTTCTTTTTGGAAAAGAAAGGGGCTTCCCCTCTGCTCAGTGCCCACTCCTCCCCTTCCTGCCCTCCCCCTCCCCTCCCCCTTCCTGCCCTCCCTGCCCTCCCTGCCCCTCCCCCAGGTCAATTTCACTTTTCCTAAGCATGACTGCACAGGTGTAAATCCCACTGAATTCAAAAAGCATGCAAATGATCAAACCTGCCCTCCCCTCCTCCTCCCTTCTATCTCTTCCCTCTTGCCCCTTCTCTTCTCCTCCCTTCCTCCCCCTTCTCTTCCTGCCCTCCTCCTTCCCTCCCTGCCCCTCCCCCAGGTCAGTATCACCTATCCTAAGCATGATTGCACAGGAGTAAATCCCACTGAACTCAGTAAGCATGCAAATGATTAGTCCATTCTCAGCAAACTTGCACAGGATCCCATTTCTTACCTCCTGGATTAAAAAGCAGAGAAATTAAGTAATGGGCAAAAATCCTTGCGGTTTAAGATGTACCTATAGCCCATAGATATTTCTATCAAACTTTAAAAAGCAGGGAAATTGGGCAGCTATAGTGAATGCACCAAGGGAGCAGGAGACCTGACCTCCTCTCTGAGATATTGGACTGCCCCACAAATTTGTCAAAATGCAAACACAATTTGGGTTGGTCTTTCACAGTCCAATCCATTTCCTGTGTAACTTGGAAGAATTTGGTGATGTGTCTCTGTGCATATGGTGTGTGGTGGCAACACCTGCAATCAGCCCAAATAACAGAAACAAGACATGTGGTGTGCTGATCTTGTTTTAGCAGGGAGGAAGCAACGATATTAAAATAGTTGATATAGTTCAGATGGTCACTTTGAATATGTTTGATTTACTTTGCAATTTTAGTGAAGTTTCCTATAGTAAATCATTTTCTTTTGCTTCTGTTTCTGTGAATATGTGAAGTACAGCAACACTTTGCAACACTAAAAAAAGCTCCAAAAACAATTGTGGATTAATGGCACTTACTGTTCTGCAGAATAGTTTCCAACGGACATGAGGCATGTCTCAGTTTGCACAAGATTAAACAGTGGGAGGTGAAATATATTCTAGCAAATTTCTAGGTGTGTTCTTTGTTTTTAATTGACCATGCCCACCTTTCCTTAAATGGAGTAGTTTAAGCATATCAGGCTGAAATATGCATCTTGGGCAGGCCAAATTTGTTTTTTCCAATAGCTAGAGTCATTGCTTAAGTAGCAACATATTGTAATCTGTCTGATTTTACATCAAACTGCAGTTTCAGATTCAACTGTTAATGCACCCAAGATAGAAATAGAGCATAACCTCCAGTTTGCAACACAAAAGGCTGTTTTCACCATCATATGACATTGACCAATAAAAAGGCTTTGAAATTAATAAAAATAAATTTGACACAGATTTCTAGGATGAATAATGAGAGAAATACAATTGTCTAGGTTAGATTCTCTGTAGAAACAGTAGTAATACAGAAAAGAAGCAAAGTAAGAAGAACACCAAACATACAAAAATGTAATTCTCCATCTTTGGAGATGGCAGGTGTTGTCACCACTCAGCATATGCTCAGAGGCACGTTACCAATTCTTCCAAGCTACACAGGAAGTGGATTGGACTGTGAAAGACCAACCCAAACAGTGTTTGCATATGGACAAATTTGTAGGGCAGTCCAATATCTCAGAGAGGAGTTCAGGTCTCCTGCTTCCCTGGTGCATTCACTATAGCCGCCCAATTTCCCTGCTTTTTAAAGTTTGATGGAAATATCTGTTGGCTATAGGTACATTCTTAAGCTGCGAGGTTGTTTGCCTATTAGTGAACAGAATTTACCTTTTTCACAGTTGCACTGCTCTGCCCACTCGTGCCCCTTGCCCTGCTCATCACTGTCATGTGATCCCCAGAAGGTTGTCCAGATAGAAATGCAGCCCTTGATTTAAAAATGTTTCCCTGTCTCTGTGCTAATAGATCAAAATGAGAAACAAACTTTTCAGTTGAATGTTAAGTTGAATGTTTCGAATCCTTGCAGAATTTTAACTTTTCAAGGACTGTTTTGAATGTGTGTTTTGGTACAGATATTGCTGTCAGTGGTAATACCACATTTTCCACTTCAGGTATTTTCAGTTTAATTTTAAGGATTGCTTCCTGTATTGAAGGCATTTTTTTTTGAAAGGTGGCTTATGAAATTGCTATTAAATGAATAATTTGGTAGCTGACTTCAGCAAAAAAAAAAGGAGAAAGAGAAATTAAGATGTTGAGAATGTGTAATAGGTCTCCTGTTGTACTGAACTATGCCTTGGATGTGAGAATAGTTTCTAAAAATGTGCCCTTGAAGAAGGAATCTTCTGAAATGCCATGGGCCTTCAATAAACTGTGTTTCCAGCAGCTGGGGTGATTCTTTTCTTCTTTGCCTGGCAGTGGTGCTGTCCTGGTTTGTAGTTGTTTTTCTGAGCAAACTGATGTAATCAGATTTTATGTGCAGTACAGCAGCACAATTACATTCTATTAATTAAACATTTTTCTTGTTTTATTTTTAAGCTGTGTGCTCTGAGAAATGCTTTGGAGAATATATTGGATACTGGCGAAAGTGGAGGTCTTAATCCAGTAGTGAAACAAAGCAGAATGGAATATAAGCTTGAAATAAGGTGAGTAGAGGAAACTTAGTATTATTTATTTTGTGTCCATAGGACTTTATTCAACTTGACATTTGAAAGACTAGCTCTTGTCATGTCATTGGCTCCCTACACCACCATGCCAAGCCATGCCACTTTACCCCCATTACCAGGTAGTAGGAAGGGAATAAATTGGTCCCTTTTTCTTTTCTCTCCACTCCCCTCACCCCACCCCCAATATAAAAGATACTTTTTTACTGGCTCCAGCATGCCTGACAACCTCTGTAGAAAGTTTTGAAAAAAGAAAAGGCTCCCCTCCATTCCCTTCCTTGTTGGTCTCTTCCCCCCCTCTTTTACTGGTGGTACTGGCAGTGGTGTCAGAACATTTTCCCTTTCTTTCTGCCTGGGGGCCCTGAGGCACAGCGCTCTGGGAAAGGAAGATGGCGGGTAGAACTGTAGAGCTATTCTGTAAACAGTTTTCAAAAGAAAGATGTTGTGGTTACTGTTCCTGCAGTGGCACCTCATTGTTCAGCCCTAGTAGCACCTTTGGGTGGGAAAGACTCATTGCACAATTGCTTTCTGCTCACGTAAATCTAGATCAAAATGTTAGGGTTCTGAGCCCCTAGTAGGCATGACTTCAGTGGCATTGCTTCATAGCAGAAGCACTGGATTGTGTCCAACGTGGAGGAGACCGCTTGAAATTAGCAAAGTTTATTAATGTAGGTCCATTGATTTCAGTGGGCCTACTCTTTCTTAGGTGGATATAACCCATTGTTCTCAAGGGCTTCATTCTGTTATTAATGTGCCAGAATAATATGTTTGTGCCTCTATTCCTAAATCAGATAATTAAATATATGGGTGTGGATAAGTTGTCCCGATAATTTTAAAATATTTTCAGAAATAATGCATAGCTTCAGTAAGTATTACTTTATAGTGTTCCTGTTGTGTGTGGTGGCTGTAATCAAGCTCATGGCCACATGAACGAATGTTCAGCTAAATCAGTGAGGCTTGTATGTATTTGTGGGGTGGACTGCAGCCACAACTGTTAACATGTTCTTAATCATGTTTGTCTAATATAAATCTAACTTGAGCTGGGTAGCTCTAGGGGAGAAATGATAATTGAATAGTGCAGATCCAAGGAAGTACATCCGGTGTGGGATAGTGGTTAGAGCGTTGGACTAGGACTGGGGAGACCTAGATTCATATCCTTATTAAGCCATAAAGCTCACTGGATGGTCTTGGAACAGTCATCGCCTCTTGGCCAAATCTACCGCATAGGGTAGTTGTGAAAATAAAATGGATGGGGTAGGGGGGTATGCTATCCTGAGCAAACTGGAGCAGAAAATTTGGATTAAAATATAATAATAATGTACATACTGTCATGTTGGATTGTATTTCTGTTGTTAGCTCTTTTGGGTATCTCCAGTGGAAAGCATGGATAAAAACATTAATAATAAACTTTTAAGTAATGGCCAAACTAGATGCGACATGGGATACATGTCTCCAAAGGTTTGGAGTTTTTTTAATCTTTAATGTAGTTGCAGGGATATTTGACTGGAGCAACAGACAGGATGCTTAATTTTTTTCCCCATCAGCTATTTTTCCAGTCAAATTCATCCTCCCCTCAGCTTTTTCCCAAATAGAAAAAAAGATTGCAGGTCCATGTACCTTTTTCCATGTTCAAAGAAAAGTAGTATAAATGGGACAGTTCTTAGCAGAAATGAACCTCCAGGAAAGGGTTAAGTGCACACAAACTGGCGGCTGCTCTGCTATGATTACATTGAAGGTTTTTTTTTAAATGGTGTCGTTTGACCCTAAGGCTCAGTTGGCTTCAGTGCATTGTAAACAGTAATGTTAAATGATGACACATCATTCGACTTTTAATGGTGCATGTCTTCAGTGTATAGTTCCCTCTAATGGTGTGTGTGCATGTGTGTGTGTATATGTGCACAGGCAAACAAGACGACTTCGTGATGTTGAGCAAGAAAGAGATCGAACATTGCTTAAGGCCATTATCAAAGTTTGGAAAGAAATCAAATCTCTCCGTGACTTCCAGAAGTTCACTAACACACCCATGAAGCTCTACCTGAGAAAGTATGTTTTGATCAGAACTTAATTGCTCAATGTAGCAGGAGTATATCTTTAATGCTTCCAGTTGGTACTGGTTCATTTCCAAAGCCTGTTTCCCATTGAGGTGGTTCACCTTTCTACCACCCCAGCCTACCCACAGGCTTCCTGTGATAAACTCCAGACAGATCTCAGTAGTTCCATTTTGTGCCAGTTGAAACTTTTAAGCATTTTTCAGGGACAGCCCTAAAGATAAATGACAGTCATTTAACCTAGATATTACTAAAGCATGCATTAACTATAGCCAGACTTCTGCTCCCAAGGTATGAACAGTCTCCTTCAGAGGATGCATAGTCCCTATCCAAAATAGACTGAACACCTAAATATGGATCAGTTCCAGCTCCAAGCCATCAGAACCTCTGTCTTGTATGGATTAAATTCCAGCTTGCTAGCTCTATCCAGCCCTTCACTGATTCCAGGCACCAGTTTAGTCTTTCTACTACCTTCTGGAATCTGATGGAAAGGAGAGATAGGCTGTGTTCAGACGTAAGCTATGTATAACAAAACCATGCCTCCTTAGTACCATCTCTCTCAGATGGCCCAGAAGGGATACCAAGATGAATAGTATCAAAACTGCTGAGAGGTGCACTGCCTGGATAGGACTTCTCTGCCTAATTCTAGCCTGTTGTTTGGAGGGGAGTGGCTTTTGTTTTTGTCTGAGGAAATTTCCGTTATGGTCATTCCCAACTGCAGGCTGAAGTGGTCCAGTGAAGACACAGATCAAAGGTTGTCCATTGAAGTTAATGGACATGCTAACGTAGGCTCATTAATTTCAACAAGTCTACTTTGAGTAGGACTAGCATTGAATACAACCCAGAATCACATGTATGTACTTCTACACTCAGCTCACCTTCTTTAGATTGAGGTATTCATTCGCTGGTAAAACTAACTTTCAGGAAATACTAGCTTGAGGAATGCTAACCCACTGAACGAATATTGTGTCGTATATTAATTTTTGAATTGTTGTTGAAGGGAAGATGTTGATCAAAAGTCTGATGTGAAGGCATATGAGGCAGAAATTCAGGCTGAAATAGCTGAGCTATTAGAAGAAAGCATGGAAGAATATGAAAAGAAAATGCAAGAATATAAAACTGAACTTCAAGAATGGAAATCTTGGAAGAAGGCACAGGTTTGAGTTAACATATTTGAATATTTGAAAGTGTCTCTTGATCTTGGCGAAAAGATGGGACATGGTATGTGTGTATGTATGAAATATGTGGTGACCAGGAAAACAAAAGGAGAGGATGGGCATGATACTCCCAATCTAGTGATATCCTGGAGGACGGGCTATGGGATCAAAGTGTGATAATTGGGCAGTCCATCATCCAGGCTGCCATCACAGATCACGCATGGGGCTGGCTCAAGGCTAGTTATCTAAGTCTCCATTTCTTCCATGCAAAATGGCAGTCCCAAGATAAATTACATCATGGCATTGTAGCAGGAGGCAAGAAGGCCATGAAAGGCTGGAGAAGCTGCAAGAGTTAGGAAAACTCTCACTTGAACTGAATGGAAACAAAACACTTTGCTTCTGGTAGGAGGACCTGTCCAGCCTTATATTTATACATTTATAGCAATATTAGTATGCCAAATTTTTGTGATTCTAAAATAAAGAAATGAAAAAAATTGCATTAAAATTATGTAAATGGAGATAGAAATTTGGTGAAATTCTCATGGATGGGGTACAGGGTTTTTATTTGTTTATCTTACTTTTGATGTGGCCATGGCTGTTTATGAGTGCCTTTTCCATCACTCTCCAAATCTCTCCAGCGGTCTGCCCTTTGCAGCTTTCCTAGGTGCCCATGTTTCCTGAAAACCCCATGACTTCCTTAACTGGGCTTTCATCTAAGAAGCACAGGAAGGGGGGGAATCTGCCCACTGCGTGCCTGGCAGCTGTTCATTGTCGTTCTTAAGTCTTTTTGCTTTTAAATAAATAAGTGTGGCTTTTTTTTTTTAAACAGTTGTGAACAACATCAGTTATTTGGATCAGGTTTGCAAGCAGTACATACAATCAATGTCTGCATCAATTTAACACTTCCACAACAAAACCCAGAAATTATTGTAAAATTAAACAAGTGTATCTCTCCAAATAGAGTACTGGGAAGTCGGGGGATGCATTTCTCCTTCTTGATGATTTACAAACACCAAAAAAGGGAACCACACTTCTTGCCAACTTCTCAGCTAATGCTGTTTGCCATATCCTGAAAAGTTCTCTTTGGATTTCCAGAAATGTACTATTTCCTTATGAGCTCCTATGCAAAAATCCTTATATGCTACCTTTTTTAGTGTTTTCTAAATATGGCAAGGTCAGCGTGTTTTTTTTAAAGGCAAAGGGATCTTCTCTAAAAATCAGCAACTGCACTGATCTCAAGTACTTTGTAACGAGGCTCCTTGGCTTCCTTGTGTTTCACTTAAATCTCAGGGGAAGACATCATGAAGTAAATCCTTCCGTGGAGTTTTTTCTGCTCAAGGAACTTGGGCAACTGGGAAGGCTGAAGGGCACTGGAGAAATGTTTAATTGGGGGGGGAAGGGGACACAAACCACACATGGCTACCTTGCAATGATAAGGTAAGCTCAAGCCTGCACCCACCAAAATGATAAAGAGGCAGAGAAGGAGAGGCAGAAGAATGGAAGCCTCTTTCACATGGGAACAACAGTTTTGACAAATTGGAGGACAGGTTTTAGTGCAACATTAATTTTTGCACCTTTTTCATTTCCCTAGATTTCTCATTCTCAGTGTGAATTGTTTTAATGGCTACTTGTTTTATTACCTTTTATCTTGCTGTTTTATCCACTTTTTAAATTTTTCTATCTTTTGTTGTAAGTTTCTGTTTGCGTTTAGATTTTATTGTCGTTATCTTGTAAACAACCCTGGATTTTTATTTTTTTTACATGAAGAGTTGGATACAAGTTTATAAATTAAATGACAGTATGTACATTGACTTTTGGATAGAAGCAGATGAGAAAAAATAGTGTCAGCTTGGCTACACATTAAAGTAAAAAACAACTGGATGTTAGAAATACCAAAACTTTCTTTGTCAGGTGATTTGTTTTTTAAAAAATGATAATTAGCTTGATCACTTCCAATTTATCAGAAATAACTAATCCAGTTATATCAAGATGTTCTGTGCTGAAGGGGAAAATCATTTTATACACAGAAAATCAGGAAGAAAAAGAAGAAAAAACCAAGTCAAACCCCAGATGATGAAGTAGCAGAAGGATCTGAGCCTGTAGGAGAGGAACCTGTTAAACCCATACCTCCTCCACCAGTAATTGACAGGCTGCAGGTGGAGCAGGAGGTTCAGGAAAGAGCTGCCAACATTCGAAGGAAACCAGGGGAACCAATTTTAATTCCTGAGTTGAGCCTGACGGGAAATGTGACTCCAAATGAGCTTTGTCCTAGGTGAGTTTGCACACAGATATTTTCATGAAGGTAAGGTGGTAATGTTTATTGTTTAATGAATAGTCCATATAACCCTAGGAGCTATGGATGAGACAAGCTACTTTTAAAAAGTTAATCTAGAACCCACTAATATCTCTTAGCCTGGAATAACCCAACTGGCTCACTGTTGCAACACTGTAGGGCAGTGTTTAGAGCAAGGTTGCATTCCTCAGGGATAATGTTTTGGGAGATGCATGACATTGGTGGAGGAACTGGAGCCAAAAATGGATGAGGCTACCCCACACTTTCTAACACACAACCACACCCCATTCATCCGTCATTCTCTTTCTCTTTCCATTCATTCTTTCTCTTTTCATTCATTCATTCACCACGCATATACACCTCCCACCCCCCATCTGCTGCAGCTTGTATTGTGGGGGTGACTTCCCATTCACTGCAATGCAACTTGTTTCCCCAATGCAAAGAGCCAGCCTAAGGAGCCAAATTTAGATCAAGATCCTAACTTGGGTGATAGGGAGACTTTAACCCTTTGCCCCTTGTTTTGATCCCATTCAAGATTGGGCCCTCTATGCCTGGAATTTGCATTGTCAAAAAAGGATCCATTCAGTAATATATCCCTTGATCAAGTAGTTTGCTACTTTCTGTGTTGGCTGGGGAAGAAGAGAAGCCAGGAGTGGGTGGGGCTAAGAAGGAGAGGCCCCGGGAGTTGAATGGGAAGACTCCAGGGCAGGTTTCCCACCTCTGCTCCAGAGCACCACTCTTCAACTTTGCGTCCCCAGATGTTGTTGGACTACAGCTCCCATCATCCTCAGCCAGCTTAGCCAATGGTCAGGGATGATGTAGTCTACAACCATCTGGGAAACCAAGGTTGAAGAGTAGCGCTGTAGAGCATCTTCAGCTACTTATGCATGGACATTATTTATTTATTTAGTTAGTTAGTTAGTTAGTTAGTTATATCCCGCCATCCTTCCAACACTGGAACTTGCAGCAGCTTCCAGATAAAATCCAGGATATCTTGGAGGCAGGGCAGATATAACTGAGTGACAAGATAGGAAGGGGCAATCCTCTTAATCCACATTGCATGGCAAGAAGGTACAGGCAGGCCCCGCTTATATGGCAGGTTCCGTTCCAGCTTGCCACTGAAAAGCAGAAACCGCCGAAAAGCGGAACCCATTGACGATAATGGTGCACGTTGCGTGAAAATGACGTGAAAATGGTGCGCGACAAGCAAAAACCGCCGTAAAAGCGGAACAAGCGCCTTAAAGCAGGGACTTTCCCTAATTGAAAGTTGCCGCATTAGCGGAACGCCGAAAGGCGAAGCACCGTAAAGTGGGGCCCGCCTGTAGTAAAAAGTTGCACTTCATTGAAGCCATGCTACACTCTAAATACTGAGTTCTGCATATTTGAAGTAATCAAATATGTTAAAGATACTTTTCAGGTGAAAATTCCCTTTTTCATGGTTTTTGTGTGTGTGTTTCTAGGGCTGAAGTTTTAAGACGTGAAGATGTAAAGAAACGGTCCCTGTTCTTAAAAATTCTTTTCAATTCCAAAGAGGTGTCAAGAACAGTGTCACGGCAAATAAACTCAGACTTTAGAGTTCATTTTGGACAGATTTTCAACTTGCAAATATTCAATTGGCCAGAGAGTTTGAAGCTGCAGGTATGTTACAGTTTTTAAAATAATATTTAATAGTACCATGCATAGACACACATACTGATGTCCTGGCTAGTATTTTTATTTTATTTTTAAAAGGTATTTATATACCACCCACCATAATATTTATCTCAGGGCAATTTACAGTGTAATTTAAAACAAAACATGAATGACAGCTACAGTAAACCAATTAAACAACATAATCAGTGCAGTAAACAATTTAAAAAGCAGTTAAAACTGCAAAGGAGAAACTTTACTTCCAGTGTGGTGAAGAGTTGTTATGAGAACCTGACTATGCACTTGGTATGGAATCCTCTTTTTTTACATTTCGCTTTTAAGTGTGGCTCCCTAGTGGTTGTTAATGATCCAATTCCTTTTTCCTGCCATGTCTTTTTACTTTTCCCATCTCCTCTGATATATATATATATATTTGCAGAAAATTATTAATATTATAATAGCTATTTATTCATGAGTCTTCACTGGTATTGATCTTTATTCTGAACTCTGTCATTATTGTCTGTTTACATTCCTTTTCAAGTGCACTGCAGAGCAAATTAAGGTAGATAATCAAGTGAATGTCTTCCCCCCAACTACTTACAATCAGTACCTCATTTCCCCCAGCCGCTTTCTGTCTGGCAGTTAAAATCAACACTTCATTGACATCAGTGAAAGGAAATACACATTTGAAGAACTCAAATAGCAAGTAGATAGATAAAAGTATAACTCAAATGATCGATTTCAAAGCGATTTTTTTTAAAAAAAAAGAATCAGAAAAAGAAGAAGAATGAATCGGAAACCAGGCGCTGAGAGTTGCTACTTCAAAATTCTCTTCATGAAGACAGAGAATATCAGGAAAAAGAATTAATCCGATGGCAAATCTGGTTATTGCAGAAACGGAGCCCATCACTACTATGCACAGGCCCATGCAGAAGGGATTTAGACTTACTTTCTTTCTGAGGAGCTCTTTTTGTTTTTTTGTTTTGATGAGTCGTCTATGTCTGGACTCTAGCATTTCAAGCTGCATAAGGGGAGCTCAGATGACTGAATATTCCATCATACAAAAATTCATCTGTATACAGAATTAAGACATCAGGGAGAAGAATTTTGACCTAGAAACCCCCCCACACACACATTCATAATCTGTTATGTACTTTGTACTTATATACCCCTTTATGTGGGTATTTTGCACTAGCTGCTGCTGCTGTTTCTCTGTAAGTAAGAATTTTGCTTCCTCCTTGCCAATAAACGTTTTCCAGTCACACACATGGCTACATGGAACCACTTGAAAATAAATGTATATTGTTTCCTGTTAGCTTGTGTTGAGCGTGATTCCCACATGGCTATAGCCCCACCTCCCTTTTGTGTTTGAAGACCACACTCCAATTGTTTCTGGTCCCCAGTGGTTGATTTCTGAACTGAAGGAAGAGTGCAGCTTTAGTAGAATTTTCTGCCATGTGCCATGGTGTAATCACTACTTTCAGCAAAAAGTAAGCAATCCTGCCCTTGGCCATGCCACTGAGCCGTGGCCCTACAACCCTTAGAAATAGGTATCCTTTGGCTTAGTGGAAATGAGTAAACATGCAGGTTCCTGAAGAGGAGATGACAGCCACTTTGCTCTTCCCTATTCGTTTTGCTGTCGTACTGCAGTAAGCCATGGTTTGCTGTACTGCACTAAGTCATGGCTTAGTGCATCATCCACACTTAGTCTGGTGGTTTAGCTGTCTCCAGAAAAACCACAAGCTGTAACCAAGGTTTGTCCTATGATTTACAGCTTATGGCTTAGTTCACCCAGACAAACCATGAGCCAGGGTTGGGATGACACACTAAGCCAAACCACAGCTTAGCTCAGCACACCACAGCAGCAAAACAGCCAGGAAGGAACAAAGAGGCCACTGTCTTTTTTATGGGAGCCTGCACATTTGTTCATTCATGCTAACCCATAGTCTGACTTAGCATTATGTGCAAACGAGGGCATAGTGTCTGGAAACGAAAATTATGTTCTTTTCTTTGCCACAGCTCTATGAAACAGTTGGATTGGGCAGTGCTAACTTGTTAGTGGAAGTGTTTATACCAGTCCCTGAGACGACAGTTCTGACTGGGAGAGCTCCCGTAGAAGAAACAGAATTCAGCAGTGACCAGTGTGTACAGTTGGACCATGAAGGCGTGGGAAGTGGTACAGTGTTGTTGTTGTTGTTGTTTTAAGTCCAAAGATTTAGAAGTTGCTATTATGGTTATTGTAGATCCCAGTATGACATTGATAATAATTTGCTGGACCTAGATTGTAGAGGCCTCAGTTCAAGTCCCAATGCAGCCACAAAGGTCTCTGGGTGACTGTGAGCTAATCTGGACCTCTCAGCCTCTCTTGTATGGATTAGGGAGGGGGATCATATTATACAACCACGAGAGTGGCTGTGTGCTATAGCCAGTATGGATTTTTCACATTCTGCCATGTTAAATTGAAAATACCCCCAATGCCATTCTGCTGCTTTACATAAGCTCATTTCAAAATAAAATCTTACAAAACGGGTAGTGCTTAACTCAGAAATGCTTGCTTAACATCACTCTAAGCTTTCATGGCAATACACAAAACACTCGGAGAGAATCCAGAGTTCAAAGTCTAAAACGTGTAAACAAATCCAGACCTCTGTTGTACTTTTTTTGTTAGTGGTCTCAAAATTTCTTGAAATTAATTAAAAATCAGCCATGTTCACAGGGTACCTGTAATCCTATCACTGACCTCGTCCAATAATCTGAGCTTCATCTTCTAATCTTAAAAGTTTAAAAACTGCCTGACTGATTTCTAATTAACATTGGAGTCTATGATAGCAAAGGGATGCTCAGTAATAACCAACCTACAGTCTTCTAAAAGCCAGACTAACAGCTGTTTGTCTTGGCTGATCAGAGGGCCACACCCATGCCAGACATTTATTCCACTTTAAACAGGCATGACTTCCCCCAAAGAATCTTGGGAAATGTAGTTTGTGAAGGCTCCTGAGAGTTGTTAGGAGACTCCTATTCCCCTGACAGAGCTCCAGTGGCCAGAGTGATTTAACAGTCAGCCCCTCTTCCCAGAGGATTCTGGCCACTGCAGCTCTGTGAGGGGAATAGGATGTCTCCTAGCAACTTGCAGCACCCTTCACAAACTACACTTCCAAGGATTCTTTGGGGGAAGCTATGACTGTTTAAAGTGAAATAAAGGTCTGGTGTGGATGTGGCTAGGGACAGCTTTGGTTTAAATTGCGATGGGAGACTCCATGTGTCTGCTGTAGAATAAAAAGGTGGGGGAACTCCCCCCCCAATAATGATAGTTAACAATGTTTTCCTTTTGGAAAGGAAAGGAACTTTCCCTCTGCCCAGTGCCAAATCTCCTCCCTCCTCCCCTCTCCCTTCCTCTCTCCTCCTCCTCCCTGCCCCCCTAAGTCAGTTTCACGTATCCTAAACATGATTGCAGAGAAGTAAATCCCACTGAACTCAATAAGCATGCGAATGATCAAACCTCCCCTCCCCCTTCTGCCTGCTCCCCTCCCTCCTCCTCCCTCCCCCCATGGTCAGTTTCACCTATCCTAAGCATGATTTCAGAGAAGTAAATCCCATTGAATTCATTAAGCATGCAAATGAGCAATTCATTCTCAGCAAACTTGCACAGGATCCCATTTCTTACCTCCTGGATTAAAAAAAACAAATTCACATGTTACCAAATTCTCCCAAGCTACATAGGAAGTGGATTGGACTGTGAAAGACCAACCCAAATTGTGTTTACATTTTTACAAATTTGTAGGGAAGTACGATATCACAGAGTGGAGGTCAGGTCTCCTGCTCCCCTGGTGCATTCACTATAGCTGCCCAATTTCCCTTCTTTTTAAAGTTTGATAGAAGTATCTGTTGCCTCTAGGTATGTTCCTAAGCCGCAATTTTTTTTTGCCTATTAGTGAATTACATATACCATCCTGAGCTCCTTGTATGGTGATAAATGTAGTTTAAATAACATAAGAAAAACATTTGTTATCTCGGTTATCACATTTTATTCCTCCGTCCCTCCAAGGAGCCCAGTGTGTTTTTTCCTATTCTATAGTCACAAAAAGGTTCTGCAATGTAGATTTCGTTAAGAGATTGTGACAAGCCCAAGGTTACCCAGAGAACATTAGAGCTGAACAGGGATTTGAATCTAAGTCTTCCTAATCTATATCCGACTATTCATCATATCAGTGCTCTAATTGAGATGAGCAGCTAAATAAATAATGCCTTTACTTCTTTATTGGGCTTTTAAAATATGCTTTATGATTGTTTGTACAAGCCAGCCAAAATTTCCATGTGTTATATATTACATTCATAATAAATTATTTTGATTTTTTGAAGGATTTCAATATAGAAAAATACTCCGGGTTTCTTTCCAGAAATATTCACTACCTTTTTGTTGCCTTTATGATTATAAGCATTTATAAGGAAACTTTCCAACATTTATTAACTAGAGATTTAGATTGGCTGGATTCTCTAGGGTTTGAATTTCCCGTCTGTACTGAAATTTTGGAGAATCCATGATAATAAACATATATGGCGCATTTAGAGAATTCCTGAGTATAAATTTGAGGGTAGAATGATACCCAGGGCCATTTTTTATGGCAGGGGTGGAAAACCTTTTCATACTGGTGGGCGAGATCCTTAGCTCCCCCATCCTCGGTGGGTCACTTTGACATATGGGTGGGGTTGCCCACCTGTGCCAATCCCCTGATCTGACCATGTTGTCAGGTGACCCATGTTTCCTTTGCATCATGGCTTGAGCTCAAGCTGTACTTCACAGGAAGATCCTAGTTTGAAATGAGTGGTGACCAAGCCTGCTTGTATCAGCTACACTCTGGAGTTTCCCAGGAACTCCAGACTGTAGTCAGTCCCAGTGGGGCCTGAAGTCACTGCTGATCAGCTGATTAGTGTTGTCTTCAAGCCTTACTTTCAAGAGGGTTGGCTATACTCAGGAAGCGTGAACCAGGACATTAACAAGCTGGCATGATCCTGGCATTAAGCAGTTAACAATCTGGATTGAACAAACGATCATTTGCTGAGTTTGGGCAAAACAACTAAACATGATTTGCTGTTAACCAGAAATGGAAAATTTAAATCATTTTCCTATGTCTGTGAAATGGGCGGGGGAAGCGCTCAAACCTGGGACTTCTCTCTGTGCATGCATGTTGTAACAAACCATGTTTTTGTTATGTCTGAACAGGGCCATTGTGTTTCATCTATTATTACAGGTGTACCATTTTCATTTGAAGCTGATGGTAGTAATAAAATTATTTTAATGACATCTGGCAAGGTGTCTTGCAGTGTTTCCTGGGCAGTTGGAGAAAATGGGATACCCTTAATTCCACCAGTATCACAGAAGAATGCTGGCATCTCAAGGTAATGAACTTCAACAAGCATATGAGAAACCTTGTTAGTATCGTGCAGTTAGATAAATCATTCTATTGACAAGCAGCTTCATTTTAATATCAGTTTGGTCGACGGCATAAGGTGATAGAAACCTGCCTGCTGTCACTGTCTGTAAATGGCATTGTTTTATTTACTCATTTATTATGGGTGATGTCTAATGTTAGTCATATTCAGAATAGACCCACTGAAATCAATATGCTTATGTCCATTGATTTCAGTTGGTCTTTTCTGAGTATAATTAGTATTAGAGATCACCCTACATTTTTATCTCATTTTTCATCAAGGCAGCACATGGGGTTCTAGGTGGTCTCAATCCAGGCACTGACCAGACTCAGACTTTAGGATTATTGCCTTAAGACCAAGCCTTTCCCCATAGACTTATTTTGTTGTTCTTCACATTCATAAAACAAATAACAAGGTCTATCCATTTGTCCCCCTTATTTTAATTACATTGAGATAGAAGAGTTTCACTTATATTCTTGGGGTGATCGTGTTGGGTGTGTTTGTCTGGATCAAAGTCCTAGAGTCTATGTTCTGTTAGCAAGAGAAACTGCAGCTAGAATATAATTATTCTCAATATTATTGTATTCAATATGTAATTTTATTACTTTATATAGTGTTTTATATTTTATGTTGTATTCAGTATTTTGTATTGTATTTTTGTTTTGTATTGTAAATCACTTTACTGCAATAGAAAAGCGGGGTATAATTACTAAATCTAATATTACAGCAAGTTTGGTTCTTACTGCATTCTATAGTGAACCAGGGGTTTTTCATACAAAGGGTTATTTGAACTAAATCATTGTACGCGTGGAACGACTCCTGCAAGTGCCACAGAAGTTCCCCTTCCCCTACTCTCCCTGTGTGCCTCCTGCCTTATCTTCAAATCTGCTTTGGAAGGTTGGGGGGAAACCCCCAGCAGATTTGGAGGGGGGGTACAGGAGGGTAGGAGAGGGAAGGGAAGCTCCACTGTGCTCCCAGGAGTCATTCCATGCATGCAGTGATTAGTTAGATACAACCCTACGAGTTCTAAAAGCCTGGCTTACACATTGAGAAAGCTGGAGGTGATTGTAAGCTAATATTCAAGGAAGAAGTGATCTTTGTTTATCTTCTCTCTCCTCTAGCGGCTAACTGTTCCCTTTTCTCCCCTTCTCAATCTTTATGAAAATTGGCCACTAAAGAAAAACTACACAAAAGCTCTTTGCAGCATTCTTTTTCCTCTCACAGTTAAAAGCATGGAAGGGAGAGTGTGATGGGGGTTGCTGAGAAGCCCTTCCTCCTCCAATACGTCACCTTCTCCTTGTTTGCCCTACAATTCAAGGAGGACAGTAAACTTGTGCAGTGGAAATCCCTCTGTACTGGAGAAGGCTCTCTGTGCAATATAGAACCCTTCAGGGGCTCCTGAATAAAGCTTGAGATATACAATGGACTGAGAAAGATGGCCAACAACATCTGCTTCCTTCAGTTTTCTCATCCTTCCTTTTTCTCTGGGGGAGCCTTCAGAATTCTCAGCAATTGGAGTCTGCCTTGCTACTTGTCACATGATTGCTACGTGTAGCCATGTTCAGACGTTCCTTGGAAACTTATTCAAGATTCCTCAGTGAGGAGATGAGTTGTGGCTGACTAGCGTTCCTTAAAGACAGTTTGAGCATGACTGTTCTTCCAAAATGGCTACTCTCAGGAGGTCATTGACTGCAACCTAGGATTTCATGTTTAGTTCATGTGGGGCAACAACTAACCATAGCAGGCCCAGCTGCTGCTGCCCTTTGTACACTGAGAGCATGCCCTTTATGTATGTCCCAGAAACCTCTGCAGTGTCCAACGTTCCTTAATGGACAAATCAATACAGAAAGAGTACTTGGAGGTTATAGGAAAGTGAGAAGTAAGTTTTAAAATTACAATTTGATGTATAAAGAAGTAATATTTGGTGTATAAAAAGGCAAATTACCTAAATTCCTGATTGTACAAAGTACAGAAGTTCATATCTAGGAGACCCATGTATTGTAGGACAAGGGCCATTTTTCTTGCCCCAGCAAAGATTTCTTTAAACTTTGTGTGTTTTTATACCTTTCTCAATTTCAGTGCATTAAAAAATATTGATGCCATTGCATCAATTGGCACATCAGGTTTAACTGACATGAAGAAACTAGCCAAATGGGTGGTAGAGACAAAGCTCGATCCAAATGACCCAAGCAATGCAGCCCTGATGCAACTGATAATGGTAAGGAGGCTCTGTCAAACATGGCACTGAAACCTTGCATTCCCAAGGTTGTTTTCCTAGAGTTTTCAAGGAAAGCTTCCTGCCCAGAAGCTGTGTCATATTTCTGTATATGGTTGAATGGTCACATATTGCCAAATAGGATTTCATATGACATTCATAATATAATATAGCCATGAGTATTCCTTTTGGTGCTTTTGCATATGTTTATCAGTTAGTGTATATCAATATATTTTATAAGCATATATTAATTGGGCCATGGGAAATGTAACTTACATGAACCTTTTATTGGCCCTAAATCTCTGTTGTTCTGATGATTCTCAGATACCTTCTGCATATGTAAAACTCATCAGGCCTGGAACCCAGTTCTTCATAGCACAGGGACAGATAATAGATTTTACAGACTACATGGGAAAGACTGCAATTATGTAAGAAAACGTAGAGGTTCCTGGTTTGCAACAAGTTTTGGTGGAGGGGATTGGCCAGAATCTCTTTTCCCAAAACATTGGAAAGATTCCTGTCCTCAATACTTCTCATGCAGCTGGGTTGGCAAGGAGGTAGGGGAGGTTAAGTAGGTGGTGGATTACAAGCCACTAAAACATGTTAACACTATTCTATAAACTTACATTTATTTTTTAGGCTGCTACTAGTGGTGATGCTTCTATCCCCGATTTCTTCAGGCTGGAGCAATTGCAACAAGAATTTAATTTTGTTTCTGATGAGGAATTTGACAGATCCAAAAGATTCCGCCTTCTCCAGCTCAGAAATAGTGAAGTGGCCGAGTTTCGAAGTTGTAAATTTGTCCCATTACTGGAAAGAGAAATCAGTGAAAGACTCTTTCAGGTGAGAAGTAACCTAAAATTGTTGGGATGCAATTGTTCATCTTTTGGTTTGGGTATCCTCTTACTAAATAATTTCACTACTTCATTGTGAAAACACCCTGATAAATCTTTTTACAGGGTTTAGAAGATGGTTATAGTAGAATCCAATTGATGGGGAAAGTTCAGGGTCTACATTTTTTATAAATTTTCTGAGCCTCTTGTTTACTTGGATCTCTAAAATGTTAGCTTCTTATGAATTAATTATTTGTTCATTTTTATTTTGATCATGCATGTATTTCTTTTGTTGTTGTTTTGTAGTTCCCCTCCAAAAGTGGATTGATAGTAAAGATTTTCTTTTTATATTTCAAAGTTGAAATTGTCACCAGCAGGAGCCTTGGTGTCTTAATGTGTACATACACTTCTTTTTAGTTGTAGATTGAAATAAAACTTGAAAATTTGTCTGTGTTTTCCCCCTATCTGCTACTTCTGTCTTTCTTCTGAGCAACAGCTATAGGTAGCATTAACATCAGACACAAAATATATTTTAATACTTTGGGTGGAATTCTGATAACAGAGAGATTATCTTAAAAAAGGAAAATAATTAAATAGAAGTCTCTTCTCTGCCTAAAAGCACATGAAATGTAGAACATTTAAAGAGCACATGAATGCTAGCATTTTTCTTTTAGGATTATGAGAAGAGGTTGCGTGAGAGGGATGCAGTTGATACCAAAGACCATCTGGATGCCCACAGAGCATTAGTTGCAAAGTACCTCCAAAAGGTGGGGAACAAAATAAAGTCCTCCTTTTTGCTATCTACATTTGTTAATTTATTTGAGTAATACTGAGCTGGAGCATGTATGAATTGAACCAGGCATCCCAAGAGCTGGTCTCTGGTGCCTACCTTCTGTATGACCAGCACTCTGGTTCCTTCAATGCAAAGAACAAAATTAGACGATATTCAGGAGACCTGTAAAGAATCTCCTGGTGTGTGTGTGTGTGTGTGTGTGTGTGTGTGTGTGTGTGTGTGTGTGTGTGTGTGTGTGTGTGTGTGTGTGTGTGTGTGTGTGTGTGTGTGTGTGTGTGTGTGTGTGTGTGTGTGTGTGTGTGTGTGTGTGTGTGTGTGTGTGTGTGTGTGTGTGTGTGTGTGTGTGTGTGTGTGTGTGTGTGTGTGTGTGTGTGTGTGTGTGTGTGTGTGTGTGTGTGTGTGTGTGTGTGTGTGTGTGTGTGTGTGTGTGTGTGTGTGTGTGTGTGTGTGTGTGTGTGTGTGTGTGTGTGTGTGTGTTTCCCCCCATAAAAATAAGCAGTGGAGGCTACAATCAGAAATGATCGCCAGGCCTTCATAGTGGGTTAATTTGTTCCTTCTGAATGGTCAGTCTTATCTGGCTCTTGCTTGCATTGTATTGTGGTACTGCCCTGTTCAGTTATCTTGTTTATATTCATTTATTCTATTTTTTTAAAGGTCATTGTGTACTGCCCTGGGACTCCTGTGAGTCAAAACATGGCCTAACATTAATATAAATAAATAAAATCCTTAACAGGGTATTTTCAAACAGTGCTTAGACTTAGTTACAGATTAGCATGACTATTGTTGAGGAAACAGTAGTGATTAAAAGGCATAAAATGTATTACAAACTGAAAGTTGGTGAAACTATGCAGCCCATTGAAAAGTCAAATATTAGAATATGCTCTGAAACCAGAGACGGTGGAATAATGCAATCCTTGACCTAACTTGTTGAATAGTAAATTAAGATCCTTAGAAATGCTACTTCAGTGTTTTAGTGATTTCAGATTCAAAGTAAGTTTGATTTTTTTTTCAGGTTAGAGAATCGGTAATTAACCGATTCCTGATTGCAAAGCATCATTTTCTCCTTTCTGATCTGGTCAATGAAGATGAAATCCCTACTCTTGGGTAAGGAAGAGAATGGGAAACTAGATCAAAATCATAATAATGTGCCTGGAGTCAAACATATTTCTGTTTTAATCTCAAGTTCTCAATTTATATTTTTGCCAAACTCTGTTTGCACCTATAATTCTTTTCCATTGTTTTAAAAGTGGAAAATTTCTGCAGGTGTTGCAAGCAAATAATATTTAACTTTTACACAAGTGTGTGTGTGTATTTGTATGTGTTTAAAGTCATACAGCAGGGGCCAAATGCAGCCTTCTAGGGTTCTCTGCCTGGCCCTCAGGACTCTCCCAGGCCACACCCCACACGGTCTCTGCTCCACACCTCCCTCAAGTGCTTTTGCCTGGCTGAAATGTGCCCTTCAACTGCGATAATGCCTCTTACTTGCAGAAACCTGGGCTTTTTTCCTGTAGTTGGAATGTAGCCTACTTACAAAGTCACGTTATTTATTTATTTAGTTAGTTTAATTTATATACCGCCCTAAGCCCGAAGGCTCTCTGGGCGGTGTACAAAAAGATAAAAACAAGCACAATATATAAATACAATAAATACAATAAATAATAAAAAACAAACAAACAAACAATAACGAACCAAACAACATCCAGTTGCCCCATCCGCTTTTTGCTTCAACAGTTGTTGAAATGCTCAGTGCAAGAAAGGAGAGTAGAGAGCACCCTGTGTTTTTGCAGTGTTCCTTTATAAATAGCACCTCAACAGTGGCCTCAACCAAACTTTGGCTAGAATCCAGTGTAGAGCATGACATTGCTGCCATTTTGAGCTAGGGAAGAGCTTAATCAGAATTATATTTTATTTATTTCTTCATTCAGCTAAATCATCAATGCACATTTAAGTAATTATTCCGTACGTACAGATGAGAAGAAAACATGTTCATCTGTGAGGTATTGTTTCACGCTGCAAAAGACGGCAGTCGCGTTCACACATTAGTGGATAGCTCCATTCTCCTCTCCACCTCCTTCTAGTGGCCTGGAAGGAGAGCAGCTGGGTGGTAGACTGGAGCAGCAACAGTTCTAAGCTACAGTGTGGAATAGGAAAGGAGGCAAGGTGAGGCAGAGCCTTGCTACTTCAAACCCCAAACAGGGAAACTCAGTTGCAGTGATTAATGATGAGCAGTTAACTTTCATATATTGGAAATGTAATTAACATGGGACCATTATTTTTATTTGTAGTTTCTGGAATGTTTTCTGTTAATCTAGTTTGTTGTATGCATGGATTTGTTTTTGCTTGGGGTTTTATGCAATCGGTAACACGTATCCATGTAACTGTGTTTTATTCTTGGTTTTTCTTTTTGTCTTGCTTTGCCTTCTGTTAAGTTCTGATGGCCCAGGGTATGTCATTATGCATATATTAATTTGTACTTCTCTGTTGATGGTTGCTTTTGGTTTGATACATGCAAGGCATATTTTGTAGAAGACTATCATAGCTGATGCGCTAGCTTTGCTTTATATATTTTTTTCTCTGCATTTTAACTTTACTTTTTTATGTCAGTGTCAAACAACACTGATGTTATGTTTTTAATACAAAGTATCTCGCATTTTATTATAATAATGAAAAAAGTACATGTGCAAATCTATTGATTTCTTCTTTTCATATAATTAGCATTTTGGGACTCAGCCTATTTAAACTGGCGGAGGCAAAAAGACCCCTAAAACCAAGACGAAAGGAGAGGAAAAAAGTAACTGTGCAAAATCTGTCAGACGGTGACATAAAACTCTTGGTGAACATCATTAGAGCTTATGAGATTCCCATTAGAAAACCTGCTGGGAGGTATGAAACTTTCTTTCCATTTTTCTTCTCACAACTAGGCATAAAATATTGCTCTCAAGTGGCCTTTCTTGAGAAATCTGTATAGCTTCTTCTGGGCTATCTTAAGAAGGCCGATCAAGATCTTTATTTACTGAGCATCCTTTGAGTTGACTAATTAGTTGATTAATTTTGTTGCTGTTGTTTTCTGTACTGTTTTAATTGGTCTTCTGTGTTTTCAACATTTTATCTTTTGTATACTGTTTTGGATATTTTTATGAAAAACAATATAGTTTTAAATATATATATATATATTAATGTAAAGCAACTGCAGAGTTCAGATCCCTTGGGCTTCTATCTTTAATCCACACCAGCCTGGAATGATGGGAATAGTAGTCCAGCAACATATGGGGACCCAAAAGTTGGGAAAGGTTGCTCTAACCCACACCAGCCCCAAAATACATGAAGCTTACTCTGGGCTTCTTGGTAGGATACAAACAATTCTGACCAAAATAAAGCAAGCCATTTTCTTTCTGGCTTTTTGTTCATCCTGGTTCTTCTTCATGTTCTCATATATGCAGTTGCAGAGCCAAAGGGAAGCTCCTGCCTCCCAGGAAGACCCAGTGTGCAGCAGCTGTGAAAAGGGCAAATTCATGCTAGGGGTCATTAGGAAAGGTATTGAAAATAAAACTGCAGCTGTCATCATGGTGTTGAGATCGATGGTATGACCACACTTGGAATACAGCGTTACAGATCTGGTTGCCTCACCTCAAAAAGGGTATTGTAGACCTGGAAAAGGGCAACTGAAATGATCAATGGGATGGAGCAGCTGCCCTATGAGGAAAAGTTACATCCAGTAACTTTTCTGTTACTGTGGAAAGCAACTTTGTAGGGGTAGATTGAATAGTTCTGTAGCACAATACACCAAATCTACCTTGAACTTGGTTTCAGCACCTCTAATCCTTATTAACTTGCAAGTCTGAATGCATCCTTATTATATTGGAGCTACTTTTGGTACTGTCTTCAGTCAGGATCAGTGCTGTATCTGCTTCTGGGACTGTTACTTCTTGGACCCCAAAACGGTGGTCCTTGCAAGGATGGAAATCTTCTTTTGTAGACACGAACGCAAGAAAAACAGGGAGAGCATTCTAATTTCTTGGGTGTACTGGGACCTAGTCTGTATTACGGCTGGCTCCCAGACTGACTTACATGGTGTCACTTGTGCCTTTGGCACTTCTGTTGATCATGTGAAATCTGTCCTGGCATCAGCCTTACTGGCCATACCAACAACTTCTCTCTTGTCTGACCTGATGCTTTTAAGGCTGCTGTGATACTCTCCAGCAGTGGGAGAGTAATCCAATCCCATTTTGGATCAACTACAGTTAGGCAAATTTGTCAATTTCGGTTGCTCTCAGTTTCTCATTTTTTTTCAAAATTAGATTCAGTTCTTCACATTTCTACAGCAATTTGTGATTTATTTTTTTTCATGAAAATTCATGAGCGTTTTAGTGGGAATTTCTCATAATAAACACATTTTTGTATGGCATTTTGACCAATACACACATTTTTACTCATATATGCATTTTAGTACATATTGTTTGGTTGGAGAACTGCAACACAGAATTCGAGAAGTGTGAATTCTGAAGGATCACTGTGTTTCAGCTTGCACATTGGCTGGAGAAATGCTAAATGGATTGAAATCCAATGCACACTTACCTGGGAGTAAGTCCCACTGAACCCAATGGAGCTTATTTCTGAGTAGACATGTATTGGATTGCAGCCTTTGGTAGTTTCTCATGAAAATGCAAAAAATAAATAAATCACATTTGCCACCACACCCAGAAAGAAGACACACGAGAATTAAAATTGGAATAACATTATATTTATTAAAATACAACACTTTTTTGGAGAACCTGCAGACCAAATTAACCAAATGCAAACTCTGCAGGCAGATGAATATTAAACTACCTCTGGTAGGGGAAGATCCCTCCAATCCCGTGGGCATGTAAGGATAGGAAAGCAAGTCCATTCTCCTTGCTAGGCAAGCCTTGGGTTGAGCACCCAACCTGTGCATCTGGGTCCTGCTGTACTGGTGTTCACCCAAATGCAGGTCAGAAAAGCACTCTCCAGGTCACCCGAGCTGTGAAGCACTGGCAGCTTCCCAAAGGGTGCCATTAACCCAAGAATGCCTCAGTATACCTCTTGTTTACCCCCACCTTCCTTGTCTGCCTGAACTCCACGCCAACAGGTAAGCTAACCACATCACTCCAAAAGCCAGTTGTATCAAACCCCCAGCAGTATGAAGCAGGCAAAGCAAGAAGGATCTGAAATGAGAGAATCCATCCAAAAAATTCCTATTCAGCTCCTAAGCAATGACTGGCAAACCCATACTATGTAGGGAGGGTTGGTGGGTGCAGAAAAAAATGCAAAGAGAAAGATGGGGGAGGAGCTCACTTTTAAGCCACACTGTCCCCCTTCCTGATTGAGCCCCCAGCCCTCACTTACTTCCTTTGGGAGGAAAGCCTCCCACATGCTCTTTCCTAAGGAGGAGGAGTGAAGGCAGATGTGTTCCTGCTGAAGGTGGGAATGATATTCTTTTCCATTCCTAACTACAACAGATATTCCATGTTTCTAAAATTCTCTGCTTTCACAGAGTGCAGATTCCAGGTGCATGAATTACAGACTCTTTTTCCAGAGGAAGAGATGAGGACATAACACCTTTTCCAGTTACCCATTTCCATATACTCTGTGCTCTCTTGCCCACTCTAAAAGATAGAGACAGGTATTGAAGGGACTATGGTCATTCCTTCTAACATAATCAGGGCCTTAGTCTTGAGTGCTGGTGCATTTACAAAAAGTTCATTTACTGCAAACTGCCCAGATAACCCTTGTTACGAGGCAGCATATAAATATTTTAAATAAATTAAATAAACTATGGCATGATCATCTGACCTGGGATGACTGGCATGATGGATCCAGATATGACAGTGACTAGGACAGGTATTCCTGTCATTCAAGGTCTCCTGGGCTCACACTGTGAAGGTTTCAGGACAATGCTGAGCCTCTAGATATCATTGCCTTTTTACACTGTATGTGTGTGACTGCTATTCACACCCTGGCCTCCTCTGTCCAGAGCTGATAGATCTAGACCAGTGGCAAATGTGGTCTGTTCCTTCTAAGGACCAGCAGATGGATAACCTGTCCCGTAGGACTGGTGAGGAATGCTCATCCTTTGGTTTCTATACCCTTGCTCCTGATTTCAGTGGCATCCTGATTTCACCATAAGATGAGATCCCTGATCTGCCCATTTTGGTGAAAGGATCTACTCATATTTCTGAGAGACTATTGGCATCTTTTGTATTGCCTATCTTGACAATATTTGTATTGAAATACTTGTAAATATTTGCTTAACATCAAAAAACCCAAAGTGTTTCATCAGCAAGTGAGAACCAATCCCTCTGTAGCACCATCAATCTAGCTTAATGGTGCGATGCTGGAGAATGTCGATCACTTTTCTTATCTTGGCAGCCATCTCTCTGTAAAAGCTGACATCGACGCTGAAATTCAGCATCGTCTGAGCTCTGCGAGTGCCGCATTCGCCTGAATGAAGCATAGAGTGTTTGAGGATCGGGATATTCGCAGGGAGACCAAAATGCTTATTTACAAAGCCATTGTACTACTGACCTTACTGTATGCCTGTGAGACATGGACCATCTATAAATGCCACTCTCAATTTCTTGAAATATTCCACCAACACTGCCTCCGGAAAATTCTGCAAATTACTTGGGAACATAAGCAGACTAATGTTAGCGTATTGAAAGAAGCAAAGACCACCAGTGTTGAAACAATGATCCTCCAACATCAACTTTGCTGGACTGGCCATGTTGTTCGAATGCCTGATCACCGTCTTCCAAAGCTGGTACTTTACTCCCAACTTAAGGATGGAAAACGGAATATCAGCGGACAGCAAAAGAGGTTTAAAGATGTTCTCAAAGCTAATCTTAAAAAATGTAACATGAGCATCGAGAACTGGGAATTTGCCCATGTGCGTCCCAATTGGAGGTCGGCCATTATCAAAGGTGCTATGAAGTACGAGTACAGGGCAAAAGGGACAAATGAGCTAAGTGGAAGGCACGTCAAGCAAATCCTCATCGCGACCATCTTCCATCTGGAAACCTATGTCCTCACTGTGGGAGGCTGTGTGGATCCAGAATTGGCCTCCACAGTCACTTACGAACCCACTGTTAAAGATCTTACCCTGGAAGACAATCTTACTCGGCCACGAGTGATCGCCCATGAAATATTTGGAACATAATTCAATAGCATATATTCCATTGTATTGTTAAGAAAAAGTGAAAAAATGGAAATGGAAGACACTGAAAGTTGTTTAACATGCTAATTTTAGTACTAACATGTTACTGTTAGCAAGCCCATATATTTATTTTATATGTATGCATGCTTCTTAGGGATAATCATCTGGGTGGAAAGTCTGTTAGGACTTTAGGCAGTGTCATTTTAACTGGCATTGCATTATATCTGTTCAGTATGTTAATTAAGAAATAAAGCATTTTTATAGCAGCAGAAAAAAACCCTCTACCCCACAATACTGTCTTATGAAGTTCTTGTAGAATCTTTAGGTTAAAATATTCTTACTTTATTTAGTTCAGTGTATCTATATTTTTTAATGGTCTTGTTGGAAGTTCACTGTAATTTTTATATGTTTTCCTCTCTAGCAAGCTTCAGCACCCATCTAAATCATCATGGTCCTTCAATGAAATGTTTGCTGCTTCTGTGACCCCACAGAGCCCAACCCACAGCATAGACTGGGCATTTAACAAGGTAATACCAAGCACTACTGCCTAGACACAAGTTGGGAAACCATAATCCTGTCCTTCCTGGGAAGATTTTTACATTATTTCATTTTAGAATAGTGCAAAATGCAAAAATAAAATTTAAACAATGAAATCTGACCATCAATATAGAAAAAAAGATTAAAACTTTTTTTTTGCATTATGAATAAGTTGTAGGCCTTAATTGTAGCATATGGGATTTGTCTTCTGCATCCTTACAACTCCTGAAAATAAGCCATTTTAGACACCATGGCAATGTTTTATATCTTCCTATACTAATCTGAAAGTATAGTCTAATATTAGACAGGCACCATGTCTGTTATCTTTTCGCCGCCTATTGAAGACCTTTCTCTTTCAACAAGCCTTTTAAGTAGAGACCTTATCCCAGTCTGCATATTTTAAAATATGTTTTGTTTTAATACAGTTCAAAGTATTTTGTTTTTAAGATGCTTTAGAGTGTTTTTGTTTGCCACCCTGGGCTCCTTCTGGGTGGGATATAAATTTAAAAATAAATAAAAATATTCATCCTCTTTTTTAAAAAAACCCTGATATATACACTTTAGCAACAATCAGACTAATAACCAATTCCATGTCTTTTTTTCCTAACTCAATGCCGTTAAGGTAGCATAGCAAAATTATTGTAGGGTCTTCAGGGACAGATGGATCAGTCTACTTCCCATCTTTGTCAGTTTTCCATATGTTCATTCATAAATCTGTTCTCTCCCGTTTCCATTATAGTCTTCCTTGTATAATACTTTTTTTCCTAGTGTCATAGTCACTGTTGTTGTGTCTGATGTACTTTTGTTATTGACATAGTGTATGTAACTCAAACAATAACTATGTATCATAGTATCGTAGCATTAAAGCAATAATAATACAGTTTAAAAGGTCCCTTGAGATTAATAGATGCTTCCTGCATTATGTTTTGGAAATACTGGCAACTTGTTTGGGAGCCTTGGCCAATCACTGCTCCCCAGTGAGTGTAGCTGTATAACATTTGCAAACGTGTCATATTCAGTATTTTACAACATGTGCATGTGAAACATTTTTGAATAAAAATGTAACATGTCTTTAGTTCCATTCAGGAGCTTAAAGAGAAGGATTGCAGAAACATTATAGTATTTTCTGTGTAACATGTTTTAGATTAAAAGCTTTGAAACAAACAAAAATCCTGCCATTTCTAAGATTCTCCTTAGTTGAAGGGCTGAGGCCAGAGAGAATGCTATCCTCCGACTCCTGGTGCCTCAGTCTAGTGGCAACTAATCAAACAGCAGTCATTCTGCAGACCAGTTCCTTGGAGTTACCTCTGTCCCTTGGCCACATTGATTTTTGAGTGTGCATAAGTCCCCAGAGTACATATGACATGGAGATGCAGCATGATCAAGAAATGGGAGTGCCACATTACTTCGCATGTGTATGTGATTAAATGACTTGCAAATATCCTACTGCAAGCTTTGGAAAAATGTGTGCTCTTTGTCTGTCTAATTCTAGGTCTTAGTTCGGCCTTTTGTAGAAGTTTCTTTTCAGCGAACAGTTTGCCGGACAACCACTGCTGAAGGGCCAAACCCAAACTGGAATGAAGAGCTTGAACTTCCATTTAGGTGTGAATGCATCTTCTAAAATTTTAATTCTCACAATATGACAAATGATAACCTAGATAAACATTTAAGTTCTGTTATATAAATTCTTTGAGTGTCAGGAACACTGTTGAGGAGGGGACAAGGCCTCAATCCTATTCCTGATATTGATGTCACCAGTGTAGGATGGTAGAGTCAGATCCCTCCCCATATCTCCATGTTGTCTCTGATTGCAGTTCCTTTACTTTCCCTTATTGAAATGGATGAATTTTATCAGGCTTGTCAGAAAGAAAGAAAGAAAGAAAGAAAGAAAGAAAGAAAGAAAGAAAGAAAGAAAGAAAGAAAGAAAGAAAGGGTTGCAGTTGAAGTTATAGTTGAGATGGGCAGTCAATAGGTTTGTCCCTTCCTCAGGCCCTGCTAACCCTAGTGTCAGGAAATTGTGGTGGGTTCCTCTTGTGCTCTAAGGCCAACTCATCACCATTAGCATTCCTGATAGCAATTCCATAAATTGTTTTCCATAGATGTCAGTGAAGATCCATTGATGTACATGGATCTGGCAAATGGGGTTTGCTCACCTCTGTACCTTGTCTACAATCTACTAGTGATTATTGACCTGCTAGGTATTTAGCAATATTAAATATTCCTAGATACAGGAGAGCATTTTCAGTGGCTAGGTTAAATGTTTGTTGCTGATGGGAAGTTGATTTAATGGGTTACCTGGGCATCTGAGTTTGTCCTTGCAAAAGCAGCTAAGTCAAAACATTAGTCCATGTTCTCCTGTATTGGAATTTTTATAGGAATATAAGATCCCATTTTATCTGAACTGAGTTTTAACTTAATTCTGATTTTAAAGTTTTAACTTTTTATTTACTTGTACACTGCATAGGTACTAAGCAATATATAAATTGTTAAAATAAATAGAAAGTAAACAAACTTGGGGACGTACAGTGGGAGAACTCAAATGAGTTTTATATCTCAGTTTTAATGGCAGATTCCAACCCTAAGATCACAGAAGGTGCCTTGCTGTAGCCATGAAAACTAGGTTACAAGATGAGTTCTGAGTAGATTGTCTATATTTTTAACTATTTCTGATTGTTTAAGGATTCTGTTGCTCTCATTTTAAAAGGCAGCATTTATGTGCATATATTTTTTATTATTTTTTTTTGTTCTGGTTGCCTTGATAACCATATTTGATGTTTATGGTCTGTAGACCAAATAAATGAACTGAACTGAAGAGATGGCAGAGGAAAACAAAGATGCTCATGAACTGGAATTTTTTATGTATGATTGCAAATTGTATAAAAGTTTGCTTTGGATATTTCTCTCATTTTAAAAAAAATTGTTGTAGAGCTCCTAATGGTGACTACAGCTCCACCAGCCTGCAGTCAATGAAGGATGATATCTTCATTAACATTTTTGACGAAGTACTATATGATGTCCTAGAGGTGAGCAAAGCATCTGAAGAATTATATTGACTGTGTACATTAGGAGATCAATGTGCAAAGAGCCAGGTCATGGGAACCAAAGATGTTGGCCTTAGTGAATCCCCAAGGTGAAAAGCCTCCAGAATCCCCCCAGGATTCATCAGCTGCCTCCTTGCACACAACCTAGATTAGGTTTTGTATGTTGTGGCCTAGCATGCTGAACTGCCAAGCACTGGTCTATGGCAGAAGTGGGGAAGGTTAGGGCTGGGCCAAAATGAGGGAGCAGTTTTCGCAAACCAGGTCTACATATTGTGGCTCGTCTTGGTAGACAAGCATTAGATTCTAAGTCCAGTGCAGTCCCACCATAACAGTTCAACAATATTTGCATACATAATATAGATATTATCTGATGAAGTTACATAACCCTTGCATTCTGTAGGCTGGTGAACATATGAGATTTCTTTCTGCTACACTTATTTGGGGGGTGGAGGGGAGGGGATTTGGGAGGGGCACAACTATTCTTCCTGTTGTTTTTTTTTCTCTGTTTGCTGAATGAATGCAGTTATCATATTCAGCACAATTTAGGCATGTTCATAGGAACTGACCTGTGGCACTAATGGTCACTGTGATATAGTCATGGAACTTGCCTTATGCCTCTGCATTTCCACAGATAGATTTGGAGTACTTTCAAATATTTTGCTCTAGGTTATAGTTACTATGAATTTATAGATACCAAATGCATGTCTAATTCTATTAAAGGTGTTGTAGACACAGTATGGGCTTCTTTGGATGTTATTTGTAGATCTCTGCCAGGAGATCTTACATGTTCCTTCCTCCCTGTGGAGAAAACACACTAGGGGACCAGGAAATCCTTTTGCTTATTTTACTTCAGATGTTAACTTCTCCCTAAGGTATCAGGGTGCATGTGAACCCAACCTTGTTCTCAGTTGCTTCCATAGGAGACACCCAGGCCAGAGGAGAAACAATTTCTGAGCTAGCTGTCATACACAGTAACACCCAGCAATTGTCCCAGTTACCTACTTGTCTTAGTTTTTATTTGTTTGCTTGCTTATCTGCCTCTTACCTTTCACTGCCATGCAGTCTCAAGGCAGCTCTAGTGGTGTAAGTGGCGGGGGAATGCAGGGAAGCATAGCTCCATGTCTTTTTTCAGAGCAGGAGGTGAGATAAATGGGTCCTGTTTGCTCAGGTAAGTGAATGAGGTGATAACAAAACTTTTGCATTTTTGTGTGTGACAGATTTAGCATAGCAGAAGTCAGAATGAAAAAAATAGGCAGAGGCTGGAACTTCTTTCCTTTTCTTTGAATGGGTCCCTATTTCTTGCAAGCAGTTCAGGTATCATGATTCTCCTGCACTTCAAAATTTACCTCTACATTATGGGGTAGCTCACAATAGTAAAACAGCAAAGATACTTACAGCAGACCAATACATAAAAAAGATATGTTTCTCCTTAAGACATTTTACTATTAAGAATCTCAGATATTATTAAGAGCATTACGCAGGATGGGGTTAGCTGCAACCTAAAAGATGGTTTATAAGGATGTTGCCAAGTGAACCTGTCTAGAGCAAGCGAGCTATAATTTAGGCACCACCACAGAAAAGGACATTTTTCTAGCCGCTACTCAGTGAACCTGTGAAATAGGAGCACCTCCTGAAGGTGGTCAAGTTCTTGTGAAAGAAGATGGTCCTCTAATTCCTGCTGATGCCTCCTTACCCATATAGGCAAGTGTTGCTTTTCTGTGCGCTACTGAAGCGCTCTGGGAGTAATGAGGGAAATGTCAGCTACTGTGTTGCTCAGAGTGCTTATAAATCAAGCCCTTGAGGTTTTCTAGGGAAGTATGCTCATGTGGACCATTCCCTCTATTTTGCAAACACATACTGGCAAGCAGTGTCAGCTTGTATCTTTATGTGCATAATTACCAGGTTTGCATGGGAAGAAAATACTATTCCCAAGTCAAGTAGAGTAATAATGCAAAGTAGCCATCTTGAGAAAGGAGAAAGACATGGAAATGAGGTGTGTTCTTCCCCCCCCATTGCATTTAAAAATAAAATTAAAAAACAGTATAATGGCACTATATGTATCAATATAGCCAAGTACAAATAAAATATCCAGCATTAATAATTCCTGCAAACCAAATGTGAGAGATAGGGTTTCCCAGTTTTGCAACAGTTCTGTCCCCCATTCTAATCCTTGTCCCAGAGCCTGAGGAATGTCTCTATCATTGCTGTTGGGGCCTATGCGCTCTAACACAAACTATAAACATGTTGCTTACCTCAGAAACGTCCAATGCGGACAATTTTCCCTTTGCTACTTGCAATTTGTAAGTCAATTTTTCAGCCACTGCAATATGCCAGAGGCAGATGATCCAGTTTTCTTTTGTTAAATGATCAGCCTTTTTCCTTTTCTTTGCAATCTCCATCTTGGCAGCTGTCAACATGAAGCCAATCAAAAGCCTTTGAAACCCCCACCGTTTGCTTCCTCCCAAATGCTTAGCAATGCCAACACTGGGGACAAAACAATACCGTTTTTTTATTTTTCTCATTTAAAAAAAACAACTGTATCCAAGTATTGATATGCTTTCTCACATTGCCAGCCCATATGAATAAAAGTGCCTCATTATTCTCAACCAGTTATTATTCCCTGTTCTTGTTATATAGGCCAGCCTGAGTGGTGTCAAGTACTGTTTATGGATCAGTTTTAAGGAATTTGCTCACTAAGATAAAATGGCATGTTCTGTCTGCAAATATTTGTCAGGAGTTTTGTGACTTTTTCTTAGGATGATCGTGAAAGAGAAAGTGGCGGAGTTCACACTCGTGTTGAGAAACACTGGCTTGGATCTGTTCGGATTCCATTTACAACAGTATATTTTCAAACAAGAGTAAGTAAACGGGAATAGGCAGAAGAGCACTACGGGTTTTGAGCCTCATGCAATGAATAAAAACAGGAAAATAAGGCATCCTTTTTATTAACAAAATAATATAGTTTCCATTCTTAGCTATTAATGCTTAACTGCATATTGATAAATACATGGTGTTTTTGGTTCTGTTTTGTACTTCTAGATTGATGGTACATTTAAGGTAGATATTCCTCCAGTTCTTCTTGGGTACAGTAAGGGAAAAAATCTGGGAATTGAAAGAGGCTTTGATTCCATTCGAAACCTGAGTGAAGGATCATATCTATCACTGTTTATTACTATTGAACCTCAGCTTATTCCTGGAGAATCCATTCGGGAAAAGGTAAATCCCTTCAACTTTTATTTCTGAGCAGGATTTAAAAATCTATGGGGTGGTTCACTTACCACTCAACAGATGAGTTTGATCAAAAATGGTGGGAGCAATAACTGTTTCAATGAATTTCTGCTGTTGTACTTGTTTTCTGAACAAATGTGTTTACATTTATTTTAATAGAATGTAAGTATACATAAGAACAAATATGGAAAGGTAGGAATCCTTTGGTTTTTAATTGCACTGAACGTTATACCTTTTGATTAGTTTTGACTAAAGGCTGTAGCTATTTGTGTGCAGCCAACTTCTCAGCTTTCATTAAGAATCCACAATTCCTCGGAATAAATATAATAACTTGATTAACTAAATACATTACAGTAATTGTGGCAGTCCTGTTGTGTGCAAAAATTAATAGCAACTTTCGTAGTTCTGGTAATGCTGTTCCTTTAAGGCTTTCAACTGTGGTTGTCTGCTGCCATCATCTGTGTCTGAATTAAGACAGCGGACCACTGTATAAGGTAACCCCTGCAGGGCAAGGTAGTTTATATTTCCTCCCTTCCTCTGTTTACAGAGGTCTGGCGGCATATAGTATTTGAGGGAGTATCTGTATGAACATCTCTGGCTGTTCATTTGCATGCATGCATAATAACATATGTGGCACTTTACAAAGTAATGTTAGCGAAAAGTAAAGGCCCTTGCTCCAATGAGCTTACAATCTAAATCTTTACAATGTGAAAATCAACCAAGGGAGGATACGAAAAGCTAAGCTAATATGGGATGAAGAAAGCAGAATGTAGTTACATATACTGATGGCTTGGATTGAAGACAAAAGGGCTATGCCCAAGTCTTTACAGAAAGGATGGGTTTTGAGAAGGGATTTGAAGGAAGATGTGTTTGGAGGTAGATGTATTTGGAGAAAATTCTAGGCATAAGGGAGATTTGGGCAGATGGTCATTTTAGGTGAGCTTGAGACTTATGCAAAGATAAAAGGCAAGGATATATTAGGAGACAGATGCAGAAACATTGGGCAGGGCAACCTGTGGTATTTGTTTAGAAGACATTTGGTGTGTATTTCTAAAGAAACGTAACGTTCCAAGAAACTGTTCTTCTGGTTTGTTTCCCTGTATGCAATTGGGAATAGTATATAGTCTATAGTATTTTAATTTTGATGTTATATAGTTCAATTGCATTTAAAGTTTCATAACTGCACATTTTAAAATGTATTTGACTAAATTTATTATCGCAGGCTTAGCATTTCTAAACCAAAGCCTGCACTTGCATCTTAGGATTTTACGAGACCTTACAATTTCACTGACCTTCATTCATTCTCTTTCAGAAACAATGTTAGCTAGTTTTCTTCAGGACAGAATTCAAGCTCTTAAGAGTTAGAAAGGAAAGAATGTACCATGTACTCTGGAGTTGCAGCAAAAATCTACCAATCTTTTAAAAAGTAAAAGCTAGAAGAGAAATTTCAGTTTAAATATTAAAGACCGTCAGTATCAAAATGTTAGCTAGACAGTGCTATCAGAGTATGTAACAAATAAGTCAGAGAAAGAGAAAACTGCAACTCAGGTAAGAAAATTTCACAGATCAGCTATTTCCTGTGCCTTAAATTGGTAAGATGAGAATAGAATTGAAGTGGGGTGATGAATAGCTTTTTCTTTTTTTGCACTGGTACTTTTGATGTGACAACTCTATCTAAATACTTTTTAGAAATTTCCAGATGTTCTTCCCTGTAGTTTATGCAGGCACAATCCATGTGTGTGTGTGATAGCATGAGGACCATGAAGAACATGAAGTCATTGCTATTGCTGCTAACATGGCCATCATTAAGATGGAAGGATGGTCAGGACAGAGGGCTTATATATTACATGACACTCTCCTGGAGGAGCTCTATGAGTGAGGGTTGGGTCACCCACTTTGAGGTGGAGGGCAGGTTTTTCTCTTACTACAACTGTGTCCCCCAGTGCAGCACTTTCCCTGATATTCTGCACCTTTCCTCCCATAGTATTACTTCTAAGTTTTTTACAAAAGCAAAATAATTGGATATGTGCCTGTATTTTCTTAGCTGTTTAACTTATGTAGTCTTTCATTTTATTGCATGTTATGTTACGTTGTTCTTACCTTTGTCTCTTTTTTTGCTTACCTTCCTGAATCTGTGTAGATGAATGAAATGCTTAAGGTACAAAATGATCACACATACTTTTTTTAAAAATGGTGGTGATCAATTAGGATTGTTTCATGCTTGTGTTGCCTTATCTTTTCACTGTTTTTTAAATTAGCATGTGTTGCCTCATCATATAAAACTTGCACATTAATATAGTGTTTGTTTAGCTGCTGTTCTAAAAATAATAATCTGTAAGAAAATCCTTTTAAACCAACGGTGCAAGCATTTCTGCAAAAGTTAGGAGTCAGCTAGAAGGAAGGGAGATCTGGAGATCTGAGTGAATCATATTCTTTTAAGTACATTCTGGCCCCTCCTTTGTCCCCCCCCCCAAGCATTGCTGTCAGGTAGCCCTTAATTGAGAGGCTCTGGAGCTCCAACATAACATCAAACTGTAGCCTCTAATAGGAGCCATTTCTCCACAATGTGGTTGCTGGTTGTGATGATTCAATGGAGAGAGAAAACCATACTGTGTATGCCCCCAGCCCCTCATTACTGTTATTTCATATTGTCCAGAACTGAGCCCAGACACTGAAATTGATATTGGAACTGTGCTCTGGGAAATCCTGGCTCAAATGAAACCCTGTTTCTAGGGAAGGCGATTGGAGAAAGAGGGTAGAAAGAGGTGAATCAAAAGAGAAAAGTGAAGTTAATGAGAGATGAGAACGAGTACATGACATATTGAATGGAATAGTGGAGTAAAGAGGAATAGTGGGCAGATAGAGTAAAGAAGATGTATAAAAGAGGGAATAAAAGAAGTGATAAAATGGGGAAGAAGAAAATTTTGGCCACCATGATACATGTCTTGGTCACATTGAGATTTGATTACTGTAATTCATTCTACATGGAGCACTTCAAATGATCCAGAATGTAGTGGCCAAGTGATCAAGAACTGGTCCAAGAGAAGACATTACACCTGTGTTTAGGGCTTTGTACTGGTTCCATTGGTTTCTAGGTTCAGTTCAGTGTCTTGTTAAATGTCTGGCCAGATATTCAGTATTGAATCTTGAGTGCTATATTTGCATTTCCTGCCGTTCGCAGTCCAAAGGATGCATGGGAGGTAGCAATGCTTTATCTAGAATAAAATGCTCACTAAGTATCTATCGTTTTATTCCTGACCATCTAACACCAGTACCAATTGGGTTTTACAGTGCTTTGATTATGTGTGGTTATACTGTACATCCTGCTATCACAGAGTTATGAGGATCAAATAGCGATGGGAGAACTGTGCACACTACCTTGGAGGAATGGTGGGATATAAATGTAATAAATAATTTGAAATTTTCAGACATGAAAATTGCATGCAAAACCATAGAAGTTCTGTCAGGACAACATACCAAATCACAGTGTGTTCTCATCTTCTTGTGCTTGAAAGGAGTACATATTTGTACCCTTATTAATGATTGGGGGGGGCATTAACAGGGAAAATCACGTGCATTACTTATTTTTTGTAGTTTGACACCCAAGAAGATGAAAAACTTCTCCAAGCAGCTGAGAGATATCAAGCTGAATGTGCACTGAAGTTTCCAAGCCGCCAATGCCTGACGACGGTAATTGACATCAATGGAAAAACTGTCTTCATTACTAGATACATCAAACCTCTAAACCCACCAGAGGAGCTCCTGCAGGTTCATGTGGACAATCCCAAAGAAACTTCTGTAAGTATTTCTTATGGGATAAATAAAGATTTTTTAGTGATGCCAAGTGGTAGGTCAGGAAAGAGCGTGAAGAATCTTGCAATCCAAGAAGCGAGTGTGTGTGTATATAAGAGTTTAGTGGTTGCTGTGCTAAAGTCATTTGGCTTCTGGTTTTTATTGGCAGTGGTGGCGGCAGCAGCTTCAGCACCAGACTGACAGGAATGTTCTCTACTTCATTTTGTATAGGAGCTGGTGGCCCACTATGTTGCCTTGATTCCTTTCTTACCTGACAGTGTATCATTTGCTGGAATCTGTGACTTATGGAGTACATCAGATGTAAGTTAAAGGCCTAGGCTGCTTTCACACATGAGGCTGATTGCATTCCTTTAATGGATTAAAAAAGTAGCGCTTCTTTCCCGATTTCTAAAATTTGCCTTAAGGAACAGTAGCTTTTTTAGCCGATATACCAGCATTTCTCGCAAATGTCATTCACACGGCTGTAATGAACAGTTGTTTTTTTTGTCCCTCACCCATTATACACATGCACACTGTAGTTCCTTCATTAGCATGGGCTTTTAAAAACAAATTATGCTGTGTATTCCGATATACCTGTAGTTCCCTGTGGTTGTGCTTAAAATGGATTTTATAGTTCTCATTCAATTTATTCAACTGTATCTTCAGGCTTTGATTATTGTGTTTTTAAAAAACAGTCCAAAACATATTACTTCACCCGAGGAGACAGTGGCAGAGGCAGAAATGGAGACATTTGATTCTTCTTTATGTGAGGAAACATTTCTTGAGGAGACGGCAAAGGATTACTGTCCCCTCAGTGAGAAATCTTGTGTCCCTCAAATCACTTGAACTTGGCGCTGTAGAAAGACGCTGGTGGATGTACCCAGCAGACTCTGGCCGGTGGGAAAACTTTGTCATGGCAGTGTGGGATGATGAACATTGGATTAGGAATTTCCATATGAGTAGAGTTCTTCACGTCTATTAACGTCTACAAATTTATTCTCTCCATCAGTTGTAGCCACCCTAGGCTCCAACTGGGAGGGAGGGCGGGATATAAATCTAATGAATAAATAAATCAGTAAAGTCTCAGAATAGAACAAAATATCATTCTTACAAGAATCAACATTTTGGAAGGAAAAACTAATAATTAAATTTTAAACTAAGTGGAGTTGACATTTTTGAGCTCATTGAAATTCCGTCTTCTCCACATGCTCTTCCAATCTGCTCCAGAGGGTTGGGAAAACACCCAGAACAGACTTGGGGGGCATGGGAGGAGGAAGGGAGAGTTTCACTGTGCAAGTGTAAATCCTTATACTAATGGAATGAGAGACTTTGCCCTACTTTGGATATAAGCCAGATTCTAAATATGTATAAATCCAAAATCCTGCCATTATGGTGAAATTCCGTATCAGAACTGCAGGTGACCTTTTCCCCCACAGAATATCTGAGAGAATATATCCAGACTGTTTTTACATTGCACCGCTACATAAATTAGAGTTTTAGGAGACAGGAAAGTTGCGTGCATATTATAAAGGCTCAGTTTAGATACTGTGCCAAAATAACAGTAAAAGGGGGACATCATAGTTTTGAGCTACTTGTCTAATTTGTTTTGAGTGGTTGGTTAATTAATGAACTAGAAAGATGGGGTATAAATCTTCTTAATAAGTAAATATTGTTCTTCATCTTGGCATTTAGCATAAGGCTAATTGCTAGAGGAAGAAAAATGTTTATTTCTTAAGAAGATTCTGTCTTTCTTAGTTCATAAATCAAACTGTTCAGATTGAAATTAGAGATTAGACCTCCTTCCATAGTGTAGCAACCTCCGGAGTTTGAAGTGATGGTTTGTCACGTAAAATCACAATTCAGCTACTTTAACTCTAGTTTATATTGAGCCAAAATCTTTGGGGGCATAAACATATTTCCAGACAAACATGGCTATACTTTATGGGGGAAAGACTTCCGTGCAGTGCAGATAAACTAGGAGCATTAACAGTACTGGTAATACAACTTTTTTGCTTACATTTGTTAGCAATTCCTTGATCTTTTGGCTGGAGATGAAGAAGAACATGCTGTGCTCTTATGCAATTATTTTCTTGCTCTTGGCAAAAAGGCCTGGCTTCTCATTGGAAATGCTATTCCTGAGGTAAATCATTTATTTCCTCATGCCTGAGAATGCAGTATATACTATGAATAATTGTGTCACAAATAATGATCAGATTTTATATTGTAGTCAAAATTTTAAAATGACTTTGCAAGCCAAAGGCATGATATGACAAAAACTCCAGTTTTGATATTATTCTCAATAAAGGACTAGTGGCTACATTGCTGTACTCTTCAGATTGAATGAAATAGTCTTGTATGGATTGATTATCTGGTTGTACCAGGGTACAGTATGTGCAAGGATGCAGAATAAGAGTTCCCTGAATGCACACAGCTGAACTAGATATGCCTTTGGATGCATGTTCCCACCTGCTTCATAATGCTGGCCCAGGTTATACTGAAGTAGCTAGATTCATCTCTTTACACCAGGAAAACCAGCAGCCCTCCAGATGTTAATGGGCTTCAACTCCTTTCAGTTCCACCTGGTATGGCCAATGGTCAGGGACAATGGGAGTTTTTAGTCCGGCACTATCTATAGGACCACAGGTTTCCCACCACTGTTTTACACAGGAGACACACTTTTCCATTTAGAGCCAATAGTTGTGTGCAATGAGAGCTGTTGTAAAACAGCTTGAGCACTAATACTATGGGTACATTTAGATCTGCCCCATATCAACAGTAAATAAAAGTTCCTTGTTCTTCATTAAGTGAAGAATTGGGTCTTAGATCCTTTCCAGTTTGAACACTGTTGATGGACAAATCTGGTACTGAAGAAACATGGAAAATTGATTGTGTTGTGATTAGCTCTAGGTACTGGCTACCTTCCTCCACAGACTGTGTATTTATAGCCAGATTTGAAGATACATATGCAGTGCTTTCAAGTGTTCAAATCACCTCACATCTATTACCTTGTTATAGTTGTTAAACAGACCCATACAAGAAGTCAGTATTATCTTCCTGATATTTCATATAGATGTATGTGTGTGCTGAGGCTAAGAGAGGGTGGCTTGCCTAAAGCCATCTTGTGAGCAAGAGGAAATACTCAAAACAGGGAATTCTTGGTCTGTAGCTAAGAGCCATTATACTACAACAGCAATCTTGTAAGCTGTCCGCACCTGAAATTAAAACTACTCAAATCTTAATATGCAGTTTGTGATTCAGCATGGGGCCTACTAAAGCAAAATAAATAAATACCTGAAACCTCTTAACATAAATCCATACATTATGGAATCTGTTAGATTTACTCTATGCAAAATGTACCAGTGCCTGCCGAAGGAGAGTGAAGATGCTGGCCTGTGGACAAATGGATAATTCTAATCTTGGTATTGGATGGAATTAATTAATTCAAAATGATTGGATACAAAATAGGTAAAATGGACCAACTTCTGTTGGCAATAAAATATGCAAGGTTTCTGGTTATAAAGTGTTCTTCATTGAGCAGATTTGGAAATTGGTTTAGCTAGAATAGTATTTATGTAGGCCATGGAATACAGATGTAACCCACAGTGTGCTTAATAGCCTTCACAGAGGCTACTGCAGAGAAAATGGGTTGAAGTTCATATGGCCCATCACTGTGAGCTTACTGTGGGGAAAAATGCATGTAAAATATAAATCTTTTCTGCATTGTGAAAGCCCAGTTTCAAAGAACTTGAATTCTTTTTCCAGGGACCAACAGCATATGTGCTAACTTGGGAACAAAATCAGTATGTGATCTGGAATCCTAGTTGTGGCTGTTGTTATGGACAGTATGACGTTTTCTGCCCCTTGCAAAGTGTAGGCTGCTTAATTTCCTGTGACAATGTAAGTAATTCACAACTCTATATCTGTCATTTATCTTATGAACATATGAAGCTGCCTTATATCGAGTCAGACCATTGATCCATTTAGGTCAGGATTGCTGACTAACTGGCAGGTGCTCTGTGGACTCACAGGCACTGGTCTTTGTCAGCCCTGCTGTTATCTGAGTTCCATTTGTTATCTTGGTGGTGGGGAACCGCAGGACCATAGGCCAAACCAGCCCACCAGGCCTCCCAGTTTGGCCCATAAGGCTCTTTTTGGCTAGGCCGCACTCATTTGATGTCAGGTGTGGGTCAAGTAAAGCCATAGTTTCAATGGAACAATTGAGTACATTAGAATGGGCTCCCGATTGTTCATTTTCAGCCCTGGCTTGCGTTTGGCACTGTTTGATGCCAAATACAAGCTCCACAATCTTCCACAGGGACTGGATCCACCCGGGACTTCCTGTTGGGAGCTCCCAAGTGGAAGCAGTCCCTGCTAAAAGTACCACATCTTGCTTTTGGCGCCAAATTTAAAAAGCACCAAATGGAAGCTGTGGCTGAAAGAGAACAATCAGGCGCATGCAGGGTGGGGTGGCTTGCATTTGGTGCTGTTTAATTTGGCACTGAATGCAAGCCACACTCCTTTAATCAGGGATCAGATCTGCCCCTGATGTCATATGACATCAGGTGATTGACAAGTGGTAACCCCCGCCCACCGGCCCATGGAAGGTTGGCAAAAAGTGGTTCCCTACCCCTGCTTTAACTGGAGATGTCAAGAACTGAACCTGTGTCCTTCTGCATGCAATGCATGTAGTCTAGTGATCTTTCTCCTTAATCTTTTGTTTCCTGGATATTCCTGCTTCAGCATATTCTGGATGCAAATCCTGCAAGAGCCAGCAAGCCAATCAATCCTGTGGAAACTCTGTTTACACTAGCAGAGCCCCGTATCGCTTCCTCCTCTACTTCCCTCTCACTTTGTAGCTATGATGGGCACAAAGATTGTATATACCACCATCCTAGAAGCACTGCTCCCCCCACCTTTTCTTCACTCTGGCAGGGTGGTGCAAATAATGTTCTGGTGAGCAACATCAAAGCAGAAACTAAAGTCTCCTGATGAATTCCGTCCAGGCTATTGTCACAGATTGCAATATTGTTTTTAAATTACTGCTTTTCTTTACTTTAGCTCTCATATTAGCAGAATACAACAGATACTTGTGTGTTAAATAAAAGAGAGGAAAATATGCATATTCCACAGAACAATATTTGTATTCGTATAATAGTGAACAAAAGTATCTGTTCTTCTGGAGAGCTGCATTTGAGAGGCCTGACTTCTGTGTAAAGCATGGCCAGTTATCACTAGTTACTTCAGATTGGGATTGCATCTCTTGGCTCCCGCTTCAGCACTCTGTGCCGAGATGCACTCCCCAGAAGAGTACTACACGTTTTTACCTATATGCAAAAACGGAGATAGCACTATGCCTCTTTTTAATACTGTGATGAAATGGAAAATGTATGCTGTAAAGGTATAGGTCAGGATCCAAATAACTCAGGAACTAACTCTGTGAATCTTAAGCTCTTGAAACTTGCGTCCCCCTCCCATTGCAAACCCCCATCCCACGTGGCAAACTGCTTTTGAAGTCGAGAGTTATAAAAAGCATTTTATGATATGGCATGGGGTCGGCTGTATAAAGAGAGAATGAAAAAATTCCATTGAGTTCATGCAAGGCTCTTCCAGGAACCTAAGGAACTCTTTGGATCCAACTCAGAGTACAGAATTAGCATTGATTGGCAGGTAAGATGTAGATAGTAATTAACAAAGTTGTTCTCTTTTAGGTTTGGTTCAATATTCAACAATATGATTCCCCACTCAGAATAAATTTTGATGTCAGTAAATCCAAATTCTGGAAACCGTTTTTTTCAAGAAGTTTACCATTTCCTGGTCTTTCCAGTGTGCAGGTATTAGGGCTTTTATTCAGACTTACTGTAGCATAAAAAGAATATTTGCAGCCTACATCTGAAATTGTTTTGACCACCTTAAGGGAGAGAATATGGGACAGAGTGGTGAAAGAACTGAAATTAAATGGGAGGTAAAACTTATTTTACCATCTTAAGAAATGCAATTATAACCTTTGCTTGCTAAAAACGTTTGTATGTGGTTTGTACTCTCTCTCAAACAAGATACAGTTAGGACTTCATTCCTACCTCATTTGTAAGGAAGGAAAATCTCAATCTTTCAAATAAGATTGAAGAATTCTTACTACAGTACATGGATGAATTTGAAACACCAGTTAAACAGTAGCAAAAGGCATAAGGCATGTCTTTTATCAAAGATTTAAACAAACTTTACATGTTTGTTTTCTCCACTCTAAAGAATGTGGCTGTCTAACAATACAAAGATTTTCACATGTGAACATGATCTAGATATGGCCGCGATAATGATGCTTAAGTCTAGATTTGCATTGAGACAATTTTGCCACAAGGTGCTGAGGTAATATTTTGGAGTGTGGGATCTTTGTTAAGTAGCCAGAGCAAAACTTAAAGCTACCATACACACATTGCCCACTTCTTACTAAATACATATTGTTGCAGATAGTGACTATATATTTTTGTGGTTGTTAGACTGATGGCCTGCTAATTGCCCAAAGTAGTCATTTGATGTTTAATCAATGGGAGCTCATGACAAGAGAAGTTCTCCTGATAGTTAGGAATCCCTCTTTGAAGTTTGGAATGTAATATCCATCAGAATTTGGGAAGGTAACACCATCCAGGGGATTAGAGAAACAGTTTGAAGCCAAGCTTTTAGTTTGTAGTGAGAATCGGAGAGACAAAACTGTGAGTTGCCTGAAGATAATACATATCTGGATGCAGGACTCTCTCTGGGGTTTTAGTGTAGATTAGCAGATTTAGGTGCTTGCTGTAAGAGTGCCTGTCTGTTTGGCTCCACTATGCTCTGCTTCCATTGCAAGGGTTAGTGGCCGCTTATCCAAGGGAAGCTCAAATGTGTAGCACTGACTCTGGAATTTCTTACCACCGGCAAGAGGGGAGTGTGCAACAATATATATAACTGGGTCTGGGCTCAATCTGGCGAGATTGCTGCATTCATTAAATGCTAAAACAAGAATGCTCTCTTCCTGTATTATGTTCATTAAAAAGACAAGACAGTAGAGCATCAAATTCACTCAGTCAACATAATTTTAATATCAGTTTTCTTATCATATGTGCATGTTAAGTCACCTACCATAGATATGATTCTGCAGGCCTTTGGGGGTGGGGGGAAACAGAAGTACAGTTATACATTAACTAGTGTAATTCATTTTTAAAAGTGATATTGCATATTTCATATTACATAAATGCCAAATTATATCTTAGCCCTTTTTATTTTGTTAGCCTGATGAACTGTTCTATCAACGTGCAGACAAGACGGCTGCAGTTGAACTACAGAACAGGTAACCATGTCTGCTGCATGTGTTTTGTAACTTCTTTTAACTAATGTATATCAGATGTCAGTTCTGATTGGCTGTGGAATGCTAGACAGTTCTGATAATGAAATTCTTTGGTTCATAACTTTTTCTCATTTCAATTAAGTAAAAGTTGTAACTTTATAAAGGGATATATGGAAAATTCTAGTGACCTGGACTACTTTCTTAGGTAGTATTTGCTTAAGCCTCTCTGCATATGAGATTCCTTAACTTCTTGGCTTGGTTCTCATAAACAGCAGCAAAGATAGTAAACCTGTGTCTGGCCCATACCCCTTCATACGGTAGGTGGGAATCTTACATGATTGAATGCTCCTCTGTATAAAAGATTACCTGCAAAGAGAAAACCACTATGTCAGACTAGCCTAGAACTTTTTTCCCAATCCCGTTCCGTGCCTGGTACTTCTGGGCAAAGGGGCGTGTTTGCGGCCACAGCCGAAGCCCAGGCCGCCATCGGGTGGGCATGTGTGCACGCGGCGCGCCGGCGCGCCATCGTGACACACAGGAAGGAGGCGGGGTGGCTGAAGGCCATTTAAGGCCACTCCACCAGCCTCCCGCCCTCCTTTGAATTTTGGCGGCAGCTGCTGCGTGGTGCGGGGAGCCTCCCGGCGCGGGAGGCCTTCCGGCCGCGGCGGGGCCTTTGGTGCGCCGGCCTTGCGGCTGCGACGAGACACATGAGGACTTCCGGCGGCGGCGAGGCGCGGGAGGACTTTCAGCCATGGCGAGGTGGTGTAAGGAAGATTTATGGTTGCATTCCTAAGCACACTTAGAGAAAAAATAAGGCCCACTGAATACGGTGAGAATTACTTCTAAGTAGCATAGAAAGGATCAGCCTGCTTATGCTATTCTTCCCAGTTGCCATCAAGAAGTCTTTTTCAGCCCTTGCACTCGGTAAAATAAGATCTAAATTAGTGCTTTGTTGTTTGATTGTTAATCATGCAATGAGTGCCAGCCAGGGACCTTTACCAGCTTCTTTTTAATTACTTGGTTGGCTTCTTGGTTTATCTTGAAAGCACCATCCTGTGCATCAGTGAGAATTTCAAGCATGGCAATGAGGTTAATAAAGATTTTGGTCCCCAAACTACTTGATTAGTCCTGTTGATTCTCTGTGGCTGTTCATAAAAAGGCAGCTGCTTCATTATCTCGATCTACCCATGGAACTATAAAGAGCAAGCTAGCATTTAATCCATGTTTTTCAAAGTATCCTAGCAGGAGGATATGTTAATATGCAGTGGAGATGGAAAATGCATCTGAAGTTTAAATGAGTCAGAACTGCAGATCCCTGGATAGTGGGAAATTCAGGTGGTTGATTTCTGTTTGAACATCAAAACCATTCAGTACAATTTAGTTGAGTGTTTTTGTTTTTGTTTAAAAAACAGCTGCTTATTTTTGTTGTCAATCATTTAATTCCTGTGGGATATATATAATTATTTTAATCCCTGATGTTCACTTCCCTGAGAACTGAAAATCCAACAGAAGGGTGGGATATCAGTGTTGGCTGTAATGTATGTATGTGGAGGGAAGGAGGGAGTGCCATTTGGGCTTGTCTTTAGGCAGCAAAAAGTTTTGGGCCCTCACTGCACAGAATAGTGAATCAATGTGATACAATGTGTGACAATACTGTTTAAAATGGGATTCAGCTGAAGAACCAAACTGAGGTACCACAACAGTTTATGAAAATGAAAAGCTAGGTGATCTTATGATTATAAGTCAGCCTTCCCTAACCTGGTTTCCTCCAGAGCTTAGCAGCCATGGGTTAAGAACATAAGAAGAGCCTGCTGGATCAGGCCAGTGGCCCATCTAGTCCGGCATCCTGTTCTCACGGTGGCCAACCAGGTGCCTGGGGGAAGCCCGCAAGCAGGACCCGACTGCAAGAACACTCTCCCCTCCTGAGGCTTCCGGCAACTGGTCTTCAGAAGCATATTGACTAGGGTGGCAGAGCACAGCCATCATGGCTAGTAGCCATTGATAGCCCTGTCCTCCATGAATTTGTCTAATCCTCTTTTAAATTTAATCCTCTTTTAAATTTCACCCTCCTGCTGCCTGTGGCCGCCACTTCTTTTGCAGAATAACCTAGAAAGATGCTCTGTCATAACGTAGCGGCCATTTGGATTGGAGCAATGCAATGTAATTACAAGAGCAGAGGCCTTTTGAGGAGGGTGGGGGGCAGCTGGAGACAGAAAGGAGGTGGCAGGAGCCAGTAGGGACCCCAGTTAGTGCTGCAACCTCACCTCCAAAACTACCTCAACTCCAAAATGCAAAGGGAATTCATCCCCTCTTTTTCACTGTCAAGCTTGTGGTAACCTTCCATGTTATACTTTCCTTTGCATGTATAAAGAGAATGCAATAGAAATAGTTTCATTTAATCTGTGATATTCTGAGTAAACACACATAGGATTCTGCTGTATGTGTGCAATCACATGCACCCTTCCAGGGGAAGAAGTAACGATACACTCGGGGATTTTCTCATAAGTAAGTATGCATAGAATTGGTCCAAGTCATATTTCTCTGAGTAAATTATTTAAACATAATGGAATTAATCACGTGCAGTCTGCACATTTGCTTGCATCTTCTCTTTAGCTAGTTTACAAACTGGTCTGTAGATAAGGTGCCCACCTTTTTTACAGGCCTCTAGTCCTGTGCTTTTAAGAGTCATTTGATCTGCAGACATTAGAAGATGACATTGCTTAACTCCATGCCATCTAATAACTGCTGAATACGAACCTGCTATTAAAGGCACAACAACAAGCCAGAAGGATATGTGGGGCCAGGGCCCCTCAAAAGAGTGGGAAGCAGCCCCCAGCAGAGGCTGCTCGGAAAAAGTGTCCCTTCTCAGCTACGCTCGAGGGCTATGGACCTTGCTTGCAGACTGCCCAGTTATGGGGAGACTCATTTTATGATGTTGTTTTTCTTTATTATGCGGTTTTCCGGATCCTATGGACGCACTGGTCCAGGGGACAATTGATGAAGACATACAGTTGGGCAGGGTTATTGGCCCCTTCCCATCATCCCCTACCTCTGCTCTCTCAGTGCCCCCCCCGTATAGTGCCCAAAGTGGCAGTGGGCAAAGTCTACCTGATTCACCATCTGTCATACAAGTGGGGTCAGTCAGTGATGCTCCCGCACTTGATTTCCCCTCTGCAGGTTCATTATTCTAATTGATTCCGTTTTAATAAAGTGGCCCATGATTTAACCCAATGAATGGTGTTTGTGTTTTATTTCAGCAATAGGCCGCAAACACCTAGATTTTTTAGGTGCAGACTATTTTACTATAAAGGAACATTCAATTATGTATACCTTACTCCTTCCCTAGTCTGAAGCGATGCTTGCGAAACAGGTTTATCACCTCAGTTCCTTATATAAGTGTGCTGTGGAGTGATTATTGGAACATGGAATGCCTGTGGCATTTCAAAACTGGCTGTAATTATAGAATTCAAAAGATCTCTACTGCTCTTTTGTAAACCCTACACTTCTATAAGCAGAAGTCAATCTTCTAGAAGTCAAACCAAATCTCGCACAGATGTTTGGTAACTTGTGAAACTAGAGTTGCACTGGACCAGTAAAATTTCAAATACAACTTTTTAATTTTTTTTTAATGCAGACTTGAGAAGATATTGAAAGAGAAGATCATGGAATGGAGGCCAAGACACTTGACACGTTGGAACAGATACTGTACCACTACCCTTCGGCACTTCTTGCCTCTTCTGGAAAAGAATCTGGGCAAAGATGTAGAGGATGACCATCAGACAGAATTGCAGAAGCAACTGGGAGATTACAGGGTACTGTACAGAATTCCTCCCCCTGGGGAAATGGAGAAGTTTCATAATATGACTGTTATGCACCACTGAATTAACAGTGGGATTAGAAATCCATTTCAAAAGGCAAGTGTTCACCCCTGCAGGATGTAATGTGTGCATTCGGCTTATCCACATGCATGATGAAACCTATCCATTCTTGCTTGCCTAAGTAAACCTAAGTAAACCGTGGCTTCATTTGACTTGTGCAATAATTTTTATTTCAAATGTACCACCAAGAGTGGCTGACTTTTTAAAATCAAGTTTGTCTGGTTTACCTTATAACCTTGAGCTTCAAGCATGAAGGGCCACTTGGTTACAGCCAGGCTTTGTAAAAGTAAAACTTAAGAATTTCCCTGCTGGCTGTGACCCAAGGTCTACCCAGTCAAGCATTCTGTTTCCAATACCAACTGGGTTGGTGCCTTTGGAAGCTCCCAGGCAGAGCATCCCGTTATTTACCTGTTTCTCAGAGCTATTCTTGCTCTTTACTTGGTTTTCATCTAACAGTTATAGCTGGTATGGAGGTTAGATGATAAAGGATTTTGTCTATTTTTTAACGGTTATCTTAGCTAGTTACCAGCACCACACCTTGTGGTTTCACAATTTAGTGATTAATTCTGTGTAGCGCTTTCCTTCTACAACTCTTGCTTGCTATGACGAGTTTCATTGGATAGGCTGAGTTCTAAGAGGTGGAGAAAGACAGCTATCTCACCTCCCATAGGGTTTTTTAAAAATTAAAATAAAACCAACAACCCAGTGACATCTCCCAACCTCTTGAGACTTTCCTCAAGGCCATCATTGTTAATAGCCTTTCATGTAATTTTTCATCTTTTTGAAAGAGGGTGTCAACGAAGAGAGAGAGCAAACAGGAGTTTGACAAAGGAGCTGTACCGAGGAAAGGAAAAAGGCTAAGAGGGCCATGAAGCTGTGTGCTCTGAAGGGCTCCATAGCAGCTTGAGTGGAAGGGGTGTGGCCTGATATTGGCTGAAGGGCGTGGCCTGAGAACTGCTGAGGGCAACCAGCAGCAGCTGTGTGTGCTGGGACTCTCATTCTGCTTCCTGACTCCTAACTGAGCAGAGCAGAGGGAGCTGTCCCAGTTGGTCCACAGCGCACCGCATACCAGTGGGACTCCCAAGTTTACCCTGAAGTAGGACAGGAGAAAGCACAGGCCACTCCAAAACAAGTAGTTAGAAACAAAAGGTAGAAGAGAGAATGAACAGGAAGGATACTCCAGTGGTTGTGACCTGCAAGGTGTGTGCCATGTTTGTTGTCTTGCCTGAGAACAACATGGCATACATGTGCAACAAGTGCAAGCTCGTGGCACTGTTGGAAGAAAAAGTGAGAGGCCTGGAACGGTGGGTGGCCACACTGAGGACTATAAGAGAAGATGAAGAGTTCCTAGAGAGAACACTGGAACAATCTTTCCATGACTGCCATGTTCTTGGGCTCTGCGACTGTCTCTTCCCTGAGCCTGAGGGATTCACACCTGGCAGACCATGTACGGCTGTGAGGTGGGCCCAGAGGGGCGCAGAGGAGGGTATATCCAGCACAGCTACAACGGGAGGGACTTCCTCAGCCTCGACAAGGAGACCCTCACCTGGACGGCGGCCCAGCCGGAGGCCCAAGTGACCAAGAGGTCGTGGGATAGAGACAGGGCTTTTACCCAGCACTGGAAGGCCTCCCTGGAGGAGGAATGAATTGAGTGGCTGGAGGGTTACCTGCACTACAGGAAGGAGGTTCTGCAGAGGACAGAGCCACCAGTGGTGAAGGTGACATGCCAGGCGCACTCAGATGGCATGGAGACCCTCGTCTGCCGAGCCCACGGCTTCTACCCCAAGGAGATCGATGCTAACTGGAGGAAGGACGGGGAGGTCTGGGAGGAGGGCACCTTCCGTGGCCTCGTCGCCCCCAGCTCAGACGGGACTTACCATGCCTTGGTTGGCATCCAGATCAACCCAAAGGACAGGGACCTTTATCAGTGTCATGTGGAGCATGATGGCCTAAAGGAGCCTCTGGATGTGGCCTGGGAGGAGCCTGCCTCCAACATAGCACCCGTTATTGGGTGTGTTCTGGGGGCCATCCTGCTGGGAGCAGCTGCAATTGCTGGGATCATGTTGTACAGAAAATGGCAGTCAGGATTCAAAGAAGCGCCAACAAGTGGCCAAGGGTCTGACAACCAAGGATCTGACAACTGCAGCAAGGGGAGCAACCTGGCCATCTAGGAGCCCCAAAGCAGTATGACCAACAATGTCAGCACAACGCAGACAGCAGGGCTCCCAGGGCGAGAGAGTAAGAATGGATCCTCTTCCTCTTTCCCAAAGCATTTTAACTGTACTTTTTAACTTATTATAACTTAATTGGATTTTTGCACTGTATTATTTTTCTTACTGTATTTATTGTACTTTTTTGCTGTTCACCGCCCAGAGAGCTATCGCTAGTTGGGCGGGATATAAGCCTAATAAATAAATAAATAAATATAACAACAGCAGCAAAGAGAAGTGGAGGTGGAAGAGCAACAGCATGTGGTAGCAGAAGAGGAGGCTGCTTTGGAGAAGAGCAACGAAGTGGAGGAAACTCCGTGGAAAAGGGTGACAGTTAGGAGCAGAAGAGCTAGAAGACACCCTTCACCAGTGGAACTATGGAACCGCTTTCAACCACTCGAGGATGAGACTGGAGGACAGCCTGTAGTGGAAGAATTACAGCAGACTGTCAGGATCCCACCTCAGCCCACCTCCTGTCAGGTCCCTCTAGTCAGGATCCTGGTTTTTATTTGTTCTCTCACCGGCTCTGGCACAGATCTCACAAGATCTCACTGCTAGGCAGCACCACCAGCCACACCCTATTTCACAATATTGCTATGAGATTTTGCCTTAGTCTCCTTCTGGCTTATTGTTACTTTGTGTCTGGGTGCACTTGCAGGCCACAACCCCCCTGTATCTTTGTGCCTATAAAGCATACAGCCCTGGGTTGCCCTGGATACTTGATGATACACTATCTCTTCACTGCTGCCACCATTTGATACTGTTTCTCTGCCTTGGTAAATACCCCGCCCACCTCTCTGGTGAAAGCCCCAGCCAAGGATCAGGCCTTTGGTAAACCAAGAAAATATTTATTTATAAACACCAGGAAATAACAAGATTACTTTAGGTATATTTAACAAGCATATGGTTTCATATAGTGTCACTCTTTATGTTTCCAGTCATAATATGCCTTAATACCAGCCAAATATAATCCAACCCACAACCAACTCCAACCCACAACAACCAACCAACCGACTCAACCAACAGAACTCTTTCTCAACTGTCATCCTCTCATTCATACCTTCAGCCACTCAAACGCTCAGCCAATCACAATACAACATTCTGTAGCATTCTAGCCCATGTACTCCCCCCTCTCACTCACTCTACTTACCACATTTACCCTACAAAATCTGCACTTACCATATTTACAGTAATATCTACATACAGGGACCCCTTGCAACAACAAGCAAGAGGCTGAAGCTCAATCAAGCAGGGGAAATGAAACCATGCCCCACAACCAGAAGAGATGAATACTAGTAGTGGGAGACCCCCCTACTACGTGGGATCGAAACCCAAGTATGCCAAGAAGTTCTATGGACTCATCAGGTATGCTGTCAACCAGGATGACATATTACAGATGTGCAGAAGGGTTGCCATCACTCATCAAGCCCACCAACAGGTATCCCTTTCTCCTCATCCATGTTGGAACAAATGATACTGCCAAACGAAGCTATGAAGAAATCACATCAGACTTTGAAGCTCTGGGAAGGAGACTCAAGGACTTTGGGGCCCAGATAGTTTTTTCATAGTACAGACAGGTATCATGGAACTGCAGGGATGGTGTCAGGAAGGTTAAAACTGAGAATAAGCTGAGGTTAGCAAGGGATGCTAAAAGCAACAAAAAAGCTGAATATGAGCCAACAGCATGATGTGGCTGCAAAAAAGGCAAATGCTATAATCAGGCTGCATTAACAGAAGTATAGTTTCCAAATCGCATGATGTATTAGTTCCCCTTTATTCAGCACTGGTTAGGCCTCATCTTGAATACTGTGTCCAGTTCTGGTCTCCGCACATCAAGAAGGATGCAGACAAACTGGAACAGGTTCTGAGGAGGGCAACAAGGATGATGAGGGGACTGGAAACAAAGTCCAATGAGGAGTGACTGAAACAACTGGGCATGTTTAGCCTGGAGAAGACTGAGGGGAGATATGATAGCACTCTTCCAGTACATGAAAGGCTGTCACACAGAGGAGGGCTGGGATCTCTTCTTGATCGTCTCGAGTGCAGGACACGGAATAATGGGCTCAAGTTGCAGAAAGTCAGATTTCTACTGGACATCAGGAAAACTTCCTGTTAGAGCCATACGACAATGGAACCAATTACCTAGAGAGGTAGTGGGCTCTCCGACACTGGAGGCATTCAAGAGGCAGCTGGACAGCCATCTGTCTGGAATGCTTTGATTTGGATTCCTGGATTGAGCAGGGGGGGTTGGACTTGATGGCCTTATAAGCTCCTTCCAACTCTACTATTCTATGATTCTATGACCAGAGCTGTTGCTATTCTAAATTTGATCACACACACTTAAACCCTGCACCCCACAAAGCATTAAAAGTGCTGCTCTTTATTGTGTGGAGAGAGTAAAAATAGAACCTGAAATGAACTCAGATTGTGTTCTGTTCCTACTATGCAGATCAGTGCATAGAGCAGGGTTCCCCAACGTTTTGGGTGTCATGGGCACATTTGGAATTTCGAGCGTGTATTGTGGATGCCTTCAATATTTCAAATTTTACATATATTGTAAACTGATGAGGCTGAGATGCAAGTAACTTGCCCAATACCAGGCAAAGGTAACCACCCCTTTATAATTTGCAGTTTTTTGCTCCTAGGCAAGCTACCCATTTCAGGGAAGGCAATCTTTTGCCCTTTCTCTCTTCTTGTGCCAAGGCTCAGGCAGAACCACTTCTTGCTATCTCCTCCTCAGACTCCTATATTCCTTCTTGATTGTAGTATCCAAATAAAGATGCTCTCTCTCCTTTTCCAAGTCTGCTGGGTCAATCAGAATGGTAGAGGACTTAATACCGCATCCAGGGAAGAGTGAAGATAAACTCAAATTGGGTAGCCATTACAATTTTATAATCTAGCATAGGTGGGATTAAAGAACCTTGGGGGGGCCCTGATAAGGTCTGTGTGGGTGCCATAGGCACCATGTTTGGAGTCCCTGCCAGATGGAGCATTTTGAAGCAGTTGTTATGCAGACCGTGGGAATGCTGATAAACATGGCCTCCCTGCGCCAAGTTCCCTTCTCCAGCATGTTTGCGGGTTTTTGCTATGTGATTCAGCATCAGTATGTTGCTCATTTCTTGCCAGCAGGAGCTAGTGATGTGGGACAGGAATACACACAACACTTGTTTTGTACCTAAGCAAGGACAGCCCACATAATTGTGTTGCTTGGGATAAAGCAGGGGAATGTGCTTCTCAGATCTCACACTCATTACTCCATTGTCCCGCTTTTTCCTCTTTCCCCAGTCTCTCACACTCCTCCATTTCTTAGCCCACTTTACCTGCTACTGGTTCTGAGCCTTGCTCCTTCAATAAGCACTTGGGCAGGTGTTGCAAGGAGTTTTCTACTAGTGTCCCACTCCCCTTTCCAACACTGCCCTTTGCTGTCCAGGCCAGCAACCACTTGGGGTGCTGGATAATCATTGCTACCATGTGGGCAAGCAAGCAAGCTTATGCACTGTGTAGCTCAATTCCCTCCCCTGCTGCCACTAGGCCTGCTACTGAGCATCATTCTACCTGTTTCAGGTCAATTGCTCAGTAGCACAAGAGGTGCAAATGGAGATGGGGGAAATAGTGCTCCCTCCTATTGAGCTACTGTGGCCACAGCAGTAACGGTAGACAACAGTGACTGCTTCAGTCAAAGAAAGCCAGCTGCCAGACCCACACTCCACAGCCAAGAGAAACACTCTGCTTTCTCTTGGGCAGGGAAGTATGGTCATCAGCAGGTCATGCAGTTGCGTCAACACCTTCCTAAGTTTGATGCAAGAGGTTCAACTTGCCTTAGTGAAAAAGGCTGCAGGATACACATGGCATCATTCCTTTGCGAGGAATAACATCTATTTCATTTTCTCAGGGGTCACCTGAGTTTAGAGGTGGCATTATAGGTAAATTGATGTTAATCTAAATGAAGTGCAGCATAAGTATCTCCTGAATCACCTTTTAAAGTTAGCAGCTAAAGCTGAAACCAAACTACATGGTTTTTAAAAAGCTACCCACTAAACCATTAAACTACGGTGTAGGTACTTTTTTGCCTCTAGGAATGAATTTTGATGTTATTTTCTCCAGTATAATGAATGGGTACATATAGGATCACTACTGAGCTGAGGGCTAAGTCCACATGAGAATTTAAGCATGCTATTCACTGCATAATCTCATAATGGTCCTCCCTCCAGTTATGCTACTTGGGAACTGACTTTAGAAAGTTTTTACACATTTTTCTTTCTTTCTTGCAGGTGTCAGGATTTCCTATCCACATGGCATTTTCAGAAGTTGCACCTTTAGTAGAGGCTGTATACAGTACTGGAGTTCACAGCATTGATGTTCCAAATATAGAGTTTGCATTAGCTGTGTATGTTCATGCATATGCTAAAAACATTCTTTCGGTATGGATTTATGTTGCTTCACTAGTTCGTAATAGGTAAGAGTTCAAATAAGAGAAATATTCATGCTTTGAGATCTTTATCCTACACACTTGCATGGATAGTCACTTCAACTTGTTCTTTTAGTATTTGAATTCATTGGCATCACTTTAAGATTTTGTATTAACCTCTGGATCTCTGAATTTTTATACATTAAAATTTGCAAATCAAAATGCTGGAAGGAGTCTTTGCATTTAATCACAAATTCTTAGCATGTGCATCCTGCTGCCTTTACCACAAAGATACTGCCTCTGATGCTGCTTTAGCCAACAGTTTAATGCTAAAATACAAACAGCACAAACATATTTTTAGGATTCTTTCTACATGCAGAAAATTTGATACAGAAGAACATTTAAAGATGCTACTCACCACCACGAGGGAAGAGATGGGGCCGAATTTAATTAAAGCTGTCCTAGATTTCTAATAATTAAAACTCAGGATCAGTATAAAAAACCAAGGTGAAACATTGTTATTGTCACTAAATTTCATTCCCATAATTAGAGATACCATGGCAGAAAGTTTTGTGTAATTTCAGCAAAAAGCATTCTTCAAATAGAGTCCAACTGGCAAAATCTTCCTGTCATGACCGTGGCCATTTGGAAAACTTCAACTTAATTATATAGACAGTTTGAAAGCTCTAGCTAAGAGGTTCCCAACCTTTTTCCCCCACAGACCACCTGAAAATTGCTGAGGGCTTTGGCAGACAACTTGCGTGGTTTTTCTGCCTGTTGAAGTAATTGTAATGTGCTCTGCTATATGTGTATGATTTTTGATGGCTCCTTTTATTTCTTATATATTGCATTTTACTGTATTGAAATTTGAATTCCACAGAATCCAAATTTTAATACAATAAAATAGAAGCAACGCAAATACCAATTTAAGATTAATACGAATATTTAATATGATGTATGTGCCATCTCCCATCTTATAACCGAACCACAGACTTGCTTGTAGACCACCTGAATGAACCTTATGGACCACAGTTTAGGAATCCCCGCTCTAATTTATTTGAAGTGCAAACACAGTACTTATTTATCATACCATAGCAATACTAAAAAGTTTACCAGCACATTTAAGTATCAAGTTATTAAAATAATATTGCCATTTTGCAATGCAATTGAACTCCACCCCCACCCCACCCCAATCAAATGAGCAGATTACCACCAGTAAGTTTCTTAAAGCTGCAATTTATTTATTTATTTATTACAGTTGCTTATGGCAGAGAAATCACTCCTTGGAAAGTCCCTTTCAGAATTCAGCATCTTTAATGGGTTTATATAGAAGATACAGGGGATTGTGGTTGCTATGCAACTACAGTTAAGCAAATACTTTGTGAAGCCCACAAAATGACAGTCATTGGCCTGCTATGTTAACATATCAGACTCTTAACAATCTCCAACGCTGATGGGAATGTTTCATTTACTGTTCTTCAAGCCTGTAACATATAATCAGTGCTAAGACAAAAAGTATCTTTAATTTTGCAACTCTGGGATCAGAAGGTTAATGGAGAAATCACTACAGAACAATATATATTGTTATCCAGATGTATTTAACATTTATATTTAAGCATGAGCTTTAAAAACAAATCTTAAGGGCTTAGCACAAAACACAAATAAAAAACATTAAGTGCCAAACATTAAGGGGGAAAGTGTCAAAAACAATTTGATAAGTTTCACAGCACAAAGAATTAAACCTTTCACCTTCCAAAATCAGAGTGAAACATTGTGAGAATGGTGTGACACTACACAGTTTGCTTATAAGATTCTGAATTATGGAGCAAAAAGGACCTACAAGTCGCACTCCAGAAGGGAACTGTTAACACAAGATGCGGATTGTAAGTAAAGTGCATGAAAGGAAGCCTGCTGAGCTAATGAAGTAGACTGAAAAAGGAAAGTAGTCAGGTCATTCACCAGAGCGGCAGCAGGCTCTGAAACCACACTGCAAGTTCTGGCATCCACTGGCAGTTTTGGCGTGAGGACCTGTGTAAAGACAGAACAAATGTGAAAGGCAGAAAAAGGGACTGGATTCATCCTGGACAGAGATGTTCAGTATGTTTTACATCAAGAACTACGTCACTCATTTTCATTAAGAGTTTCAAACTAAGTTTGTAATAAAATTAGTATCTTATTGGCACAGGACAGATTATATTATATTTAAATATACAGCGTATCTTTTCCCTTTGCACAACAGAGACTTCAGCCCTCTTGCATCTGCATTAGCAGAGCTCCAGACTAATAGGACCATCAGCAAAAGTGCATCTAAAATGGCAAGCATGATTGGTTTATGCCAAGGGTAGCTGACCTTCAGATGTTGGACTACAATCTCCATCATCCCTAACTACTGGCTATGGTGAATGGGGCTGATGGGAGCTGGAGTCCAGCAGTGTCTCAAGGGCCACAGGTTATAGCTGCCTCTGGCTTACATTGTACAGAAAAAGTTAGTTTCCGTATGAGCCATTTATTTTATTTAACAGCATTTATAAACTGTTTAACACTTCAAAGATATCTAGATACAGCTAACCTCTCCCCCAAATGTATACTCTGATCCGTAGTGTTGCCAATTCTGCCTTAAGATTATGTAATTCATAAATCTGTCCCATACCAAAGTTCAACTAAACATCACTTACCTTCATTTGCAAGAATTTTAAATAATACATTAAACTACAGCACCTACTGCCTATATAATTCAACAGCCATATATATGTGTTTAAAAACAGATGTGATACGTTTATTTCAAGAACAGGAGATTAATCTGAAATTAAAGGCATGAAACTGGTCAAACTAATTCTGCTATTCCCTTGAAATATTCTGATTTTGTATATTCTTAAGAACATAAGAAGAGCCTGCTGGATCAGGCCAGTGGCCCATCTAGTCCAGCATCATGTTCTCACAGTGACCAACCAGGCTGAACAGAAAGTAAATGAGTGTATGTTAATATGTTTGAAACAGTTAATGGAAAATGAACCTCTTGCTTCGGTACTGAAACCAGCATTTGTAGTCTAGCACAATTCAACATTCTGGAAATACACTGAAACAGGAATTTAGCTATTAATCTTTTACAAATCATGTAAAGGACATCTCATGTAACAGCAGCAGACAAACCTCTAGCGTACTTCACAGTGACTGGGTTTTATCCAACTAAGTTCTCCTCAGAGTAAACCCACTCAAATTAATGGACCAAATTAGTCATGTTCGTTAATTTAAATGGGTCTACCTTGAAAAAAACTTCATCATAACATTAAAGAAAACTAAAATAATTTATTTTCACATAAATGGGTTAAATAAATTAACCCTATTAGAAAGATTGGTAGATGGCTTAAGGAAAGGTATGATTATTATTTTTTTACATGACACCCATCACAGGGTCAAACCACACATTATGTTATTCGTGCTTTTAAAAAAGCAGTCATTTCTTTGAAGGAAGGAGACAAAACTCTAAAGCTATTTTGAATTGAGATCTTAAAAATACCTTCAAGTTAGAAGCTAATTAATAATCCACAAATAGGATATGTAGTAATACATTAATTACTTGTTGGAGAATCAGAAAAACTTCATAGTTCATATGCCCTTACTCAACAAGGATCAACAAAATAACTAGCTGGTTTGGGGGTGGGTTTTTTCTCGAGAGGCCAACACTAAATATGTATCTTCCCCCACCCAAAAAACATATCTTACCTAAAAACCTTCATACATGGATCAAAGCATAGCTGATTGCTCTGTGTGTGTGTGTTTTAGCCCACCACAAATACTTTCCCTTTCAACCAACAATTGATATTCAAGGTGGATTATTTGCTGGTTTCCCAGGTTATTGAGACAGTGCGCTCCTAATCATGCTGACTCAAAAATAAATTTCATCAAATTCAGTAGGATTAACTCCCCCGAAAGTAAGCATAGTGTTGCAACCCTAAATCTAAAATCTATTCAGACTACATTCCAAAGACAATGCTACAAGATTAGGAAAATCTGAGCAGGGCATCTTAATTCCTTGCTGCTGCACGATAAAACATGGGGAATGTCTAATCAATACCAATATGCAAGTAAATAAATAAAATGGGGAAAAGCCAATGAAAACATGAATTATTTCCCTTCATAAAAATATATAAAGAGAAATCCTTCAAGAAATACGATCTAGAAAACGAGGAAACAAAATAAATCTGAGACTATCGGGAAAGGGCATCTTAGTGGTAAAAAATCTTTGGCTTTTAAAAAGCACTTTAGAAACCAACCTTTAGCAATAAAGTGGCAGAAGAAAAATTATTCCACCCATTAAACGTAATTATGACAAATAATTTCAAATAATGAAATTAACAAATGCCTGCTATTTTGTGAAGCTGTACTAAATCAAAGACCTAATGATGAAAGAAGTTTCTGGCTTTGTTTTGGTATAAATAAAACACTTTCTAGGAGACTCCCTATTTTGATAAATATAATTAGGGATGATGTCCAATTAGCGTTTCTCCACTAACAGAACAAATCCATTAACATTTCCCACCTTCCTCTGCAGCCCTGCACTCCCCAAATCTGCCCCAGAGGGTCATGGGATACTCCAGAGCAGATTAAAGGTACATGGTGAGGGGGAAGAACCACCTAATATTGCCTCCCTCCACATTCTGTTGACAGACGCCTCCGGCCAGCAGAAGGAACACCAAGCATAGTTACCATCCTACAGGTTTAGAGTGCACAAACCTGGTCAGATGCTAACTGCATCTTGATACATAAAGAAGTGTAAGGATTAGGTCCTAGATTACCAATATTAGTGGGAATATTTGTTTCTAGATTGAATTTAATGGGTAGAAATCAAGCTGAATTAACCATGCAAAGAAGACTGACCATGCTTGGAGGTCAGTTAACATTATTTGGAATGTGATTAACATCAACAAAAAACTAGATTAAAGGAAGTACCAACTCTGTTTCTTCAGCTTTTATATATAAAAAATTAAGATTACTGGGTCAGGACGGGTTGGGAACCTGTGGCCTTCTAGATGATGTTGGGCTCTGACTCCCACCAGCTATAGCTAGCATGGCCAATGGTCATGAATGATAGGACTTGCAGTACAAAATTATCTGGAGGGCCACAGGTTCCTCGCCAGTGGTCTCACAGAACAGTTTAAGAGGTAAACACAACTGATTTATGATAGGGCAAGGACTACAGTTAACAGATGGCTATCTTAATACATGGAACTCGCAAGGATGTCTAGCATCCCACCTCTGTATTTGTGTTAGCAGAGTCTCTCACTATTGTGGTAAGAATGGAATCTAATTAAAGAGTTAAATTTGGGAGAGAAGAGATAAAACTTCCACCATTGCAGCCATATTCACTAATATACCCGAGTTTTCTGATGTATCTGGTTATAAACTGAACAATCTGATCTACATGGTTTTAATGAAGGCAGATCAATTAATTTGGATATAATGGAATATAGTTAGATAACTGGTTATTATTCAGATAACAGATCTTCATTTGTTCTTAGTTCAGATCAGTCTGAACCTGGAACAGTGCCATCACAAGACAGTGCAAACATTCACAACAGTATGCTATACAAGACCATCAGATTAAAACCACATCACATCTCTTTTCAAATGAGCAATAGTCATTAATAAAACACAGCACTAGGTCACATTCAGATCAAAATATAAATGAGCACTCTTCTAAAAGTCAACAGATGAAGGGGCCATATGTACTTCCTGGGGCAGGATATTACAAAAATGTGAGGCCAAGAAATACCTGTCCGTGGCAACTGTCAGAGAGTAGGACCTCAGAAATTTATTATTATGAAAGACGGGTTTAGTATCGGTCCAACAGAGGCAGATCCATACTATACATTTAAAGCACAACTTCCTTCAAAGAATCATGGGGACTGTAGTTTATTAAGGGTGCTGGGAATTTGTAACTCTGTGAGGGGGAAACCCATTCCCAGAATTATTTGAGGGAAGTCATGTGCTTTAAATGTATGGCATGGATCTGCAGTTAAAAGCATTAGCCAATCCAGCTTAGAGGCATTATGGTAGTATAGCAAGAAAGCACAAGGTTACTTGTTGCACAGGAAACTGATACCTTTACAAAAATTAAACAACTTGGAATAAGTACAGAAAATTCATTTCAACACGTATTGTGACCATTAGGACTGGTAAATCAGAGCATGTACATTTAATTTCAATAGTACCACTGGTAGGGTTTTGCAGAGCAGTAAGGCCATCATTGTATTTACAGCTCCGTTGCTCACAGCAGGTGCGGTTCAAGGTGGGGAACAGAACAATCAGGCCCAATGCCTTCATGAGATAGCATTGAGACCAGTTCAGGATCCCAGACTAGCTCAGCCCCGATTCCTCTCCACAATACCGTTTCGGGACTTTCCACCGGCTCCCATCAGTGGAGCTCCTACCAGCAGGCCTCCCACCCGCCCATTCAGCAGGTAGAAGTGGACTGTTAATGCCGAACATGTGATGCTTAGCTGGGGGAACTGGGCAGAGGAATACCTCCACCTAATCTACTTCCCCACCAGCCCGACATAAGGCAGGGTTGGATTGCTCTGTAATCCTGCAATCCTGACACTACCTACCTGGGGGGAAGCCCCACTGATTTTAATAGGACTTACTTCTCAATAGACATGGTTAGGATTGTGATTCATAAGTCTTATAAAACCCTTACAGTCAACCCGTTCTATGGATATTTTAAACTTCTACACTTTTTTATGCAGAAGACTACAAAAAATAAGTTGAGAGCATTAAATAAGTACTGCAGAAATAAAATGTACAGACATTTAATAATGAAGATATACTAATAAAAGTGTATAGACTTATTTTAGATAGACCTGAAAGAAGATGCTATCAGATAGGATCAATTTAGGTGTGGAGATTACTGAAAAAGAATGGAATTATGCATGTCCATAGTCCTTTTCATTGTGAAATGTCTCCTTCACAAGTACAATGCTTGAATGGGCTCATATACTCACACTTTTACTGAATCCCTAAATGTGAGAGAAAAACTATCAATTTAAAAGTTTACATGTCAACCACAAAGGATTAATAACATATGCACTAAAATAATTATTAGACATGCAAAGCAAGATATATTAGGGTTTTTTGCATATGAAAATGCCAATTTATCAATAGATTTGGAAAAAGTCAATACAAAACTTCTCCCCAAAGCTATTAATAAACCAATGACAAATCAGACCAAGTCTTCATCTGTTTGTGGTATTCAGTTAAAGAACTTGTATGCCAAATTAGTTAAATACTAATTTGCAGGAATATGATACAGATAGATCTTACATTCAGAAAAGAACAGCTATCAGCTATATTGAAAAAGAAACTGGAAAAGCAAGATCAACTGTGCTTACTTGAGTTCCAGTTTCTATGCAACAATCATGCATAAAGAGGGACTTTCTGGTGGTTTGTAAAGTTCCAGTAACAAAAACACATGGCTCAAAAACTTTTCACCAAGCTCATAAAAGCATGGAATGGCACACATAGGATTGGTTTTCCTAGCAATAAGATAACAGAAGAATGGTCAACCTAGCTAATCTGTACTTATAAAAAGGCTGCAAAACTAGAGATGTATAATTTCTGGAAATTTTGGAGCCATGGGGGGAAAAGTGGGGGGTTTTTCAGAAAAAAAGAGATTTTTGGAAAAATTGAAAAAATGCAATATTAGCACTTCTTACAGATTGAAAGTCACTTTGTTACTTCAGAAACATCAAATGTAATTATGTACAAGCTGGTTTGGCATAAAATTATCACATTTGGTATATTAAAAGTACATTTTATTCGAACAATTATTACAAATTGAATTTACTTTTTTAAATTTTTACTTCTTTTTGTAACAAATGGATCTACAGGATCCTGAACTGTAAGGAACCTCTTTCGTTTTGCCAGTTTATGAGGAGCAGGCAAAAAATATTTTTTAAAAAACAAGAAACCATCAACATTAGTAACAAAGGAAATTATTTATGTCTGTGCTAGTCCTCCACAGTGCCAAGCATACATAAACATCTATTCCCATAAAAAGAACTGAGAAAAAGGAAGGGACCAAGATTCAATGAAACATTTTATTCATCATGCAAAAATAAAACATTCCATAATCCATTTTTTCTTCATTTTTTTCAATTTTTCAGAAAAAAACAAAAAAGACTTCAACAAAAACGGGGGGGGGGGACATTTTTTCTGAATTTTCTGGGTTTTTTCCAGGCCTTCACATCTCTACGCAAGACTAAAACTATTACACAGAAAACATCACCAATCTTATTGATGAGTGAATGGTGAATCCATACCTTGTCCTGCATGTAGTTCTTTCTGTACCCCAGAGAAAACAAAAGGGGTAAAAAAATATCCCATTTGAAGATGGGTTGAAAAGATTAGGCTAAGTGGTTCATATGGGACTATGGAGTCATTTGTCAAAATATGTTCATGCATTTATAAAACAAAAAAACCTGGAACCCAAGTCTTCAACTCTAAGGTACGAGAACGGATGGAAAGTTATCCAACTCCCCTTACAGTTGCCTACACCCTATGAAAAGCCACTTTGGAGGATCAGGGGATACCACAATGTGTGATTGGGTGTGGCAGGCTGCTGTACAGTCCAATTCTGGATTATTCTCCCCCCGCGCATCCCTTCCCACATTGATTAGGTGGGCCCTGAACATTATCCAGAATTTGGGGGGGGGCGTAGATGACTGCAGGGGAGTGGAGGGAACTTCCTTCTGTTCACTTACCTTAAAGATCAAATTCACAGAATAGGATTTTAAAAGAAAAGGAAGCTTCCACACACTGTTTGATCACTGACTAAGCGTGGGACACATCAAAGATCAGCTATCTCAGCTATTAACACAACTAGGATCTGGGGTTGATCAGCAACCAATAACATCCTCCAACACAGCTTATGTCACCCGTAACTCCTTCTGCAGCATACAGCAAAACAAAACTAAGAGCACCTCTGCAGCCCAGTTATCTGTAGCTGGATAGACATTGTTTAAGATCACAACACATTCACTCAATTAGACAATCAAGTCCTGTGATAAAAAAATAAGGAGCAGAATAACCAACTGGCTAAACCAGTTCTTTTATATGCATCTCAAGATAATTGGCTTCCCATCTTATTCGTCATAGGGACATTGTAGTTTCGCATTTCATTGTCCTCCTACAGACAGAGTACATCAAACTGTCAATATGAACTGTGGGGACACAGACCAAGATCAGTGGAAGTAATACAAAAACACTGCATCTTGGATAACAAATCCGCAACACAAAAGCTGAAGAGACTGCTTTTGAGGCAAGGGAAACATTCAAGCAACCCAACATTATTGCAAAATAAGAATACCTGGCAATCTTGTATGTGACACTAACACCTAAAATGTGATTATTAGGTGGTGGTAGCAGCACATTTTCAACACATGGATCTGACAGCAAATTTCCAATCCAAATCAGTTTTGGTACATTTTAAAGTCCTTATGTTTAGCATTTGCATAGAGATCTACAGCTGGAAAAGTTCAGATGCAACATTAGCTGTTAAATTAGCTTTGTGAGCACTACCACATTCTCCTCACTTACTGTTGCCTTCAACAACTTGGGGCTGGTTTTATGAACTCACCTTCTAATAAAGAGACAGAGTATATATAATGGACTCAGATTCCAACAAATACCACAGATAATCACAGTTGAGAGTGCCCCCCCACTTTGCCATTACTTTGTCAGGCACTGTTGAGAAAAACACCACACTCACAGCAGAGCTGTATTCTTCCTGATCAAAGCAGACATGGAAATCACAGCTGTTTTTCTTTGCTAATTTTCCCCAGCAAGAGCTGCTTTTCCCTGCCTTTCCCTGTCCAAACTGCAGCATGAGCATACGTCACCAGAGAAAATAGGGGGGATATGCAGTCAGTGTGGTGCTTTATTAGTTTTTAATGGGAAGAAAAAGTGAGGCAGATAGGAAGCTCATCTTTCCAAAAATGAAGGACAAAACAATAGCTAAAAAGGAATACTCTACATGGCTGCCTAACCTACAGGCGCCGGAGGGCTTCAGTGCATATGGCTCCTCATTAAGTGTGAACAGGCCCATATACCCATCCCAAAGGGAAGCAACTTCCAAACAAGAAAACTTTTGTCAAGGCATGAACTATACAGTACTTACATTTTGAGAAGAAGTATTATGTAAGGAGCTATCCAACATAGCAGTTCTTCATAATCTACTCTTAAAGATGATGCCAGCAAAATAGTTTTAGTTTATTCAAACAAATTCAAGGCAACATATTTTTCAGTGACTAATATTCCAATGACCCTCCGTGGCGCAGAGTGGTAAGCAGCAGTAACGCAGTTGAAGCTCTGCTCACGGCCGGAGTTCGATTCCAACGGAAGGAGGAAGTCGAATCTCCAGTAAAAGGGGTCGAGGTCCACTCAGCCTTCCATCCATCCGTGGTCGGTAAAATGAGTACCTGGCATACGCTGGGGGGTAAAGAAAGGCCGGGGGAGGAACTGGCAATCCCACCCCATATATACGGTCTGCCTAGTAAATGTCGTAAGACATCGCCCTAAGAGTCGGAAACGACTCGCACTACAAGTGCGGGGACACCTTTACCTTTAATATTCCATCACCTACAAACATATTAAATGAGACCTTCATAGGTTTTTGGAAAGGCACAATGTCCTATAGTACCATGTGAGACAGAAGAGGTACACAGCAAAACAAAATCTGGACAAGTCACCCTCAATAGCAGACAAGCCTTGGGAAGTTTCCTAATGAGCCAATTAGGACAAGATAGGTCAGTCATATTTGCTTGAGACAGCCAAGAGAACAACGTCGGGGGGGATCTATATCTGTGCAACCGGGTTTTTTTTTGGTAACATAAGAGTCTCTCCCTCCATTCCATCAGCACCAAAATCCTCAAGATAATATTGAAAGGATTGGTGTTAATCTATCACTTAGGTTACTTTCAAGTGTCCCACAACCCCAGACACCCGTTATTCATTATTTAAATAGCTACCTTAAGACACACCATTCATGTATCCACAGTTCACTGAGGACAAACTATAGGAAAAACACTGATGTAGTGTTAAATTTCAAGGAGGAGCACAAAGCTGGAATAGATGTCGATACAGACTAGTTAAATGTTCAGAAGCGATAGGATGACTTAAGAATTTGTTCCAACAATAGTCTCCATGGCAGACTTAGAGATAAAAATTGTTTATGCTGTGGTCTAGTAGCATGAGAGTTGTAACACAGAAATCAGGAACTCATGCAATATCATAGCTCCCCTTCTATGAAAAGAACCAATCAGAAGTACTTGTGCAAAAATTCCAAGAGAACACAAAAGTCCAGACTTAACAGGATTTCAACTTCGTACACTAGTGCCACTTTTTCTTTATATTGTCATTTTGAAACCAAGACATTTCAATAGATAGTAGTTAGCAGCTACTGTTCAAATTTGGAATCAATCCATTTATGGAGTCCTCGACAAACTAATGTCTTTCTATAACACTAACATTCTTCATTCAATTGATGTAAATTTTAGTACAGATTGGCAATTGTGTAATTTCTTTATACCAAAACAACAGCACTCAAGAGGTAGAGCTCCTTAAAAAAAAAATTTATCCAACCAGTTACTTAACTGAATTTGGATTGTAAATGATCCATGAGAGGTATGCTTCCCTATTGTACTGTTAAGAAAAAAGTTTAAGATTTATATCTATGCCTTGATAGACACATTAAACCTTAATAAAGAAAGGAATACATAACTCAAGAGGACCTAGACTACAGAAAGGGGCTTTGAATTCTGAACATTCCAAGGGGCAAATATGAATGTTGTTAAAAGGTACTTTATTCAAAAGACATTACCGTTAATGTTGTCACAGTAGTAAAAGTGTTCATGATTCAGAGAAGGGCATACAGACACCAAATCCTGCAGGCCTGCACTGGTTACAGTCAGGCAACCAGAGAGATTGAGGTGTTCTAGATGAGGGAGCCCACCTCCCAGAGTTAGCATCCTACAAGTAGAAAATAAAGACACATTAAGGGCACGTCAGGAACCAAACAACAGTTAAGAAAATTCTGCTTAGCCAACAAGACCATCCATCAAACCCATTTGAACCACTCAAAACCTTTGCCATTTGAGCATTCCTTTCCCCACTTTCATTGTAGCAGCCATTAACTTTGTTAAAGTCTATCCTGCTGGAAGCTAATAACATGCAAGACTGCTGCCATCAATTTAGGGCCTTGCTGGAATACATGGTTTGTTCAGCCTTAAAGCAAAAATTTCTTAGCAGCAGATGCCTAGTGTGTTCTCCCATCCCTACCACAGATATTTTAAGTGATGAAACGCAAACAGAAAAGATGGGCAATGGAGGGGAAAGGAGGCACTTTAGTTAGGCAGGATCCTCCTTCAGTTTCATCTGTAACCAATCTCTGAGTGAAGCAATGACAGGTAGATTAATAAATAAATCCGAGCTAGATCACAGAGGGAAGCAAAAAAAGTACAACCTGGCATGAAGATAAATTGGTGAGGCATGAAATGTGTACAAGTTGACAGCCACTATTAACAGAATAGGGGGAGGCAGTGAATGTTTCCCGATGCCATGGCATGAGACATCAACTTAGAGTATCTGCAAAAACTATGTCAGATCTGACAGTGGGTCCTAATAGAATGTATGCAGCTGTCTGAATTGGAGCCAAGATGTTCTGGAAAACCCTTCTTCTGAAGGCTACTTCAGCAGAAGCATGTAGTTCTAACTTGTAATGTCTAGTGCAGCCTTTCCCAACCAGTGTGCCTCCAGATGTTGTTGGACCACAACTCCCATCACCCTCAGCCAGCATTGCCAATGGTCAGGAAAGATGGGAATTGTGGTCCAACAACATCTGGAGGCACACTGGTTAGGAAAGGCTGGTCTAGTGAATGTAGATACAGTGCCTTGCAAAAGTATTCAGACCCCTGACCAATGCTCTCATATTACTGAATTACCAATGGTACATTGTAATGTTGTTCTGTATGATATTTTATTTTGAAACACTGACACTCAAAATCAATTATTGTAAGGCGACATTGGTTTTATGTTGGGAAATGTTTGTAAGAAACATGAAAAACAAACACATTGCTTGCATAAGTATTCAACCCCTGTGCTGTGGAAGCTCCCAGTTTACACAGATGAAAGAAACTGTCCTATCGAGGACACAATTACCTTACCGTCAGCCTCCACCTGTGAACAATTAAAGTTGCTGTCACATTATCAGGATAAAAACCCCACTGTTGGAAGGATCATTCCTCAGGCTGTAGATCTGAAGGAAAATGAAGACCAAAGAGCAGTCTACAGAATTCAGAGATAATGTATTACAAATGCATAGATCAGGAAAAGGGTATAAACTAATATCCAAGTGTTTGGATATCCCAGTGTGCACAATTGGATCAATAATCAGGAAATGGAAGCTGCATCACACCACCCAGGCACTGCCAAGAAAAAGCCGTCCCTCAAAACTCAGCACTTGAACAAGAAGACTTGTGAGAGAAGCCACAGAGAGGCCAGCAATCACCTGGACGGAGCCACAGAGTTCAGTGGCTGGCAGTGGAGTAATAGTGCACCAGTCAACCATATCCAGAGCTCTCATAACACTGGCCTGTATGAGAGGGTAGCAGGAAACAAGCCTTTACTCAAAAAGTACCATCTGAAAGCATGTCTGGAGTTTGCCAGAAAGCATGATAGTGCCCCAGCTGCAATGTGGGAAAAGGTTTTGTGGTCAGATAAGACCAAGATTCACTTTTCAGCAGGACAATGATCCCAAGCACAAGGCCAAAGCAACATCAGAGTGGCTCAAGAACAAAAAGGTGAATATCCTACAGTGGCCCAGTCAAAGTCCTGATCTCAGTCCCATTGAGAACCTGTCGTGCACATTGAAAATTGTGGTCCACAAGAGACATCCAACCAATCAGAACAACCTGGAGCAAATCTGCCAAGAATGGGCCAGAATCCCTTTGACACTGTGTGCAAAGCTAGTACATATCTATCCCAAAAGACTTAAAGCTATTATTCCAGGGAAAGGTGGCTCTACCACATATTAATGTGTGTGGGTTGAATACTTATGCAAGCAACATGTTTCAGTTTTTTATGCTTCTTACAAACATTTCCCAACATAAAACCTATGTCACTTTACAATAATTGATTTTGAGTTTCAGTGTTTCAAAATAAAATATCATACAGAACAAAATTACAATGTACCATTGGTAATTCAGTAATATGAGAGCATAGGTCAGGGGTCTGATTATTTTTGCAAGGCACTGTACATATATTCACATGGTCACACAGCAGTTTTGCCCATGTGGACAGAGACTAAATTACCTTTGGAGGCAGAGTTCACACTGCAATATTTTCGCTAGATGAATCTTCTGACCATCACATTGGTAGCTATGGCTTGGGAGGAGCATAAGAGAGTCTACAGGGCCATCAGCAATACATTTTTGTGCCCTGGAGAGAAACCCTTGTGACTTTTCAGCATCTAGGTTGGGATCTTCAACGAAATCCTTGAGCCATAAAAGGCTGGCTCTAGCCACAAGTGAGGGAATGGATATTGCCCTTAAGGCAAGGACTGTAGTCTCAAGGGTCCTCTTGAGGGAAAAAATCAGCATTTTCCTCTCCGGCCTCCCTTAAAATGATGTCTCCATCCCAGAGCAAAATGGCTCATGAGAAAAGGGCAGCTACAGGAGGGTCAACTACGAGGTCCATTGCAGGCTGTTCTAAGATATAGTTGTTTAGACTTCTAACTACCCAGCGGGTTGATTCATTCTGCTTCTACTAAGCCTCTGAATGATGCACGAAAATGAAACTGCTTTCTGTGAGACTTTGGAAGAGGGCAAGAATGAAGTGCTTTTGGGGAATGCCTGGGCCGTAACTGGCTCAGCTGCACACAGACCAAAGCAGAAACTACTCTGACAGCTGTACTGGAAAATACGCGAAAGAATATTGTGATTTCAACATAGGTAGTGTCCAGCAACTGCCCCTTTAATGCTTCATCTGAGGCCTATGTAGGGGCCTGAATAGTGTTAACCATCAACCACTGAACTATTGGAAGCCGCCTAGACTGTGTCCTTTAGGAGTTAATTCTGTATAAAGATGCATTATGTTCAAAGAGGGTACAGCTGGAGGGGCTATGGGCTCCATGTCAAGACCATGGAGAGAGAGGGTACAGAGAGAGGGGCTGTGAGCTTCACGTGTGGGATAGTTCCCAAGCATCTTAAATCCATGAAATTAGCATGGGAGCAACCAGCTTTCTCTCTTGGCTACTTGCCACTTTTCTGAAGTTAGCCTATGGCCTTGCATGAATACTATCATGGGAACAGAATCTGAATGGCAATGACTAAGCTTTAGCAGAAAAGTGAAATAGTATATTTGCTAATAAGAAAAAAACCTTGCGGTTTAAGAATGTACCTATAGCCAACAGATATTTCTATCAAACTTTTAAAAGCAGGGAAATTGGGCAGCTATAGTGAATGCACCAGGGGAGGAGACCTGACCCCCTCTCTGAGATATTGTACTGCCCTATAAATTTGTCAAAATGCAAACACAATTTGGGTGGGTCTTTCACAGTCCAATCCACTTGCTGTGTAGCTTGGAAGAATTTGGTAACACGTGCCTCTGAGCCCATTAGTGAATTTCTCTGCTTTTTAATTCAGGAGGTAAGAAATGGGATCCTGTGCAAGTTTCCTGAGAATGGATGGCTCATTCGCATGCTTATTGAGTTCAGTGGGATTTACTCCCGTGCAATCATGGCTAGGATAGGTAAAACTGACCATGGGGAGGAGGAGGGGAGAGTAGAGGGAAGTGGGCAGAGGGGAGCAGAAAGGGGGGAGAGGGGAACAGAAGGAGGGGAAGGGGGAAGGAGTGGATTGGAAGGGGAGGGAAAAAGGGAGGTGATGGGAGGGTGGAGGAGGGGAGGGCAGGTTTTATCATTTGCAAACTTATTGAGTTTAGTGGGATTTACTCCTGTCAATCATGCTTAGGATAGGTGACACTGACCTGGGGAAAGGGCAGGGAGGGGAGCAGGAGGGCAGGAAGGGGAGGGAGGAAGGGGGAGGGGAACGAGAGAAGACTGGGTGGGTAGGCACTGGGCAGAGGGGAAGCCCCTTTCCTTTCCAAAAGGAAAACGTTGGGAACAGTATCATTCTTTTTCAGGGTTTCTCCCACCTTTTTATTCTACGGCAGGCATATGTAGCATCCCACTCAAATTTAAACCAAAGTTGTCACTGGCCACATCCACACCAGACCTTTATTTCATTTTAGACAGTCATAGCTTCTCACAAAGAATCCTGGGAAGTGTAGTTAGCGAAGGGTGCTGAGAGATGCTAGGAGACACCCTGTTCACCTCACAGAGCTTCAATCAGAGTAGCTGACTGTTAAACCACTCTGGCCACTGGAGCTCTCTCAGTGGAATAGGAGTCTCCTCTCAGCACCCTTCACAAACTACACTTCCCAGGATTCTCTCGGGGAAGCCATGACTAAAGTGAAATACAGGTCTGGTGTGGGTGTGGCCCCCTGATTAGGCAAGTCCAGCAGCTGTGAGTCTGGCTTTTAGAACTGACAGTTGGTTCTTACTGAGCATACCCGGCATTATCACTGAGTTCAATGCTAAATTTCTTAAATTAATTAAAAATCAGCCAGGCATTTTTTAATGTTTAAACTGCAGAAGATCAAGGTCAGAGTATGGGGCAAGGTCAGTAATAGGATTACAGGTACTCTGTTAACATGGCTAATTTTTAATTAATTTCAACAAATTATGAGAACTCTGATAGAAAAAAGTCCAAAAGGGTTCTGGTTTTCTCTCTCTCTCTTTTTACACTTTGAACTCTCGATTCTCTCTGACTGTTTTGTGTATCGCCATGAAAATTTATAGGGTTGTTAAGCAAGCGTTTCTGAGTTCAGGACTATACATTTTGTAAGGTTTTGTTTTGAAATGAGCTTATGGGCAGCATCAGAATGGCATGGGGGTATTTTCAATTTAACATTGCGGAATGTGAAAAATCCATGCTGACTACAGTATACAGACTGGCTGTATAATAAAGCCTAGTAGTATCCCTGTTCAACAGAGAACCCAATGCAGACCAGGAGAAGGAGAGACCTTGAGAAGATGTATCTTGACTGTCAGCAATTAGGGACCATTTCTAAACAGGGAACTTTCCAGCAACTGAAAGGTCCATATGATTATTTTCTTTTGCTTTACTTTGTTCTTTATGCCCTCATCGTATGAATAAAACCTATTAAAGAATAAACCTGGTGTTTCTTTCATTGCCTACCTGAATCCCAAAAGAACTTCTATTCTTTTGACAGAACAGTGGTTAAAAGTAAGTAATCTTGAGAGTACTGGCTCCTGGAGTCTCTTCTGAGTCAGACATATCACTCCACTTTCCTTCCAGTTTCTCTGAGTCTTGAATGAGAAATATATCCCCTATGTACCAGGGACCCTGTTGTGGGGAGGACATAGGTCTGGAAAGGCCCTTTTCCTTCACTATAGCCAGGGGAACAGGTAACTCAATCAGAAATATCAACAGAATGGTCTTGGGTAGTTGGAAGGGGAAAGAGAAAGAGGGAAGGGGAAAGGAGGAATGCGTGGAACAATTTTTTTTTTTGCCATTTTATGGGATTTTAACTACTTAACAATATCAGCTAATAAGGCGTATTTGAGGCTTTGATTAATCTTCTTAAGAAAAGTAAATGCAGGGAGGGGAAGATTAGACTTATCCATCCCCACAGCTGTTTCACTTTCCAAGCCAGAAAATAGTTTCATGTCCTTTAGAAGCTGGAGGCAGGAGGAAAATACTGAGAAGATGATTGGGCAGGGAATGGTTTGCTTGGGATTGCTGCAGGGCTAGGGGGCAAATACATTCCCTATGCTAATGACACTGTCATATGGGGGTGGGGGTAAGCTGCTATATTGACTTCACAGAATATTTGACACATCAGTTGACAAGAATGGCAACCTTGTCCGACCAGGAGAGCTTTAAAAATCTGAGCTGCTTCATTTGCAGAGGTAAACAAGTGCCGTCTACAGTCTGGGGCTGTCTTAGCTTTGCTACCGCAGTTCGTAAGCACTGAAGCAAATAGTTGCATAGCAGAATATATGAGATGGTGATAAGATGGCTCTCTCCATCCCACCCCCGCCAGTTTCCATGCTGGCCACGAAGGGAAGTTCATCTATCTGCTCCATCACTCCTTTGTCAGCTTGCTTGACAGAAAGTAAAAAATTTACCAGCCTGCTAAGAAGCTTTCCCTCCTCCATGACCAGCATGTAAATGCAGGCTACTAGCTTCCTAGCAGGCTAGTAACTTCTGTGAGCTTATTTACAAGACTGACTTAGATACTATTTTTAGACTCCTAAGTTCTTCCAAGAGTGAGCTACAGCAAACCTTAAAAACAACTTGGCACTCAAATAGTGCCATATAATGTTAACATACAGTATTTTCTCACCATATCAAAAACTCTGTAAAGTAGATTAGAATTATACCCCATATTGCAGTTTTGAGGGGGAGGGCTAAAACAGACATAATGTGCCTTTCCTAAAAAGTAATGTGTTCATGGTAGAGCAATATTTGAACTAGGGACTTTGATTCATTACTCCATTTATCCACAATGCTTACTTACACATCCAAAATTACATCCAGTTGAAAGTCACCTACATACAGAATCTCAACATTACACATCTTTAACAACTATTACAAGGAAAAACATTTAGGTCAGACACAGCCATAAGATGGGTGCTATGGAACTGTTCCCATATGAATCTTCCAACAAAGGGAACAACATACCGTTTTAGCTTTACACATGACATAGGAAACTGGCATGCCAAGTTTAACTGAAAATGCTTGCATCAGGTAAACACCTCACCTTCTGATATTTAAAATAAAACCGCAAGGAAAGAACTTGCCGTTTCTTAATTCCTTAATTCTAAATCCCTCTTTTCAAAAGTAGTCAAACTACACTACATTGCATAAAGCAAAATACAACCCTTCCCCACATCACATAGCCAGTAAATTACTACTACCAGATTTAGTGGCTTGATAATGCCAAGATTACAGGATGATTTTGTGTTCTTTGAAGGGGTGGTTGTTTTCAGAAAAGACTGCACTCATAGGTTTCAAAGAGGCTACATACCTGAGACCATGGTCTGTTATCTGATAACACCCTGACAGACTGAGGAACTGAAGAACTCGTGCTGTCTCTTGGCCTGATTTTGCACTCCTGAAGTATACCAAGTCTTTCCCCTCTGACTGTTTACTAGTCCTTGACGTATGTTTAGACAGTGCAGAGGATCCTGGAAATGTCTGAATAGTTCTTAAAGCTGTCCCAGCACAACAGAAAGAGTGACCACAGTAGGTCAAGGCAGCAGGAGCACAATGTTGCTGCCAGCAGATACTAGTCCTTAGTCCAAAAATGTCTTTCCTGCAGCATGATGCAGAACAAGTGAAATTGGATGCTGGTTCCACCAAACAAACTCTTTCAACATTTCTGTGTTTCCACTCAGCAGCATCTTCAATATCTGCCAGATCTTCTGCATCTAACATCCAGATATAGGCAGAGTTAAAGCTCTCTGATCTGACAGGTGCACTCCAATGGCTTTCATTTCCTTCTCCCTTAATCACATTTTCATTTGTAATATCATGCAAACTACAGTTCTTTTTGCTGGCCTGCAAGGTAATGTCTTTGCTTTTCCACACAGTTTTTCCATTCCTGTTTCGACAACTTTTCGGAGATCCTGCTTCATGGGATGACAAAATTCCCAAGGCTCTGGAAATCTTTTTTACAGCCACATCTGTGATTTTCTCACATCCAGAGAGATCAAGATGTCGGAGATTCTGGCAGCAACCTACCCAAGACCAACTGAAACAAACAGTAACATCTTTGTTAACTGATATTTAGTTATTGTCCCAAGTATTTATATTCAGATCAATGAGTGTTCAGCCTTCAAACCTAAACACATAAAATACAAATGCTAGGAGAAATCAGCTAAGGATAAACAGGAATCACAACATACACACCAGGCATGCCCTTTTCAAAATGGAAACACTAGTTTAAATCGATTCCTGGTTTGCACTCCTGGCACTGAGTGTTGGCACTGTTGCTTGGCTATCTGGCTGTACTGAAAATAAACAAGTACAAACCTGAGGCCCCACCCTCATTTCATGCACAAGAAGAGATTAGAAGCTTCCATTACTGCTTTGTTGCCTGCTTCCGACAAAATGACAAATCACAAACAGAAAGCCTCTGAAGTCCTCCCCCATGCATAGTGGGAGGAAGAAAAGGAAGTGAATGCATATTAGATGCTGGTAGTGAACAAAACATGTCTGCTCCAAACTGAGACAGGAAATGGACTGAGGTAAACAAAGACCAGTCTGTATTCCTGTCTCCAGCCACAAGAAGGCAATGTAGTAATCCCACCAAGGCATGGAGAAAGGATCTCTCTCTCTGTGTGTGTGCGCCAGACAGGCAGCAAACCCAGCTCAGTCAAAGCTTGGATGCTACCAGAATGTCACCTGTTGCTTGTGCGTGCATGCTGCACCAGCACATGTCCAAGAATCAAAGCACTGACAGCTAATAACCAACTAGTACATAATTCCGCATCATTTTCCAGTTCAAATGCAAAGAAGGTACAGACTGAAGAGGGTGCCTTCCTCTCTGCGCTACAGCAACAGCGCTAACAGTCCTCTTCTAGTAAAGAGAGAATGTTCCATGACAGTTCCGACAGCTTAAGCGCAATGGACAGCGGATTACACATGCCAGGAACAGACAGGAAATAACCCTTCTATTATCTACAGGCTCTATTCTGTATATACAAGCCTGGTGCAGAATTGGACAATACAGAAAACAACAAAATTAAATAGGAAAGGACTTATTTATGTGGTAAGGTTTTTCATTTTCATGGAGCACTTCAGTCTAACAAGCATCAGAGTATCAGACTAGGACCTGGGAGACCAGAGTTCAAATCCCCACTCAGGACTGAAGCTCATTGGGTGACCTTGGGATGATCACTGTCTCTCAGCCTAACCTATTCACAGGGTTGTTGTGAAGATAAAATGGGGAGGGGGATAACCATGTATGCCACCTTGAGCTCCTTGGAAAAAAGGTGGAAAATAAATGTAATCAATAAATAATAAACACTTTAAGCATAGCTAGGATCGCATTAAACATAGTAACTGTTGTGTCTCAATGCTTCATGACTTCACACTGATCTGGCTCAAATGTAGCTTAGTTGAAGACTGGCACAGAAAAATCTGTGTCTAATGACAAGCTGCAAGCACCAGTGGAACTTTCATTTTTTAAGAGTTCTGCAGTGTGCATTTTAGGCAATGTGGACAATTCCTTTTCTTTATCTACATTTGCACATTATCTTTCCCACATGGACTGTGTCACCAAGTTGCCCATCAAAATGGACAATTAACAAATCTTGCCCTGCTAAGTCTCTTACGATCAGCAATTTGCTACTGAGCAATCAACATTCATCCTTTCAGCACTTAGAAGCAGGGTAGAAAGGGAAACAAAAATACTCCAGGTGAATGACTGGCTACGAAGGTGGTGCTGACACGAGATATTTGGATTCTGGGACGAAGGGCTACACTTCCTAGAAGATGAACTGCTGGGAAGTGATGGGTTGCACCTCCCAAGAACTGGGAAGAATGTGTTTGGCCACAGAATGGAAAATTTAATTAGAATCTTAAGGGGGAAGGAGACATCAACTTGGAGGTGACAAAGGCTTATGCACAGGAACAGAAACTGAGAGAACAGCTCTTATGGGGCTGAATAATAGTCTTCATAAAAATGAAGGAAGAAAACCAGACCATAAATCACTTTGTCTTCAATGTCTATGTACTAATGCTCAGAGTATGGGAAACAAACAGGACGAACTTCAACTCTTAATACAGGAGGGAACCACAGCTTGATGGGTATAATTGACACTTGGTGGGATGACTCCCATGACTGGAATACAGCAACTGAAGGATATAACGTGTTCAAAAAGAACACAAGGAATAGAAAGGAGGAGCACTATGTTAAAATATATATCCCTGCACAGAAATACAGTACGATGAGCTTAGTAGCCCCATTGAGAGCATCTGGATTAAAATTAAAGGGGCAAGGAAAAAAAGGAATGTGGTGGTTGGAATCTATTACCGACCAACCAATCAAGGAGAAGACAAGGATGAAACTTTTGAAAAGCAAATTGCCAATATTTCAAGGAGGCATGATGTAGTAGTAATGGGGGACTTCAATTACTCTGATATCTGTTGAGAGACAAACTCTGCCAAGCATACCTCCTCCAAGAAATTCCTGACTTGTGTTGCTGATAACCTTCCTACAGAAAGCGGAGGAAAAATCAGCTATCCTTGACTTGATTCTAACCAACAGAGATGACTTAGCAGACAAAGTGACAGTTACAGGAACTCTGGGGGAAAGTGACCATGTTATACTTGAGTTCTTGATCTTAAAGGACGTAAAAGCTGAGCAGCCATACATGTACTCTGGACTTCAGGAAAGCCAATTTTAATAATAACAATGACAAGTAAGGTCCCATGGCAAGCAACTCTAATGAGAAAAGGAGCCCAAGATGGGTGGGAGTTTCTAAAAAAGGAAATTCTACAGGCACAATTGCAAACAATTCCAACAATGAAAAAAAGTGGAAAACAACAGAAGCAGCCAATGTAGCTTCACAAAAAGCTTAGAGATGATCTGAAAACAAAAAAGAGCACATATAGGAAGTGGAAGGAAGGCCAGGCCACAAAGGAAGAACGCAAACAGGTAGCATGGAATTGCAAGGATGGCATCAGGAAAGCTAAAGCTGAGAATGAGCTGAGGTGAGCAAGGGATATAAAGGCAACAAAAAAGCTTTTTTCAGGTACATCCATAGCAAAAGAAATGGTAGTTCAGCTACTCAATGAGGAGGACAAAATGATAACAAAGAATAGGCAGAAGTGTTCAAAGTTGAACTTTGGCCCAGTCTTCTCCCCAAAGGGGGTTGATGACCCTCTTGGCAAACGTGAAGTACAAGTTGAAGGGGCAGGATTACAGCTGGAGATTGACAGACAATTGGTCAAGGAATACCTGATTACTTTGAACAAGTTCAAATCTCCAGGGCCCAATGAACTGCATGCTAGAGTAATGAAGGAACTGGCTGAGGAACTCTCAGAACCACTGTCTTTATCTTTGCAAAATCATGGAGGATGGGTGAAGTGCTGGATGACTGGAGGACAGCTAATATTGCCCCTATCTTCAAAAGGAGGAACCAGGAAACATTTTTATTAATTACTTAGAGGAGGAGGTGCAGGGAACGCTTATCAAATTTGCAGATGACACAAAATTGAGTGGGATGGCTAATACCCTTAAAGACAGAAACAAATTTCAAAATGATCTTGATAGCCTGGAGCACTGGGCTGAAAACAGAATGAAATTTAACTGGGATATGTGAAAAGTTCTACAGCTAGGAAAAAGAAACCAAATGCACAGTTATAAGATGGGGGATACTTGGCTCAGCAATATTACATGGCAGAAGGATCTTGGAATTGTTGTGGATCACAAGCTGAATATGAGTCAACAGTGTGATGTGGCTGTAAAAAAGGCAAATGCTATTTTAGGCTGCATTAACAGAAGAATAGTTTCCAAATTGCATGAAGTACTAGTTCCCCCCTATTCTGCACTGCTCAGGCATCATCTTGAGTACTGCTTTCAATTCTGGACACCACACTTGAAGAAGGATGCAGACAAACTGGACCAGGTTCAGAAGGGCAACAAGGATGATCAGGGGTCTGGAAACAAAGCCCTATGAGGAGAGATGGAAAGAACTGGGCATGTTTAGCTTTGACAAGAGAAGAATGAGGGGAGATATAATAGCACTCTTCAAGTACTTGCAAGGTTGTCACACAGAAGAGGGCTGGGATCTCTTCTCAATCATCCCAGAGTGCAGGATATGGAAAAATGGGCTCAAGTTGCAGGAAACCAGATTTTGGCGGAACATCAGGAAAAACTTCCTAACTGTTAGAGTGATACAACAATGGAACCAATTACCCAGGGAGGTGGTGCGTCTCACAACACTGGAGGCATTCAAGAGGCAGCTGGACAGCCAGCTGTTAGGCATGCTTTTAATTTGGGTTCCTGCACTGAGCAGGGGATTCGACTCGATAGTCTTATAGGCCCCTTCTAACTCTACTAGTCTATGATTCTAGAAACATAATCCGAGGAAAAAAGCAGTAGTTGCAATATCTGAATTTCAGGCCTAACATCTATATATGTTTCTGCAATTATTATCTGGGCTGTGGTTTTTGCCTTCTCAGTACTCGCTCCCACATCATTCTACCGAAGTGTAAATCTCATGCAATTATAGCTAATCACATTATTTTTTTTATCATGTTTAGGTATGTCTAGGTATTGATGGTCTGGTTTGTAAAACACACAATCCAGCGTGTCACAGTGGCAGAAGCTTTATACTTTATCAGTTTTTCAGAGACACACAGGAGCAAGCACACTGTTCAAGTCCAATGTAGATTAGGGTCTTATCCAGAACCACAACAGTTATATATTACTGTATTACTCTATAGATCTCATGATCTATAACAACTTCCAAAACTAAGATTTCCTGCCACAAAAAATAGTTCACGTAACCAAGTTAAACATCAAGGTCTTGTAATTACTATACTGTTGATATTTTACAACTGGCAAAGTAAACAATAGACACCCCCCAAAATTGCACACCTTTCAAATGCAGAATCAGAAATATCAGTCTGAGTGAGATCAAGATGCTCCAAGTTAGGGCAGAGTTCTAAAAGTTGTCTGACCTAGGTTTAAAAAAAAAGTAAGAATCAGTTCAAGGCAGCAATAAAAAAGGGAGTGACTATAACAATAAAAACTTGTTTCAGAGATTATATTAATATCATTATATTGTTAATCCACCTTGAATGCTGACTACAGCAGAAAAGAAGCACATGGATTATTTTAATGAAAACATGCATTCAAACATTATTATTACTCTTTATAGATTTCCCAAATGTATTCATTATGTATACTGTACCATTTTGTTAGAAATGGCTGAGCTGTACGCCAGCACAATCGTTTTCACTGAGGTGCCTACACGTGGGAGTACATGATGGATTAAACCCTGAAGCAAGTCCTTCTCTTTTTGAATAATGCTGATAGCCAAAGATTCTTCTGCATTTTCTTCTATAAAAGGGATCAAGACAAATTTAATCCAAAATGAACATATATACAAACTATGTAAATGCATTAATATTAAAAAAAAAAATCTATACACCAAACGATGTCTGTGCCAATGAAAGGCTCGCTAATGAGTAAAATAAAATTTGCAGCATAGGTACTTAGTTCAAAAAGAAATTCCAGATGCAGAGTATCTCCCTGCATGTTTTGCCAATCATAAGTCAACCTTCAATATAATGAAGATAGCTGTCTACGGAATTAATAGTAACAATTTGACTTTGGGAAAAGTATATAGTTTTCTATTCTGAAGCCAGCATACCACACGCACAAAAACCAAGCTTCTTCCAAAAGCAAAGCAGCAAGGAAGCTATGCCTCAAGGGAACTTGATGGATTAGGTTTGGAGATCTTACAGTAAATGTTAAGCTCAACCCACCCTGACTTAAAAAAAAGCAGTGACATTAGAAGCAACCAGCCAATCAATATTACCCACACAACCCCCTCACACATATGTGTAAGTATGGTTACTTAACTCTAAACATAGGCCCCAAAAAACAGCAGTACCAATAAAAATAATCAAAATTAACCACAGACCAGATGGTATAATGGAAGGCAGGGGCAAAAAAAGGTCTTTACTTGGCCCTGACAAGAGAATGAATCTGGTACTATGCAACCCTCCCTGGAGCGGCATTACCCAATGGGGCATCACAACTGAAAAGACCCTTAATGTTGATCACCACAAAAATGAGTGAAAATCTGTTTTTTTCCTGAAGAAATGCCAAATTGCCTAATGCCTTTCAGAAAAATTTCTCTCTTTCTTCAGGATGTAATCTCAGTACTGAATTCTTCATTCAGGGGCTTTGGAGTCTTAAGAAGCCCTTAAGTGAAGACTTCAGTAGTGAGATTACCCCCAGAAAAATCCTTTCGAAATGCATCAGGCATCCAAATGTTTTGCATTTTTTTTTTTTTTGAGAAAAACAGATTTTCTCTCTTGTTATGAAAGAATAGTGCCAGGGAGGACCAAAAGAGTCACTTCCAACTACCTGTGGCATATTTCACCTTAAAGTCGTATGCATATGGAAGTTTGCAAATCACTTGGAATACACTTCCCCACAGTTCATATTGTGCAGGTTAAGCACAGAGATTAATGGGAACACTTAGGAAAAACATTGCACAATTTCATATTTATGGTAAAAAATTGATCACACTTGGGATATTCATGAAATAAATGTTTCTAAATGTACTTGCTAGACAAATCCTATCAACAAAAGCATAATTTTCGCAGGGGCTGAGTACGGCAATGTGGCCATCCCTTCAAATACAGCTTTACCTTATGGGTCAACTATCTTCATGAAGACCTGAAATACATGGGAGATGGTGTTCTACTGATGTCTCCACATCCATCCTCTGCAAAAAGGGTGGGGGTAGAAATCATGGGTGGTATTGCACTCCTGACTTTAAGAATTCCACATAACAGTTTGCTAAGCATCAAATTACATGTCACTTTAAATTTGTATGCACTTTAGTCTGCATTTAGAAAGGTTTCATAAACATCTCAAGCTGAATCTATTGTTCGCTATAAAGATGCAAGAGTGCAACATCACTAATGAGTAGTCCTATTAACCTCAGTGGAATTTACATACTCCATCTGGGTTGAATGTCTCTGGGGTGATCTGCAAACTTCCATATGCATATGAATCTGATTGCCAGAAATAAAACATTTTTACAGTACATTACTTCATTATTGGGGTTCCTATTCACAAGGAAGATCTGAAGTGAGCAAGCATACACAGGGACACTGGGGGCAAGGCTTGCATATGTGCCCCACTGCCTCCCACTTTCAGCCCACATACTTTCAGCCAAACTCCTGCACAGGGTTCAAGTGTAAGTATGAACCAGAGTACTATAGACACTGGAGATAAATGGCTTTATGGGAACCACACACCATCCTCTATTTTAGGGGTCACTAACCTGGCACCCATGAAGGGCTTCATTGGCATCCTGGAAGGGACCCAAGACTCTGAGCTTTCATTTTTTTAAAAAGCAAGTCTCTAGTTCTTCTAGAAGACAGTTATGAAGCAAAATGTACTGGTACCCTTCTAAGCGATTCCTGTGAAATGAGCCAGCCTAGCTGCTCCTGCCTATCAGTGTTTTTAGCCAATGAGTGAAGTCAGAGCTGTGATTGGTAAGAGTTGTTAGCCAGGCAACAGGAATCCCTGAGGTCCTAATGAATTTCTGTTTTAGTGCACTTTTCCTGCTACTGTCTTATTTTCTAATGGAATTTCCAGTTTGCCCTTCCTTTTTTCCTAGCGACCAAGATGCATCTTTCCTATGGGTGAATTCATCTGAGATCAGATACTCCCTAGAAGTTCTTTTCTGCAAATACTTGTACACAGTAAGTGGGTGGATGTTAAAGAATCCCCTCCACAAATGGTAAATGCAAAATGTGAAAACAAAGAGTCTTAGGTATGTCTCCTGCTATGCAGGAGCTGATGTCCAGGCGCTCATTAAGAATTCACTGTACTTACAGCTGTTAAAGGCACAAGAACTCTGTTTACCCCAATGCCAATCCAAAACCAAAGCTTAGTCTGCCATCCTGTACCCACTTACCTGGGACTAAGCCCTAAACACAGAGACTTACTTCTGAAGTCGACTTGTATATCATTTTTCTGTATCTCCACAGCCAAGACCAGCAGGACATAGCTGACTTCTCATGATATGAGTCCAATGAACATGTCTTTTTTAGATGTACTTATTATTGTGATTTAAGACAGCAATTGATTTTACCTATTTTATTGCCTTACCCAGGCAGACCTGAATCATTTTATCTTGATTATTTACTAGGAGACTACTCACCTGTGGTGACATTTGCAGTCGCCAAATTTAGTGCTGCTGCTATTCAACGTAGGAAAGCAATGGTGAAACATATAGCTGCATACTAGTTCCTAATGTGAATCAATTATTAACTATTTTATTGTCAAACTAAATATTGAAATTATTTGTACCCATTTTATTCTATTGACATATGTCTTTGTATCTTGTCTGTCTGAAATGGTCAAATGATTGTAACAACAATAAATTTCATTTCATGATATGCATGAAATTGTGTTGTTGTGTTTTTTTTGGGGGGGAAGAAGCGGCAATAACTGTTTTCTCTGATTTTGTTTTATGCCATGTCCCCATGGCAGCCATTTTATGACTGGTATCCTCAGCACCCTCTCTTACAACTCAAAATGTTGAATTGGTCCAGAAAGGATGGCAATTCCTGCCCTACTGAATATAACAGCAGCAGAATATTTTTTAAATACTATTACTGTAAGGCACTGAAACCAGTAGCAACCTATGCCTGGTTGCTTCCATGTTGCCCAAGCCAGAAATACAGCTGTTTTGAGGAAGCAGCTTTCCTTGTAGAACACTGAACACGTGCCTGCTGAAACTAATAACAAAACAGCCACTTCAGAGATGACAAAAGTGAATTGTTAACCCACAAACAACAGTCCCTTTGAAAGTGCTGCTGTTAGCAACTCACTTTTTCAGTCGCTGGTGTCTACACCCCTTCAAACACACATACTTACCCCTCTGTAAAAACAAGTCATGGCCTCATAGTATCCTTGACAAGTACAATGCTCTAGACCACTATTTGTCAACCTCGGATCTGCAGATGTTGTTGGACCACAACCCCCATCTTCCTTAGCCATTGGCTAAGCTGGCTGGTTTTGATGGGAGTTGTGGTCCAAAAACACCTAGGACCAAGGTTGGAGAGCAGTGCTCTAGACAATACTGTAAAGGGCAGATATATTTGACACCTTAGCTTACCAGATTCATCTATATCAGCATCTTCATCCCATTCCTGAAAAGCACGGCATTCATCTTTTCTGTTTTTTACCCATTCTTCATCAGGTTCTGTATCAAGATCACCTGGTGGGCCACTAGACCAGTCTCCTAATAACCCAACAGGAAAGCATGTAATTATGTTAGAGCAACCTTGAAACTATCCCCAGGCCACAGGAAGCAGTAGGCTCTTCAAGGAGTTACAGGCAGCGGGAAATACAGAAGTGGTTTCATGCATGTTGCTCTCTTCATCCTTAATCCTTAGGGACTGCACATGTAGAATTTGTCAAAAAGACAAGAATCCTGCCTCCCAGTTCAACTGAATGCTGCTCTGGTCTCAAGTACTACAAAGTTCCATTTGATAAAACCTATTCTGCATGTGCTATAGGTGTGGCTAACGTGATGCCCTACATATATTGTTTGACTACAACTCCCATCATCCCTGACCATTGGCCTTGTTCTTAAAATGTGTTTTTAAATTGTTTTTTGTGTTTTAAAATTTGTATATTTGTTTTTAATATTTTTAATTGCTGTAAACCGCCCAGAGAGCTTCGGCTATGGGGCGGTATATAAACGTAATAAATAAATAAATAAATAAACAATATCTGGATGGCCACAGGCTAGCTATTCCCGATATACAAGATATAGGAATTATTTATCCACTCTTAGTTATTTTCAGTCACCACTTCAAATTGATTTGATTTAAATCAGTTTCCCAGATTGAAACTCATTCAACGGTGCATACTAATTGGTTGTACTGTACCTTAGGTTGAAGCTAAACTAAACTTTATACTACCTAGGAACACAATCCAAAACTTATGATCATGCAGCCTACTTGCCTTTTTAACTACATATCTGCATAACAGTAATAGATTTCTGTTTAACACTCGATACACCATCAAGGATGCTAATAAAGGTAACTTACTTGAACTTAAATAACACAACTTAACGCAGTGTTAGGTGTACTGGTCTAAGTGCCCAGAACCTTCAAAAAGCAAGCCCAGTAAATGCTAGTCGACATAAATGTGTTTCCACAAGATGGAAAGTAAAGTCCAAGCAATCTGATTTGTAGAATCAAATATAGATATTCATTAATAGGCAAAAAAACCCTTGTGGTTTAAGAACGTACCTATAGCCAACAGATATTTCTATCAAACTTTAAAAAGCAGGGAAATTGGGCAGCTATAGCGAATCGGAGCAGGAGACCTGACCTTCTCTCTGAGATACTATACTATGAACTGGGAGACCAGGCTTCGAATCCTCACACAGCTATGAAGCTCACTGGGTGACCTTGGGCCGGTCACTGCCTCTCAGCCTCAGAGGAAGGCAATGGTAAACCCCCTCTGAATACCACTTACCATGAAAACCCTATTCAAAGGGTCGCCATAAGTTGGAATCAACTTGAAGGCAGTCCATTTCCATTTTAGGAATGACCTGACCTCCTCTCTGAGATATTGTACTGCCCTACAAACTTGTCAAAATGCAAATACCATTTGGGTTGGTCTTTCACAGTCCAATCCATTTCCTGTGTAGGTTGGAAGAACTTGGTAACATGTGCCTCTGAGCATACGGTGAGTGGTGGCAACACCTGTCATCTCCAAAGATGGAGAATTACATTTTTGTAAATACGTTGGTGTTCTTACTTTGCTTCTTTTCTGTGCTACTACTGTTTCTACAGAGAATCTAACCTAAGAAATTGTAATTCTCTCATTATTCATCATAGAAATCTGTGTCATTTATTTTTATACATTTTTACTTTTATTAATTTCAAAGCCTTTTTATTGGTCAATGTCATATGATGGTAAAGATAGCTTTTCTGTTTCAAACTGGAGGTTATGCTCTATTTTTGTTTGGGGTGCATTAACAGTTGAATCTGAAACTGCAGTTTGATGTAAAATCAGATGGATTACAATATGTTGCTACTTAACAGACTATGAAAGACCAACCCAAATTGTGTTTGCATTTTTACAAATTTGTAGGACAGTACAATATCTCAGAGAGGAGGTCAGGTCTCCTGCTTCCCTGGTGCATTCACTATAGCTGCCCAATTTCCCTGCTTTTTAAAGTTTGATAGAAATAGCTGTGGGCTATAGGTACATTCTTAAACCACAAGGTTTTTTGCCTCTTACTGAATTTACCTGCTTTTTAGTCCAGGAGGTAAGAAATGAGATCCTGCGCAAGTTTGCTGAGAATGGATTGATCATTTGCATGTTTATCGAGTTCAGTGGGATTTACTCGCTTGCAATCATGCTAAGGATAGGTAAAACTGACCATGGGGAAGGAAGCCTGGAGTGGGCAGGGGAGGAAGAAGGAAGAGGGGAGGAGAGCAAGAAGGGAGGAGGGAGAGGAAGGAGGGGAAAAGCAGGTCTGATCATTTGCATACTTATTCAGTGGGATTTACCCCTGTGCAACCATGCTTCAAAATAAAATGGACTGCCTTCAAGTTGATTCCGACTTACGGCGATCCTATGAATAGGGTTTTCATGGTAAACAGTATTCAGAAGTGGTTTACCATTGCCTTCCTCTGAGGCTGAGAAGCAGTGACTGGCCCAAGGTCACCCAGTGAGCTTCGTGGCTGTGTGGGGATTTGAACCTTGTCCTCCCAAGTCATAGTCCCAGGATAGGTAAAACTGACCATGGGAGAGGAGGATGGGAAGGAAGAGGGAGGGAGGGGTGAAGGAAGAGAGAGGGAAAAGGCAAGAGGGATGGGATAAGGGGGGCAGGAGGAGGTGAGGGCAGGTTTGATCATTTGCATGCTTTTTGAGTTCAGTGGGATTTACTACTGTACAATCATGCTTAGGACAGGTGAAACTGACCTGGACGAGGGGTGGAGATTGGATGGGTGGGTACTGGGCAGAGGGGAAGCCCATTTCCTTTCCAAAAGGAAAACATTGTGAACAGTATCATTGCTTTTCAGGGTTTCCCCAACCTTTTTATTCTACAGCAGGCACATGCAGCCTCCCACCCAAATTTAAACCAAAGCTGTCCCTGGCCACATCCACACTAGACCGTTATTCCACTTTAGGCAGTCATAGCTTCTCACAAAGAATCCTGGGAAGTGTAGTTAGTGAAGGGTGCTGAGAGTTGCTAGGCGATGCCCTGTTCCACTAGCAGAGCTTCAATCAGAGCGGCTGACCGTTAAACCACTCTTGCACTGTATGTAGCTCTGTCCGGGGAATAGCAGTCTCCTCTCGAGGTGTGGCCTCCATTAGGCAAGCCAAGCAGCTGTGTGTCTGGCCTTTAGAACACTATTGGTTCTTACTGAGCATGCCCAATGTTGTGACAGACTTCAATGCTAACTTTCTTAAATTAATTTAAAATCAGCCAGACATTGTTTTAAGTTTTAAACTGCAGAAGGTCAGAGTATGGGGCAACATCAGTAATAGGATTACAGGGACTCTGAAACATGGCTGATTTTTAATTAATTTCAACAGATTATGAGAACTATGAAAGAAAAAAGTCCAAAAGGGGTCTGGATTTTTCTCTCTTTTTACACTTTGAACTCTCGATTCTTTCTGACTGTTTTGTGTATCACCATGAAGGTTTAGAGGGTTGTTAAGCAAGCGTTTCTGAGTTCAGGACTATATGTTTTGTAAGGTTTTGTTTTGAAATGAGCATCAGAATGGCATGGGGGGCTATTTTCAATTTAACATTGCAGAATGCAAAAAACCATGCTGACTATAGTATACAGCCACTCTCGTGGCTGTATAATGCCATAAGAATAAATTACACAATATAATGCCTCAAAAATTATACACCCTCCATCCCAATAGCTTTTTCTTTTACATAAAATGGACAGTAATTTAAGCTTCTAAACAGCTGAGAATTTCAGTTACTTACCTCTGGCCCAGTGCACAGGATAAAGATGTTTCCAAAGAAATCCAGTTTTAGACAGCTGAAACCATTTGGTATTTACTTGACTACATCGACACAACTCTTGAGGGGTAAGGTAACTAAAAATAGTCAGCATCACCTCAGAAGGAAGATGAATAATATTGGTGGTTTGCCCCGTTTCTTCAGTTTCTGAAATATATGGGAATACATTCAATATTTCAGCAGTACATCATAGAGCATTATCCTTATTAGGATGCAACAATAGGTATCCCTCACTGAAACTGCGGCAGAAAAGAAATGCTGAAAAAAAGACCACCAACTTTTACATATCTCACTCAGGAACATGGTACTTAACTCTTTGCATTCTTTTCCAAAAGAATAAGAGGTATAAATGCTACCCCAAACTCAATTGCTACCACCTTGTGCAAACATTAAGCGATTAGACAAGCACAACTGTAGTGAAAATCAACAAACTTAACCATACTCAACTCTGTCCTGGGTTGTAGACTATATCTGTTACTTCCCAAGCCCTCAGGTGTCAATTAGGCCATCACTTTAAGTCGTGAATTCTTTTGCCCACCCAATGTGATTTTATATCAGTTACTTCATCCAAAACAAGAGGGGGGGGAAACAAAATTATTCTATTTGGGGAACTTTTTCTGATATTTTCTTACCATCTTATGGCTGTTACCTATTAATATCTATGCCATACACTAAAAGATTTACTTGGAAGTAAGCACTGCTGTTTTCAAGGAAGTACATGCCCTTGGAAAAACAGAACTGCTGCTACCTATTTTGACAACCTAGATATTTTCTTGCAGGACTGTTACCTCTGCTCTCTTTCATTATTGTTATTATTAGACACTATGTTCAGTCAGGAAGTGAAAGCAAGTTGGGGTGAAAATGTACAATCTAAAGTATGAAAAATGTTTAAACAAGTAGGAATGACCAGGACTAAGCATAACAGATACAAGACCACTGAAAAGACTGGAGTTAGTTGGAAGACCCACCCACATTCAAATTTGCATGGAATAGAGTTTTACGTTCTACAGAAGTTTGCACCATTCTTTTCTAGAAAGCCAGCAGAAATTCAGAGATTTGCTACCAATTAAAGGTTACATTCACCTTGATCTGCCTTTTCATCCACAGAATATTTAAAAGCTTTTTGGAGTTCCTCAGCTTGATTCCAAAGATCAATACCTCTACGTATTTCTGCTGCAGTTTCCTTCTGGCTGCAGTGTTGCGCAATTACTTTCTTTTTTATGTCTTTTAATTCTTCATAAGTAAAATATTCCATTAACATCGGCTGAAAAACCTAAAATACACAATAAGAGCCAATTTTTTAATAATCCACTCCCCCCAACTTGCTCTAGTTTTTGAAATACTGAGCCCATCAAACACATAGCATGCTTGCAAAGAAGAGAAATGGCACACAGAGAATCAGGGTTTTTTGCAGGTAAGTATCTGGACTGACAATAACACAAAAAACCACAGACATATCAATTTATATTGTTTGTTTTCCCATGCATACAGAAATCTATAACTTGTCTTACAGATGTTCTAAGGACATTCTTAGAAATATGTTATAATCTTGTTATATTTGCCCATCTATACAAGCAATTCTTCCAAACTGGACAGTTTTGGAGGATAAATTTTTGACTCCCAACAATTTTATTTTAAAAGAAAAAACAAACAGGGACCTGAATCAGCCAATGTTTCTGTACAATTCTGCCGTACAGAAAGAAAAGTCGTCAGGCAGAAGTAGATGTCCTGCATGTCTTGCTTGTGGGCTTCCCACACATTTCTGCATGGTCGCTGTGAGAGACGAGGATGCTAGACAAGATAGGTCTTTGGTCTTAACCAGCAGTGCTCTTTTTATATTTTGACAGACATCTAGTTCTAATTCTCCACCTCATCCCTGTAATGCGACCTTTCCAAACCTGGCTTCTGCCAGCGTTTTGGGTTACAACCCCCATCATTCCTAAGGGTAGCTGTAATCCAAAACATCTGGAGTGGACCAGCTTAGGGGAGGCTGCCGGAACTCACTGTGGGACACCACTATAAGTTTCCCTGCTCTGCTAGTGTTATGGAGCAGGGACCAAAAAAACCTCACTGTCAGATAGCATGTAAACATTATGGGAAAGAAGCAAAGAATAAGACACGAGCTTGCCATTTTTGGCAGCAGATTTGCCATAAGATCCAGTTCTGCCACATTACAAATTACTCTTGATGTCTTAATTGAGTTCAGAAGTTTTTGCCACAAAGTAAAGATAACTACTGTTCAAGAAGCATGTCTAAAGTTTGTTTGGACCAACAGCATTAGTTTTATATTTCTTTGTATCCTAGCATATAAGCTTCTGTTTTATGGCAAACTTTTCTTTCAGAGAAATAACAATAATTTTGGATATATGGAAACACTACGATTTAAATTCATGTTTTTTGTAACTATGAACACTTTTTTCAAAAAAAATGCTTAGCTTTTTTCCTTCTTTATTTTTCTTAAAAAGTTTTTATACATTCAGCACAGTGTATGCACAACAGCAGCAGTTATCAGCGAGGGGCATGCAATCTGTTTAGCACTAAAGCCACACAAAGCAATTGGTATGATGCAAAGTTCATGCTAATTTGCAGTAATTTGCTGTATGGCAGGAACAGCCCTGTCCTCCTGGCCTGGACATTGTCACCTGCTCTGCTCTCAGATCAGATGGGGGGGGGGGGTGAGAACACAGAGGAGAAACTTTTCCAAGGAGGGTTTATTCCCCTGTACAGCTAGAATCTGTGTAGGCATAACTATGTAACTGTGTATTAAGAAATATAACTTTAAAACTGATGCCTGAACTTGCCTTTTTCCTCCTCCCTCCCATCTCCTTTCCCTTGTGTGTCATGTCTTGAGGGCAGGAACTCTCCTACTACCGTTTTTCGTTAGCTGCTCTGAATATATTTTTAATAAATGGGTGATGTATAAATGCTTTAAATAAATTGTTTTTTCACATTAAAAATTCATGTAAGAGCTACCAAAATAAAACCAAGGCTTAGAAATACAAAAAAATCAAATGTACATACAATCAATATACTGATGTTTCACCAAGGTATTGCTTACGTACACGTGCTAAGCAGGAAATCAAAGTACCTATGCTGTCAAAAGTGAAAACTTTAATTACTCTGAATTAAACGTTCATAGATGCACACTATATTGTAGCTAAGCTTCAGCATTCTTAAACAACAGGCCAGAAGTGTAACACTGTTTACTTATGAAATGATTTTTGCAAACGAACAGGCAGCTTCTCTACAAGAACCACGACATGCATGGCTGATTGCCCTCCTAATTAGTGTTTCATTTTCAGAAGTGAGTTTGGATGTATGTTTATAAGGAGTACAAGAGACAGCAACAGCTGATCCATGAAGCTGTATAGATAAACAACCTAGAAGTTAAGGTTCACAGATGAATCCTTTACAAATGAAAACCTAGCAAGTCTGAAGCTTTATTTACCATCCAGATCCTGTTGGTACATTCTAACTTAAGGGGCAGAAATCATTACTTCGTACAGCTCACCTCCTCCTCTTCTTTCATGTGAGGAAGGAAATCCCTGGTAAAAGCTTCAAGCCTCTCCTTTAGCTGCTTTGCATAGTTTAGCTGTTCATATTCATTCTGAGAATGATAAAAAAAATCCCATTAGAGAACTGTTGTACCATGTGAAATTACAAATACTTGTAATCCAATTTCAAAACTTGATAAATTATAAAATCCTTAAATTAAATATGAAGATATACTGGAGTTAGGTGTCAGCTAGTTTATATCAGTTTCTGCAGTAGGTTCAAGCCATCAGCACCATCATCAACTCTCTTGTTCACAAGTCTTAAAATAGGTGCCCAGAGGCCAGCGCTATACTGTGACATTTTATTTCTAAAATGCTATCTTTTAGTCCAAAAATATACACTTGTCATCAACATCTCTAATTAAGGTAGATTTTGAAGTAGTTTCTCTTTAAATGTAGAGATGGTTAACATTTTACAAGTGTATCATATATGCTATACCCTCACCTTCATTTTAAAGGACTGAGTATTTCATTAAGTCACAAGGAGTATAATTTATGGTCTTTATTATTTATTTATTATTTGGTTTATATCCCGCCCTTTCTCCCAGCAGGAGGTCAGGGCGGCAATAGGCATTGAATACTAGCAGTGGTACCAAGAGAATTTACCAAATGAGAAATTTACAAAGGAATACTTTCTGACAAGTCACGAGCATGGAAAAGTTAACTACATATGCTGCTTTGTAAAGATAAGATACATTGGCCCAGAAGACAATAATCGCAAGTATTTCTCTGACATATCCACACATTTAAAGCATGAGTTGAGAACCAGCAGCCCAGCTCCAGATGCAGCCCCTGGGGCCTTCCCATCCAGTATGCAGCATCCCTTCTCCCCACACATAGGTTTTAGGATTCAAAAAAGCCTAGGAGGATTTTTCAAGCCTAATTGTAGTGAGTGAATGAATGAATGAATGAATTACTGCCTGAGGGGTAATCAGGCAGGGGCTGCAGCTGGGGACGAAAGGGTGTAGCCTCCCTGCGCTGTGATCTCCTCATGCCACAATTAGGCTTGGGGGGAAAGCCTTCTGTTAGCACCAATGAAGGCTGCTTTCAATGCTGACTGCCACTTGGAAGGGGTGGTAATATTTATGGAGTACAGCTGGGGAGGGAAAGGTTAAACTTCCCTTTCCCAAATAAAATCTCCTTGAAGATCGCCCCACCCCAAATGCACCAATTGGATTTGGGGGCAAAAATGAGTTCCAGTCTAGTTGGGGGGGGAGAAAGAGAGTAAGAGTCTGCATGCTTGAGGGGAGTGTGCTGTATGAGCATGCATGTGGTGCGCAAGAGAACAAGAACAGTACCACTTTGGTCACACACTCTTGTATTTGTTCATCCTGCCACTGGCATACAGCCCCAAGAGGGCTGGCCAACGTGGAACATGGCTCTCTCTGAAAAAGGTTTCCCACCCAATTTACTGGTTACCACCACCAAGTTTCAATGCCTTTGATGTTTATCCACCTTCCACCCAACTCCTGTTTTATTAGGAGTATTTTTCAGACTTCATATTGCTAGAAATGTCAGCTGTTGGTATCACTCAAACTGCTTTCAGCAAAAAGCAGCAGCTTGCTAAGAAGGAAACAATGAGTTTACAGATAAATTCCCTTCCCCCGAAGGAGTCATGGCTGCACTAATAAAGTTACAACAATTCTAAAACACACTTATTAGGCAATAAGCCTCACTAAACATAGTAAGACTTGCTTCCAAGTGAACATCAAACAACTACAATGAAAAAGCCTTGCATCTCCAGAACTACTGGTATAAATGAGATTGCACAAGTCTCAGAAATGTAATTTGACATTACACTATCCAGTAACCAAACAAAGGTATTTCTGGAACCTCACCTTTACATTCTTCAACCCTTTCTCAAACAGGCTAAGCATCTCTGAGAGCTTGTTGTCCGAGTGTACATTATACACAGTCCGGCTGCGTTGTTGAAGTAATCCAATTATGTATTCATTCTCAATCTGCTCGTGCATTTTGAATTCCTTAAAAGTAGCATATAGGGATTGGAGGAGAGCCCGGAAGTCATTGTTGTTGGAAAAGTTGGTCTTAGAAAGCTGATGGGAACAAAAAAAATTTTGATTATTTTTTCTCTGGACTAATTTTCAGCAAGCCATGTTATCCTCTAGAACGTTTTATAGCACCATACCACTTCCCTGGCCAGATGCATTCCCCCTCCCCATTCCAGATGCTTTCAACTTGGTTTTTCAAAAACCACCTGACAACACACTATTGATACAGGTAAAAAGTCTTTTAAATACATGTTAATATGTAGCAAATATATCACAATTAAAAATCTCAGTTTTAACTTCAATAGATGTATTCTATTCACATTATGATTGTTATAATTACATTAGAAAGTCTATGTTTACAGACCTGCTGTGAGTACATGCTTTCATAACATGCTTTTAGAGGCTGTCTTTTAGTGCTAGAGGTTCAGAGATTCTATTTTTTAAAAAAACAGCATTCTAGGATGCTCTCACTAAGCTAAAGGAAGCATCAGTGACCCTCAGCGATGGCCTGCAAATTCTTTTTGTCACAGACATCCTCCATGTTTAATAAAAAATCTCAGGACACCCAGTCTCTGGCATCGTTTGACTCCCAGCAAAGTTCATCCCAGCAAAGTTCATCCCAGAAGAAAAAGACAAAATACTGGACAGATAAAGGTGGGGACCTCCAGCGATCTCTGAGCATCTCCACACATTCAGAAGGAACTTAATCATCAGTGTAGGAATGAAACCATGTTTACTGCTTCTCTGAGGAGATGTAACAGTAGAACTATCACACTGCCACTCAGCGCAGGTGGAAAATGAATGCCTTGAAAAATAAATCCAAGGCAATCAGCACTTACAAACATACCCTCAGGAGGGGACGGGAGTGCCATCAGTGTTCACAACTTATTTGTTTGTTTGTAAACAACCTTTCTTCCGAGAGGGAGCCCAGGACAGCTAAAAACAAGTGATATAACACTAAAAACATCTTTTTAAAAAATCTTAAAACCAAAAACCTTTAAAACATTTTAAAAAACATCTTTAAAAACAATTTCAATACAGATGCAGACTGGGATTAGGTCTTTACTTAAAAATGCTTGTTGAAAGAGGAAGGTCTTCAGTAGGAGCCGGAAAGACAATAAAGATGGCGCATGCCTAATTTTTTTAGAGTTAACTAGAGTCAAAGGACTTGCCCCAGAACAGCCACAGTGGCAACATCCAGGCAAACCTCATCACCCACACCAGGAACCTCTGGCCAGATGACAAAGACTTCTTCCTCCACCTGGTACCTTCTACATAGGGCCAGGTGCCAACTCTGCAAAAGCCACAAGTATCCAGCACTCCTATTCCACAGTTATAACTCACAAATGCCATCTCCAAGGCTGTTGCTTGCAAGTTGCCACAACATATCTAGCAACATTTAACGCTCACTAAGTCTAAAATGGACAGAAGTGGCTCAGAATGACTGCATGAATGAAGTCAGTCCAAGCTCTGTCTTCCAGGAAACAGATATAATACCATCAGAAGAGCAACCTACACATAAGTCCAATATTATCATGTATGAAAGGGCACCACTACCTACTGAGATAAAGAGTTGCTCCAGAATGAAGCCTTTGGCACTCCTCTTTTTCAAGCAGGAGGAGCGGGCACAGGAGCAACGACTACATCTTCTACTGGACCTAGATGGCATCACTATCAGAAGTACAGTGTAACAAGGTGAACTATTAGAGGTAGTAGACTGTCCTATAATGATTTAGCGCTCAGGATGTTCTCCGCTATTCAGTTGCTCTGTGGAGAAGTGGCTGATCCGGCTGAACCTGAGACTCTTTACAAGCTTGGTAACTGTAAAGCTCAACAGAGATTTCAGGATCATTAGGTTTCTATGCGATACACACACCAGTCCACTTTTAGTATTAAGGAGGGCAGTGAATGCATGTCTCTGAAGCTATGGCAGTAGCTATGAGAAAATCCAACCCTGCCTTTGAAAGGCACATGGCAGAGAGAGCTGCCTTAATTGAAAGGCAGAACAGCACTCTAGAGTGCATGGCAGACATAATTCTTATCGGGCAACTTTCACTCCACAAACCACAACAAACATATCAGCTTAGGGGTTACATGGCACAATATTATGTGCAAAACTGCTACCAGCATTTTCAACAACCACCCCAGCCACCTTCCTCAACCCTATTTTTTCTATGTCCACAAGCAGGCCTTTGGTATCCTCCATACTGCAGAACCATTTGCGGATGTCATACTCTGGGCCAGCCCTCGGATGCCAAAATGCAGATAAGAGATGAATCCAAGGCATGCACCTGCACCCCACCCTTGGGAAGTCAAACTCAAGGAAGCCTTGGAAGATTTGTTTTTCATCCATGACTTTTACCACATTTGCAAGACACAGTTTGTTCAAAACATGATCAGTTTCTTGGTGCAATTCATAAAAGTGATGCTAAGAGCCACGTCACCCATGTCAGCTTGTACAAGGTCAACACCTGCCTCTTCTTTATGAAAATCACATTAGATATTGCAGTGTCCTGCTGCTGCAGTACTGGCCTGCTCTCCTTGCCCAGTTGATTGAATGCTGCCATAGATATATGAAACATACCTTGGAAATGAGCATCATCCCACTCTTCCACCTCTAAACTGGACTCCCAAACTGCTTGTCCTCAGGAAATTTCATCTCTGCATGGCTCAAGACAGTTTGGCATTCAACTGATTGCTCATGGATGTAGACATGACTGTGGCAATGTCCCTTTCAATTACGAAGGCATATCAACATCGGAACCCCTGTGTACTTCAGTTATGTGCAGTGAGGAGCACCCTTTCCAAGGACAGAAAGAGACCCACAGCTCCAAAACAATTGCAGAATGCATTCTACATGGACAGTGCCATGGTAAACTCTGAGCTGCTCACGCACTCCATCCCATCTTCCATTTCATATGATGCTGAAATGATGGACTTGAGAACAGCATCAAAGACTGTTTCTGGACAAGAACATTTGCCATCCTTGTTCCAGCTGCAGGGACAAGTGTGGCTTATTCTAAGCTGTGGTATCCCTCTACGCTCCTATCAAATCTCAAGGTGTTCTGTAATGGAGACCTGTGGTTATGAGATGAGACTCTGAGGTGGACAACAGGAAGGTTCAGTTTTGCTCCCGGTTTAGATTAGCGTCTTGCTTTTGTATAGAAATGGCCCCATGTTTGTTCCACAACTAGTGAGTTGGGGTGAAGAATCCTTAAGGTTATATAGATGCAAATGACAGAGGGTAAGGCGTTTCTGAAGAAAGAAAGACACAACCATCTTCTGGGCATCATGCCTGGCAGACAAGCTTGAGGGCAGGGCAGCTTCTTCTCTGGCACTAATCAATGGTGTCTCCATGCATCCTCTCATCCTTGCAGACCAGGCATTATTCCCCTGGTAGCCCTGACTGATGGCTCCTTACAAATGTCCATAGACAGGCACTGACGAGAACTTCAGCTACTACCATAAGTACCATCTAGGTTGCCTATGGGGCCTTTGGATGCCTAAAAATGAGGTGGGGGGTGCTTTACTTTGCTGGACATGGAAGACCTAGAGGCCAACACAACCATGGTATGCTGTATCTTGCAGATTCCATAATCCAACACCACCTCTCTTTTTTATCAGTCACATGAGTTGTTTTTTGCACCAGCTATTCTGAATTTGTAATCAATAAAGTTTGTTCATTATGAAAACTGTGTATTCCATCGGCTGATTGGGTGCAGTACAGGTTCTGGTCTTCAGCTGATTACTTATTACTCCCACTGTATCCAACTGGTGCTTTTTAAACATTGCAATCCTAAACATGTCTACTCAGATATAAATCTCACTTAATTCAGTGGGTCTTACTCCCAGTTAAGTGGAGTTAGATTAATTTCTTTGGTGCAGGTTTTTTTATATATTGGCATTGTAAGAGTAAAATGAAGGCTTTGATAGCTATCTATTCTTGGGTTATGTGTAGTGGGAAGCATCTCTCCAAGATGCAATTTCTGGAGCTTCTAATATACTCCTTATTAAGGAAGCAGGGGAGGGGGAGAGAGATTTGCATTGCAATCCATGTCTACTCAGACATAAGCTCTTTGGGGTTCAATGGGACTTACTCCCACATAACAGCATACTGAATTGTAGCCTTAGAGTGTTACATTTAGTGTGAATAACTGGGCACTGTATAACTATGTCACTTTTCTGTTCCTTTTTCACCACAGATGAACATATTTGGCCAGCAATTCTTTTCACCCCCCACCCCCCAAAAAGGGATGGTGGACAGAGAGCAAAACATACAGGCTTGACCTCTAAATTTGTATATATTTTATTTATTTTGCAGTGTTGCGAAAGAAAACTGTAAAAGAGCTTCTTAACCGGAAAGAATGTTGGGTATTGAGAGTTCTAGTCCAAAACATCTGGAAGACACCAGGTTGGGGAAGGCTGCCCTAAAGTCTCAGCAGTAACCACACTGTGTGTTTCTGTAAAGAAATTGCAAAGCTTTAATGACACCTAGAAACAAAGCCAAGCTCAAAAGCCGTTTTGTATGTTTGTTGGTGTTCTTACTTTGCTTCAATCCTGTGTTACTAATGTTTCTACGGAGAATCTAATCTAGAAAATTTTATTTCCCTCATTATTCATCCTAGAAACCTGTGTCAAATTTATTTTTATTAATTTCAAAGCCTTTATATTGGTCAATGTCATATGATAGTGAAGTCAGCCTTTTGTGTTTCAAATTGGAGGTTATGTTCTATTTCTACTTTGGGTGCATTAACAGTTGAATCTGAAACTGCAGTTTGATGTAAAATCAGACGGATTACAATATGTTGCTACTTCAGGAATGACTCTAGCTGTTGGAAAAAAACAAACTTGGCCTGCCCAAGATGCATGTTTTTAGTCTGTGATGTTTAAACCACTTCATTTAAGGCAAGGTAGGCACAGTCAATAGAGCACACCTAGAGTTTTGCTAGAATATATTTCACCTCCCACTGTTTTATCTTGTGCAAACTGAGGGACTCCTCATGTCCACTGGAGACTGTTCTGCAGAACAGTCTGTGCCATTCTTCCATAATTATTTTTGGACTTTTTTTAGTGTAAATTTTACAAAGTGTTGCTGTACTTCACATATTCACAGAAATAGAAGCAAAAGAAAATGATTTCCTATAGGAAACTTCACTAAAATTGCAAAGTAAATCAGACATATTTAAAGTGACTATCTGAACTATGTCAACTGTCTTGATGATGTTGCTTCCTCTCTGCTAAAACAAGATCAGCACAGCACATGTCTTGTTTCTATTATTTGGGCTGATTGCAGGTGTTGCCACTGCTCACCATATGCTCAGAGGCACATGTTACCAAATCTTCCAAGCTACACAGGAAGTGGATTGGACTGTGAAAGACCAACCCAAATTGTGTTTGCATTTTGACCAATTTGTAGGGCAGTCCAATATCTCAGAGAGGAGGTCAGATCTCCTGCTCCCCTGGTGCTCCCGTGGTGCTCCCGTGGTGCACTATAGCTGCCCAATTTCCCTGCTTTTTAAAGTTTGACAGAAATATATGTGGGCTATAGGTACGTTCTTAAACTGCAAGGTTTTTTGCCTATTTGTGAATTTCTCTGCTTTTTAATCCGGAGGGTAAGAAATGGGATCCTGTGCAAGCTTGCTGAGAATGGATTGATCATTTGCATGCTTATTGAGTTAAGTGGGATTTACACACACACACCAGGCAATCATGCTTAGGATAGGTGAAACTGACCACAGGGGATGGGGAAGGGAGGAGGAGGGGAGGAGATTGGGTGGGTAGGCACTGGGCAGAGGGGAAGTCCCTTTCCTTTCCAAAAGGAAAACATTGTAAACAGAATCATTCTTTTTCAGACTTTCCCCCACCTTTCTATTCTACAGCAGGCACATGTAGCCTCCCACCCAAATTTAAACCAAAACTGTCCCTAGCCACATCCACACCAGGCCTTTATTTCACTTTGGACAGTCATGGCTTCTCTCAAAGAACCCTGGGAAGTGTAGTTAGTGAAGGGTGCTTAGAGGTGCTAGGAGATGCCCTGTTCCCCTCACAGAACTTCAATCAGAGTGGCTGACTGGCCACTGGAGCTTTCTCAGGGGAATAGGAGTCTCCATGGGGCTGTCTCAAGTTGTCACTGGCACAACGCATAAGGCAGGGCACATCCTTAACTTGGTTTTTGCTCTAAATGGAGGAAAGGGTGGCTTGGAGGGCAACCAAAGCCGAGTCCCAGACTGGAATGGGTCAAGATAATCTGTTTCATCTAAGATGAGTACTTGCAATTGGTATGCCACAACTCTCTCAATCACCTTCCCTAAAATTGGGTATGTGCAACAAGGCAGTAGTTGTCACAAACTAATGGGTCCAGGCTGGGCTTTTTCAGGAGCAGTCAGATCACCGCCTCTTTCAGGGTGGCCGGAACCACTCCCTCCCACAGTGATGTGCTGACCACACCCTGAATCCACTCGGTCAAACCCCCTCAGCAAGCTTTAATAAAGCCAAGAAGAGCAAGGGTCGAGAGGACACGTTGCTGGCCGCATCATCGCAAGCACCTTGTTCATATCATCAGACCGCATCAACTGAAACTGATCCCAAGAAGTTGCAGTAGACGTTGCACTGGATACCTCACTGGGGACTACAGTAGATGTGGATGACGCATCAAGATCGTTATGGAAGCAAGCAACTTTTCCCTCAAAGTGCCTTGCAAACAATTCACAATGGGCCTCCAAAGGGTCTAAAACTCCATTTCCTGGAGTTGATGTCAACAGACCCCCCCGACAATACAGAAAAGCTCCGCTGGACGGCTATTTGAGGATGTGATGGTGGTAGCGAAGTGGACCTTCTTCATTGCCCTCACCGCCACACAGTAGGCACGGTTATGATGATTTACTTGTGCCCGATGAGCCTCACAGCACATCTTTCGCCACTTGCGTTCTAACCCTCGTCCAGCCTGTTTCATTACCCTTAGCTCACTGGTGTACCAAGATGCAAACTGGACTCCACAATGCCAGACAGGGTGCTCTGGGGCACCCTGTTAAGAGCCCAACCTGCCTCACTGTTCCACAGCGTGACAAGGGCTTCAACAGGGTCACCTGCTCTGTCTACTGGGAACTCCCCCAGGGCATTCAGGAATCCAGTCAATTCCATTAGACTCTGGGGACAGACCATATTAATCTGTCCACCACCCCTGCAGGGGAGGATCGGAGCCGTAAGTCTAAACTTCACCAGGAAGTGGTCTTACCATGACAATGGGGTGACAATCATCACCCCTTCCTCCATCTGGAGCAAAAACCAAGTCAAGCGTGTGCCCTGCCCTATGCCTCGGGCCGGTGACAACTTGAGACAGCCTCATGGTCGTCATGGAGGCCATGAAGTCCAGAGCTGGAACACTAGAGGCCGCTTCAGCATGGACACTGAAATCACCCAGCACTGTCGTTCTGGGCTCCTCCAATACCACAGCCGAGGTGGCCTCCGCCAACTCTATCAGAGAAGCTGCTGGGCAGCAGGGTGGATGGTACAACAGCAGCAACCCTAGTTTACTGTCTTCTTGGCCCAACACCAGGTGCAGGCCCCCACAGCCAGCTCCAAGATGGAGTGGTTTCCTGGTGACAGAGATGGAAGTTCTGTAGACCACAGCAACTCCTTCCCCCCCCCATCCCTGCTGCCTATATTGGTGCTGCACCGAGTATCCAGGTGGGCAAAACTGGGTCAATTCAACTCTTCCCAGCTCACCAACGCAGGTCTTGGTAATGCACAACAAATTGGCACCTTATAACTATAGTATTATACAATTTCATTCCTACACCAAAGCCTTGCATCTAAGTAGCAGTTGGTGGAGCAGCACATGCTGGGTGGCCTTTGTTCATCTGACTTCCCACCATCGAGGGCTGCTGCCAGTTACTGAGAGAGGGGCACGCAGAGTGTGGGTGCAGCAGCAGGAGTGTCATATTGGCTCTGCTGCCATGCTCAGTCCATGCTGACCTCCTCACACTTGCCCCTCAGCAACAGGCAGTGATGCTTGGTGTTGGCAAGCTGGATGACCAACTTCATGTTGCTGACTGCTACTACTTGCATTTATTGGTCACACCTGGAAACATTTTGCACCCTTTCCTTTCTTTTAACCTACATAGGGAATGCCTTTAAAATATATGGTTGCTCTTATGACCAGCAGTCACAATAGTTTGCAAGATCCCCATGCTTTTTTGAGCATCATGCTCTACTTAAGCATGAATTGCCCACCCCATGGAAACAGTAAAGATCAACCCCTGGTTTAACCTATTTAGGATTGGTTTGTGATTAACATTTGGCCTTAAACCTATTAAACTGAAAAAAGCAAGCTTGCAAACAGAGTTCCAGCATAAAGAAAAAGAAGAGAAATGGTTGCTGGACGTTATGGTACAGAGTGTCTAAAATACATAGCTGGTAAAGACTAAACAAAGATGAAAGCTGGGAATGTGCAAGAAATGGATAATTAGAATAAGATAATGACTGCATTTCAGGACAGATTGGAAAGGCAGAGGTACTGCAAAGCAGCAGTTGCATTAATAAAAATAACGACTTTATTTTAAAAAGTATTTGGAAGAGGAGAAAAATAATGAAAGCAAAATTAGCAGTTACCATCAGGCTTAAAGTAAAAGACAAGACTATTGCAGGACTAAGATAAATTCAAAGTGGGGACAAGATACATAGGTTTACACCTTCCGCCACACTTATGCTTAGAAGACTATTAGAAGAAGTATTCACCAGAATTATCAATCAAGATCTTTAAAAAAAGGTAAGCAACAAAGTTATCAAAAAGTTAATATTCCTGCTGCATTGCCTTCTATCATCAGATGGGATATCGTACTGACACACAACTGTTTAAACATCTGAAAAATCAGTAGAATGGAGACAATACACCACAACATAACATTTCAGCAGCGCACATTTACACATAATATGTCAGTGGTACAATTTGCCACTGTGTGTTTTAAAAGTAACAACTCCCTCAAATACACAATGAGTGACATCACCTGCCCCTCAAGCACAGTCAGTGCTCTTTTTAAGGAGAACTAGTACTTAATTTTGCTCTTAGGCCACATTCACAACATACATGTATTCCACTTTAAACAGTCATGGCTTTCCCCCCAAAGAATTCTGGGAAGTGTAGCTTGATAAAAGTGCAGGGGGTCATTAGAAGACCCCTGTTCCCCTCATAGACCTGCAATTCCCAGAGCTCCTTGAGAAGAGGGAATGACTATTAAACCACGCTGACAATTGTAGCTCTGTGAGAACAGGAGTCTCCAAACAACTCTCAGCAGCCTTAACAAACTACACTTGCAAAGATTCTTTTGGAGAAGTCATGACTGTTTAAAATTGAATAATAGTAGAATAAATGTATGGTGTGAATGTGGCCTTATTCTTTTTAAGGTTAAGAGATAAATCCCTACAACATTATTTGCAATTCACTATGGAACTTCTTAGGCAAAGCCAAATTAGCTATGTGATAGCGTTCTCCAGCCTTTTTTGTTGTTATATGCCCTCAAGTCAATTCCGACTTATGGCAACCCTATGAATCCTTTTTTGGTTAGTACTATAAAAATACCTTGAAAAGCATGTGGGTGTGAGAGAGTATTTTTTTACAAAAAAAATGCCTTATCCATTTGGACCGTCTGGTTCAGCAAGTTCTGGCTAAAATGAGGAGGCTAGGTCTGTAATTCGAGGATAACCAAAAAATGTCATCTGTATCATGGAGAATTATAATATTCAAAATACATTGGGCAATTATCTCCCGTGCACCTCTGAGGACTCCACCCCTTTCGTCCCTACATGTCCTACCCTCCCATCTTGTTAAGTTGGGGGGGGGGAAGGGAGACACATTCCTGTCTCAAGGAATGCACAATCTAAATCGATACAGAGGAGGAAAGAGAAAGAATGCCTTTAGTTAAGCAACTTCGGTTGCCCACACGTAGCTTTCGTTTCAGCAGGGAAGAAGAGCCAATGGGTGTGTCAAATGAGAAGCAATGGACAACAAGGGCTGTGAACACGCAAAGGCATCTAAATTGCGATTCAGTTGGGAATGATGCCTAAAAGGTTAAGCCAAGGCTTTGCGAGCAGGAGGAAGAGGTAGCGAGATGGCGTCACATCATCAGCAGCGACTCTTTGCTCGAGAAGGTCCACAGTGCCATGACACCCGCGCTGACGTCTAGAGAGCTCATAACAGCCCAAAGAGAGGGGGCTTTCGCAGGGGGGGCGAGGGGGCTGCAACTGAACGCGGGGAAAGAGGCGGGCGAGGGGCGCCGTGTCGCGCGCAGAGCGGCGGCAGCTGCGCAGTCTCCAGCCTCTCACCAGAGCGCGCGCGCACTCATGCACAAACAAACACGCCGACCAAGGCCAGAGGGGTGTGTCTCGGTGACTCCGGCAACGAGAGCTGCTCCCCGGCGTCTCGCCTGCCTGCCAGAACCTCCCTTCCATACCTTGTCACAGTAAAGCCCGACGAGTTGCTTCATCCTCCAGTGCGGGGCCGTGAAAACATCCACCTCCTCAGGGAAGGGAGCCATCTTCTCTTCCCCATATAGAGACGCTCACTCAACAACCGCGGTCAAGAGAGTGTCTAATCTGCGCATGCGCCCCTAACTGCCACTCACTACCAAGCGAAGGTGGCGTAAGCGCCGCCATTTCCTGCCAAGTCACGTGTTGAAGGTAAACTAAGAGCTGGGAGTAAAGATGAGGCACTGTCTGCATAGGCGATTTCCGAGTTCACAATAAAGAAGCCATTTTTAAATGTCCCCCAGGGCAGAAGTGGGAATCGCCCATTAGAATGAATACATTCAGCTATGACTACCTAGCAGGTTGTGTCAGACGACCCGCACACCATTACAGAAAGTACTAGGAAAGAGAGAAGTTTCTCAATTTCCTAAATCAGGTTTGATTTTGGGTCAAACATTTCGTTTTTAAAGTTTCTAAATATATTAAAAACAGCTGTGCTTTTGCAAATTCTACTCACAGTACAGTCATTATCCCCATATTGCAGGTTATGGGAGCTGAGACTTCAAGAAAGAATCAGGTTACAACAACCCTTCATAGTATAGTCCAGTACTAGAGGTCAGACCGAGGCTGAAATAACAGTACATACATTAAGGTGGGAAACCTGTAGCCCTCCAGATGATGTTGCACTCCACCTCCCAACGGGCCTCCAGCCAGCATGCATATATGTTTCATAACTGAGGATTAATGGCATTCATCACTCTCTGTTGAGAAAATGAAATGGTTCCTTCCTTCTGGGCCACCACCACCTGTAGAAACCGGTTCGGCCAGTCTCACAAGTTCAGGTCTTTGTGCTTCTTGCATTTTTGTATCTCAGGGCCCATGGAACCCCCCCCCCCCCGACACAATAATTCAGAGAGCCTCAATGTGACCCTTACCCACTGCCAACAGTCCCTTTTTTAGTAGCTTGGTATAATAGGTGTGAGATGAACACCAACACTAGAGACAGGATAAAATATTAAGATCGTTTATTAAAGGGATACTGTTACTTACATTACAAACATACTCAACGACAGTTTCTAAAGTCTCGAAATGCTGCTGCTGACATCTCTTTTACCTAAGGCCAAAATCGCTGAGCCTCCACCACACCAACCAAATTCATTTACAGTCCGGCCCAGCTGCTGGAGAAAATCAGCCTCTGACCCCAAAGCTCCTTCCGTTGTACTTCTGGTTGCTTGGACAGCTTAGCTGATTTTTTTTTAAAAAAAACTTACACAAGAAAAGCTTCTTAGCCACTGACTCTCTTCTTTTGATTTTCACCAGCCAAGTACTGTCAACACACAAAGAATAGCTTAATGTCATCTGGACGTACCTTTCAGAGCTTGGAAAAGTTACTTTTTTGAACTACAACTCCCATCCCAGCCTGATGGGAGTTGTAGTTCAAAAAAGTAACTTTTCCAAGCTCTGCTTTCTCTGCCCTTTGCCTCACTCCTCCAACATCAACCAACTTTCCCAGCTGTCTCCTCACTGACAGTTTACTGCTCTTTCTTCACTCCAGCCAATCAATTTCCAAAACCAATCAAGATGAATTTACCTGATCCAGGTAGGGTTGCCAGGTCTCCGGTTTTCTGCCGGAGTCTCCAGCAAAAGTGGGCCATCTCCGGCCTCCAGCCATATTTGGTGTGAAGAGGCTGATCTCCGGCTTTTGGACGTCCCCCTCAGGCACGCATGCGTGATTGACACGCATGGCTGCTGGGTGGGAGGAGCGGCCGCGATGGGCGTTTCTGGCTGCGGTTTGCATCGTGGCCCATAGAGCAGTTTGGAATCTTGTTTGGAAGCAGAAGGCTGCTGGGTGGCAGGAGCTGGAGCGGGTTGGACTGCGGCTGATTGCAGAGAGAGAGAGAGAGAGAGAGAGAGAGAGAGGCCTGAGAGAGAGAGAGAGAGGCCTGAGAGAGAGATAGAGAGAGGGGGGGGCTGAGAGAGAGGGGGGGGGCTGAGAGAGAGGGGGGGCTGAGAGAGAGAGAGAGAGGCCTGAGAGAGAGAGGCCTGAGAGAGAGGCCTGAGAGGCCAGAGAGAGAGAGAGAGAGAGGCCTGAGAGGCCAGAGAGAGAGAGAGGCCTGAGAGATGGGGCTCAGCAGTTTCTGGCCATCACCACACCTTGGGGGAGGAAATTCCATCGCGCACACACACACTCTCACACCCCGGGCCCCCCCTCTTCCTTTTCTGATTGTGGAAAGCTGGTGGTTCCATGTCTGCCACTGCTCCTTGGATTGTTGAAAACCAAATGTTTAAATAAGCAAAATGTATAGCAGGATGAGGTTGCCATGTGATTTTTTCAGCTGGGTTTGTGTGTGTATGGAACTTCAGCAGGTGAACAGGCCCGTCCCCTCATCTCTGTGACAATGAAAGTTCTACGTCTTGAATTTCTGGCTGCCACCCAAAGAAAGCTGGCAGCCCCGGGAACAGGTGGGTGCAGAGTGGGTCATAAAATAAAGAAAGAATCTTGCAGACGGAAGGCAGGGAAAACCAGGCCAGGTTCCCCAGGAACAATGTCTGTTTCCTAATCCCTGTCCCTGATAAATCACAGTTTCCATTTTAAGCATCACTTGTGTTGGAATTGTGGAAATGCAACTCGATTTGGGTGTTTCCATGTCTGGAGGGAGACAGAGAGGAGACCTCCAGGTTGCTAGGCTGTGCCTTTCCTTTGGTCATATGCTCATCTTCCTTCCTGAAAACTGATACCTCTTAGGAATGCTGACCACACCTTCCAACTCTCTCCTTCCTGCTTCTTCGCTGTCTCTTGAAGAGAAGAGATGTCTTTGCTTTGTCTCTCTCACCTGCAGCATGAGGGCAAAGGCCTTGTCAGGTCCATGAACCTCCAATGCAGGTAGTTTACTAGAACTAGAATCCCTTTCCTATTGTTGAGGTTAAATTCAAATCCCCAGTGCCTGTGTAAACTATAGTTCACTTGTCCTATCTAAACCAGCTTGGGCTTCATGGGAAATAGAACCAAAGTGGCCTTTATTTGGCTTTGGATATAAAATGTCGGTTTATTTCCTGGTGACCTGACCCTTACCTACATTCCAGTGGCTCGCATAATAAAAGCCGGTTTAAGCTGGAAACTTCCCTACTACACTTGCTACTATGCATTTCTGTATCACATTTATGCTTATGGCCTTGCTTATTGCTACTAATGTGCCTTGCATAGGAATGTCAAACGCTGTTCCAATGTCCCACAATCCTTGACTTGTAAAACTCCTTTTGATATGTAAGCAAAGTAATATCATGTCTGTCTCCAGTTTAGGGGGCGCCCGGTTGCAGCGGGGCCTCCCCTCAATAGTTGCCTTTGTCTGTTCCTGCATAGTGCTTATCTCAAGGACATGCGAAATATGCAGACATAGAGTCTAAGAGATAGTCTTGATGTTTCCACTTTGTCCTTCCCCTGTACCCCTTTACCTCCTTACATATGCCCCAAAGCTATGACAGTTAGCAATTGCTTCTTTTGTATTTTATGACGTGAACCCGATATTGTAAACTTCGGGGTAAGCCTATATAAACCCTTGAACGCCAATAAACGAGGTTCCCATGCTGGCCTGCTTCGGCTTGTAAGTATTGGGTCCCCTTTGCAAAGGTTTTTGTCTCGTGCTACTTCATCTCTGATAGTGGGTTCATTTGCACTCAGCTCCGCACTCTTCCCGGGTGTAATAAGCGAGTTGGGGTAGACAAGGCGGCTTGCGTGTTGGGTTTGGACCTAACAATATCTATTGTGTATTTCCTTCAATGAAGCAAGCTGTTCCTTATTTTACTAAGTCTGAATCCTCAGTTATTGCTGCAGCG